>NW_026706913.1:600000-906858 GCF_024137745.1 Phymastichus coffea
GTAGTTGAGTAATTTTCTTTTTGAGTTCATTGTGTGTTGTGTAATGCTGAGTATGGTCTTTGTGTTTTGCTGCCGTATCGTTTTCTGGTGGACGTGTATATAGTTTTGATTTTACGAAATTCGGGATTGCACTTTTAAAGAATGTAAATGAGTAAAGATACGTCTTGAGACGTAACACCTCGGGGCATAAGATATTGCAATTAATATGTATTGATTGCAATGGTTGGTTTTCGGTGGAAAAGATTATTTCATTATGTGCATTTCCGAGTTTCGGAAGTGTTGGAATTTGATTGCGTCGGTGGGATCATTTTTCTGCAAGGTGTACAAATTATTTGGTATATAAAGGCTGCATCGCTTCAATAGTTTACAAAGTGTTCTCTGTGCTTGTGACGAAAATACAGAATTCAACATGTATGGTTTCTCGAGAAAACGCCATTTGATGGTTTGCGTAAGTATTTTACAATTTGATTTCTTATTCATTGTTATTATTATCATTATATTTCTTTATTCTAGTTTGCGGATTGGCAGTATTCCCGTGCGGTAAAGAAGGCCAGACGGGAGGGCTTGCCTTTACCGGTCGCACCTAAAACCGGGACCCGAAAATATGTGAGAATAGATGTAAGTGTTTTACAATGTATGTTTGTATATTGGTATATTGATATGTCTAATTTGTTTCCTATTTGTTTGTTAGTTTCAGAAATGGCAGTTAGTGCGTACTCTGAGGCATTGCGATCGAGTGACGCAGACGGCCTTCTTCTTGGGGGAGTATGGTCCAGATGAAGATACTTGGAATCTGCGCGAACTATTTTTTTATGACTTGTTAGTGTATTGTAATGGTTTTCGTCGAGTATGCGTGGAGGTTTTTAGTGAGTTTTGCAATGTAATCACAGGTCCAAGTGTAGATCATTGATACAATTGTAATTGTATATAAGTGTAATTGTATTTGTAAACATAATTGTAATTTTGTAAAAATATATTTTTCTTTTGTTTTTAGATAAGGAATTTGTTTTTAATTTAGATTCCTAAAGCGAACATCTCGCTTCCCTCCCCGCTTAAAATGTAGCAACATTTGAGGAGTGTCATGTTTGTATTAGTTTAATTCTAGTGAAAACAAATGTTTATGTGTAGTTGAAAGAGTGGTTTGATTGTTGAAGGTAAAAGGTGGTCTGTTTGGTATAGGAGGTGGTGTTATGCATTTAGGTGTTGAGATAGGTATTGTGGGGATAATCTTGATTTCTTGCAGTTCTATGTGTTTTTCTTTGTCGTTGTCTGTTCTGTTTTTGCTGGGTTTCTCGAGTTTGATGAGGAGGTGTGTAATAGAGCTGAAGATGGCTCCGAGTAGGTGGAGCGACCAGCCGTAGATTGCGTGTAGTGCATATCCTCTAATTATTGTATCTATTATTAATTTCATTGTGTTTATTAAGATCAATGTCATAATTATAACTGAAGAGATTGATCCGCAAGTGATCATTTTGTTTATATTCCAGGTGCTGACTGCAATGTTTTTTATGGTATTTTCTGAGAAGATGCTCCCACTCGTTGTCACGTCTCCCGTTATTTCTCTTGCTATGTCATTGAGTATTGATGTTCTCTCCATAGGGAACATTATTTGTTGTTGTAGTTCGTCTAGTTCGTCTTGAGAGTATACTCCACTTGTTGCTAATGAATTTATTGATTTGAAATTCCATCCTATTTTTGTGTTAGGTCTGAGTGTGTTTGGTGCTACGCATAGTTGAGGTTTGGGTGTGAGTCTTACCCATTCTTCTTCGAGTTTGTAGTATGTTGGGACGAGTGCGTTACAGTTTATCTGTTCCCCTTTCTTTTTGAGGATGTGTGTTTTTGGTGTCAGGAACCATGTTTCGTTTCCAGAGGTTACTGGGAGTTCGTTGTAGCATTCTTCTAATTTAATTATTTTTACTGTCTTTGGTACACATTTTATTAAGTGTACTGCTTCTCCTGCAACTCTTGCGATGTATCCTGGTTTTATCATGATGTCGTATGCAAATTCGTCAGGGGAGAGGGTTCTAATGGATAGGGCATTTTGTATTGCCTTTCTTTCAACTTCGCATCTTTCTGTTATTAAATTCAAGTATAGTTTGTTCAATTGACTCCTTAAATGTTTTTCTACGTATACAAATTTTGAATTGACATATGTAAATAGGTCTAGGTTTATGGTGCTTCTTGTGCTTACTAAATCATTTTCTAGTTGGTATGCGTTTATGTAATTGTCTTTTTCTACGATGAATAGTTTCGGGTGTTCCGTTCTTACAAGTTCTCTGTTGCAGCGTTGTATTTTGTTTCTGGCACTTAGAGCAAATGTTATTTCACTATGATTTAATGCGTAGATTATTCCATGGTCATAGTCACTAGAATATTTCGTTGCTATGCCTTTAAATAGTACATCGAATTCGTTTTTGAAGCATTCTTCTCCTGGTAAAATATCCCAGAAGGTATAGCCTGCTTGCATGTCTATACATGTTTTGTCAGAGAACTTGCATACGGTCCCTGTGTTTAGTCTTAATTTATCGTTATCTAAGTTTACTTTAGCTCTACTTTGTATTAATGTTATTTTGATAAAGCCATGAACAAATACCTTATTCCATGATCCGAAGCTATCAGCGTAGGCTGCTCCATAGCAGGAGTTTCCTTCTGCGCTACCCGCGAAATCGATACTTTTTGAAGTAGTTGCGTTTATTTTTAGATTAACAATTTTATGAATATTGTCATATACGAAAGTTCCCGTTTCATGGATAAATTTACATTGTTCATGACTTATTTCGTAAATGTACTCCTGTTCTCCAGTTGGTGTGGGTATGAAGTGCCCGAATATTCCACATGTGGAGACAGTTCTATGTATCTCTATTTTACATTGTAGTACGGAAATTTCGCGGAATTCCGCGGTTTGTATTAATTCTATATATACATTTGATTTATTTACGAGAGTGTTGTGAAAGTCGCATTCTCCCGTGTCTACTAAGGAGTACGTCGTGATGTTTGGCGTTGTTGTCCTGCAGTCGTATCCAATGATGGCTGATGTTATTTTGATAATTGTAATTATTATTAAGAATTGTTGATACATATTGGAGTGGTCCTAGAACATAAATTATTGTTAGATTTTTTTCTTGTGCATAATTAATTTATTTGCATGGACTGTATTTGCTTTTCCACCTTTATTTATGATAACATTATTTTTGTCTGTAACCTTTAAGATTTCAAATGGTCCCAGGTTTTGGTTCTTTTCAAGTTTGCCTGGTTTAGGTTCTTTTATGAGCCAGACCTGGTCTCCAACTTTGAAATCTGTTGGGTTTATGAAGCGATCATAATATTTTTTTGATCTTTCTTTAGTAGTTATTAGGTTTTTTCTTGCAAAATTTGCAATATCTTTCATATTTGTGATTAATTGTGACAGGTAATTATTGAAAGTGGGTAATTGTTCTGAAGCTTTTAAAGCTTCGCTTGAAGGTAATCGTGGTAGATAAGCAAAAACTAGTTCATGTGGTGTGAATCTGTGGGCGCTGTGTACGCTTGTGTTATAATGGAATTGTGCTAGTTCTAGTAATTCGTCCCATTCAATTTTTTTGGTTGAAAAATTTTTTAAATATTCGCATAATGGATGATGGGCTCTTTCTAATGAACCGTTTGATTGTGGCGAAAAGGCTGTTGTTTCTATTTTCGTGAATTTAAATCTGCGCGCTATGCATTTCAAGAGTTTGCTTGTAAAGTTTGCCCCTCTGTCTGTGAGCACGATTTTTGGTGAACTGAAAACGCATATAAATTTTTTTATGAACGCGTCTGCGATTGATTCGGCAGTTTGATCGGGTAGAGGTATTACTATTAGAAATTTTGATAATAAATCTTGAATGGAGAGGATGTATTTATTTTGATTTTTGGTAATATTTAATGGGCCTACTATATCCATAGCGATTTTGTCGAAAGTTTTAAACGGTGTTTCCGTTATAACCATTGGTTGTCTTCTCTTTACTCTTTTTAATTTATTTCTCTGGCAGTCTTCGCAATTTTTTATTCTTTGTTCTATGTCTGTTTTTAAATTTTCCCAATAATACTTGAGTTTGATACGATTTAATGTTCTATTTACTCCTGCGTGTCCTCCTAAGGCGGAGGAGTGGTTGAGATTGAATATTCTATCTCGGTCTTCGATTTTGATATATTCTATATAGTTTAAGCAAATAACTATGTTAATTCCTGAGTTCTGAAAGGTTTTTGTGATTATTTCTTCTATTTCTTGCCAATGGATATTGTTTATCTGTAGGTCTTTTGAAATGCTGAATCTATTTTCTTTTTGTTGTGTCATAATTTCTTTCAGGGTTCCTAGGATGTGGGTGATATTTTGTTTTATTGTTATTGCTGATTGGCCTGAGTCTATGCATAGAATGAATAATTTTTTTGAATTTATTTTTATAATTTCGATTTCATTTGTGCGAAGGTCTTTATTGATATTGATTTTCTTTGACTTTATAAATTGTTCCATTTTTTTGTCTAATATTTGTCGTGATTGGTTTACAAATATTGCAACATTGTCGTTCCGTGATTCTATGGATTTTTTTGTGAAGACTACATGTTTCTGTATTTCTAGGTCTGCCTTGTTTGTCGTGATTTCTGGTGGGTAATCTTGAGTTTTTACTATTGTTTTTTCCTTTGGGCTTGTTTTTTGTTTTCTTTTTTTCTTGATTGTTATTTTTATTGTTGTATTATCATTTTGTATATCTGTTGTTTGTGTTTTTCCTGTTTCTTTAGCTTTTTGTGCTCTGGTTACGACTGTTACCATGGTATTTTCTACGGGATTTCTTGATAGTGCGTCTGCGTTTGTGTTTATCTTCCCAGGTTTGTAGATGATATCATAATCGTAATCCAGTAAGTTGAGTCTCCATTTTTGTACTCTGGAGTTATTGTCGGCAGATTTGAAAAATAGCAGTGGTTTGTGGTCACTTACTATTGTGAATTTATTTATATATATGTAATTTCTGAATGTTTTCACAGCGAATACAATTCCTAATGCTTCGCGTTCGTATGTGTGGTACTTCTTTTCTGCTGGTTTTAGCACTCGTGATGCAAATGCAATTGGTTTATCCTCGCCTATTTTGCCTTGTGAGAGTACACACCCTAATGCGAAATTTGATGCGTCTGTTGTTATTATGAAGGGTTTTGTCATATCTGGATATTGCAGTATTGGTGCGGAGCATAGAGCTTTCTTTAAGTTTTCGAATGATTTTTGTCTCTCTGTATTCCAGACAAATTCTATGTCCTTTTGTAATAGCTGTATTAATGGTTTGGCTATATCTGAAAAGTTGTCTATAAAGCGTCTATAATAGCTAGTAAGTCCCAAGAATTCTCTAATATTTTTAACTGTTTTAGGGATAGGAAATTTCTGTATTGCTTCGATTTTCTTTGGGTCAGTTTTTACGCCTTCTTCATTTATGATATGTCCTAGAAATTCTACTTCTTTTTGAAAGAATTTGCATTTGCTGGTTTCTAATTTGAGTCCTGCTTCTCTTAGCTTTTGTGCTATGAGCTTGAATCTTGCGTTGTGTTCTTCTACTGTATTTGCCACAATGATTACGTCGTCAATGTATACATAGCAGAAGCCTTTTTCTCTTAAGTCTCCGAGTACTGTTGTTAGTGCTCTTTGAAAAATTCTTGGCGAATTGATTAGTCCAAAAGGTAGCACTTTAAATTCGAAGCGTTCCAAACCAGGTATGCTGAAGGCAGTTTTGTGAATGTCTGATTCTTTCATTTTTATTTGATGGAATCCAGAAACCATGTCAATAGTTGTAAAAAATTTGTTTTTTCCTATACAATCAAAAATTTCCAATATGTTAGGTATCAGGTAAGGGTCTGGTATAGTTTTAGCGTTCAATTTTCTATAATCTATGACTAATCTCCATTTTTTTTCCTTCTTTGGTGAGTCCTTTTTTTGGAACGACCCATACTGGTGCATTAAAGGCGCTTGTCGAAGGTCTAACTAATTTGTTTGCGATTAGTTTTTTTGTTTCGTCTAATGCCACTTGTTTCAGTGTGTAGGGCAAAGGAAATTGTTTGATATATACTGGCTTTTCATCTGTTAAATTGATCTCGTGTTCTTCGATATTGCACATGCCGAGTTCATCTCCTTCTAACCAACATATGTCTTCGAATGATATGATCAAGTTCTCTATTGCTCGTTTTTTATTGTGGGTTAAGTGATCTAGCTTTACTGTCTCCATCAGTCGGTTTCGTCTTTCTTTCGTGTCTTGATTTTCTGGGGCTTTTTCTTGTGTGATTTCCCTTTGTATTTCTTTTTGTGTATCAATAGTTTCGTTACCTGATAATTCTGTTTCTTGTATATGTATATTTTGTTTTGTATTGTTCTCTATTTTTATTTTTTGTTCTACTATCGAACAAAAGGTATAATAGTTGTCCATGATGTATTCTTCTTCTGTTTGCTCGTTTTTATTTTCGAGAGCTTCGTTTATATTTTTCATGAATTTTGCTAAGTTTTCTTGATACGTTTGTTCGTCGCCTTCTTCTTGTGCTTGCTCTGTTTTTTCTTTTTCTTGCGTGTTTATTTCATTTACTGTCGTTAATATTTTTTCTAGATCTTGATATAATGATATGTCTTCATCTTTTGATTTAGTGTCATATTTTTCTGTAATTTCTTCTGTATTGTTGGCTTCTTGGTTCGAAGTATCAATCGATTGTTCTTGTAGTGTAGTAATTGTGGTAGTTGTGTGTTTATCTTTTGTAGATTTTACAAGTATTTTTTCTCCATTGATTTCTAGGTATCCTTCATCTAGTCTCACCTTGTAGTCTAAGAAAATGTTTATTCCTAGAATTCCATCGTATAGAATAGAGAAAGTATCCGGGGCTACATGGAAATCAAAGTATGTGTTTTGTATTGGTATCTTCGTAGATCCTAGGGTTTTGATAGATTTGTCGGTTATTCCGGAGATCAATATCTGTTCATTGTTATTTATGTCTCGTTTTGAAATACTGTTATTTTGTATAATGTTTAGTTGGGCTCCGCTATCGATCAACAATTTGAGTTTTTTGTGTAAATGTGGATCATCGACTTCAATATATTGCAGTAAATTTTCCATTTTCAATACGTATGTTTTTGCTTCTATATTGACTGTATTTTTGGTTTGTTGTGTTTTTGTATTTTTTTGTTGTGGGAGCGCTTTTTCGTTGTGTTCCCTTTCTAGGCGTTCCCTCCAGAAAGGGCCTCGAAGTTTCCCGCTCTTCCTTTATTTCTAAAACAATTTTGTGTTGTATGACCGGCTATTTTACATTTTTCGCAGAATTCGCCGGCTTGTTTTTGTCGTGATAGGATTATTCTGCATTCATCAATTATGTGGCCGTGTTTCTTGCAAAATTCGCATATTTTTTGTTGATTTGTTGGTGTGTTGTTCATTAATGCGCTTAGTTTTCTACACTCGTTTATATTATGTCCTGGACTTTTGCAGTAGGCACAGCCTTTCCTTTGGAATCCATTATGATTTGAATTATATGATAAGTGTTGGGTTTGTTGAACTTGCTGCGATTGCGTTTTTAGGAGTGGGCAATACTTAGCTGTGTGGCCTGTCTCTTCGCAATACTGGCACTTAAATTTCTGTTTGGCTTTGAATTCTGTGAACATGATTTTTACTTGGTCACAGGTGTCTTGTTCGTGACCTACTTCTTCACAGATAGCATATATTTTGTATAGGGACTTTTTTATTTCTCCCGCTTTACAATCTTTTACAAGGTGGCCCATATTATTGCACTTTCTGCATATTACTTCCGGGCATTGTTGCATTGTATGTCCAATCTTCTCACAATTTTCACATTTGTTTTGTTTTGAAGTTTGGTCATTTTTACAATTTATTGGGTTGTGTCCTGTTTCGTTGCATTTCCAGCATGCTTCGTAGTTACTGATGTGTGGGCATTGATCTACTTCATGTCCCATTTCTTGACAATATTGGCAGTGTATATTTTGCCTTTTGTTTAAACGACAGGCACTTATTGAATGGCTTGGTTGGCTACAGAATTTGCATATTAGATTAATTTTCTTTGGCACTCTCTTGCAACTATTCGAGAAATGATCTGTTCCTTTACAATACACGCAGGCTGCCGTGCGACAAAATAGACCTTCATGTGAAAATTCTCTGCATATTTGACATGTGAGAATTTTTGTTTCCTGAAATTCTTCTTTATTATTCGAATATGTATAGTTTATATTTGGTTTTGTTGTGTATTTTCTTTTTTCTATGTCGCTTTCGATGTCTATTGCCCTTGTCGACATTTCTTGTACTGTGGTTCCTGGGCCTATTTCATATCTAATTTCTGCTTTTAATCCTTTTCTATAGCTTTTAGCTGCTTCTTTGTCTAGTGTAGCTTCGAATTGTGTTCGTTCTATTGCTGTAGTGTCTTCCCATTTATTTACTTCTTTTATTCTCAATACTAATTGTCGTAATCTGTTAGTATAATGTACGATTGATTCATCTTCTTCTTGTGATATCTGCCGAACTTTTGCATATAATGCGTGTATGTCTTCTTTGATGGGATATAGAGTTCTAATTTCATTGATTAAGTCTGTTATATTTTCCACTTTGCTTCCTCTTATGGCTTCTTTTACTTCACCTTTAATTTTTATTTTTAATAGTTTTGTAAGATTTCTCTCATCGATGTCATCTGTAATATCCTTTACTTCTTTTAACATGGAGATGTATTCCATAGGTGATACTAGTATGTTTTTGTCATCGAACTCTGCGACGAAGGCTGCTACGTCTTTCAATTGTAATTTCATTGGTTTTTCTTGGTTATTCATATTTGTAGGTATTTTATTAATTGATGGCGTAGAATTTTCTCTAATGATTTTTGTTTTTTGCTTTGTGGTAGACGGATCTTCGATGAGTGTGTCGATGTTTACTAATGCTAGAAAATCGCTTTTCCGTTGGTTTTCCTTCTGTAGGTTATTTTCAAAATTTTTTTGAAGTGTGATTTCTTGTTTATCTTTTTCGGGAAATGTTTTTCCTTCCTCTTGACTTTGTAGTTCAAGATTTGAAAATATATCTTTTGAACTTCCTAAGATCAGGCTTTTTTCGTTGTAAATTCCTCCAAAGTCTGAGTATCGTTGATTTCTATCAAGGTCTATTGTGGTATTTATTGTTGAAAAGTTGTTTTCTTCTAAAACTGAATCTTGTTCTTCTGTTTGAGTTACTGATGAATCTTCGGTTCTTGAAATTTCTGCTTGTGTTTCCTTAGTTTTCTTTGTAGGTGAGTATTGTATCTTGCTGCTCCTTCTGAATGCGTTTTTTTCTAACTCTTTATGTAGGAGGCTTTTCAGTTGGGGATTGCTGCGCGTTTGGGATCGCGTAAGCTTCGAGTCGTTTGAAGTTATTCTGCTAGTTGGGGTAATTTTTTTACTCATTTGGGCATTTTATTCGAGAAAAGAAAAGGAAAAGTAAATGTGTTGAATTTAGATTGTATTGAAAATTATAAGAAAGTTCGAAAGAAAATAATGTGGACTAAAAAACTAAAAATTGATAGTTAAAATTTGTTCTGTTATTAGGAGGGAGTCACAAAAAACGATTCGTATATTGTTTGATTTATAATATTATGGCATTCGTATAATTATATAAGCATGCATATATATATATAAATAACAAATTTGTATATGAGTAAGTAAGGAATTGTTGTTTTGACCTACTTTTCCTCTACTCTTTTTTTTATATCAATTCGAGTTCCAAAAATTTTGCTGAGTTGTAGATTCTACCAGGTCATTTATTCGCGATGATCAAGTTACTACACAATTTGATATTATGTGTTTTCAGTTCAGGAGAAGACGATTGAAATGTAATTTGTTTGTAAGAAAAATTCTTTCAAAATTAGAAATTATTAGTTTGTTGTTAATTAATGCCTTGAAGATTATATTGAAATGTTTGAATTGATTAGATAAAGTAATTAATTCTGATTTTGCACTTTGAATTGATAGAATAGAATGATTTTTCCAATTTTGTACCGGAACCAATTGTTACGTCTCGTGCATAAACTAAGAATAGCAAATGTGCGAAACGTACCAATATAGTACTAGTGGCTGATTGAGGCTCACAAGTAATGAATAATATACGATGTATGAATAAGAATGAATGTATTTATTTATTTTGTTGTACTTACAGTTTCCAGAATATTTTCAGTATCGTAGATCTTGGTATTTGGATAGGTTCAATAATGAATTTGCACGTTCTCACTTTTAATGGATCGCGTATTTATTGAAATCGAATAATATACTACTGTGGGCAAAAAGTAAGGTGAATTTGTTTGTAAAATGAAAAATCTTTATTTATTCTTCTACATCAATGTCATCCCCTTCGAAGTAATCCCCTTCCGATAAAATACACTTATGCCAACGTTTTTTCCAATCCTCAAAACATGCCAAATAGTCCCTTTCCGGTATAGCCATCAGCGCCTTCTTCGACTCAGCTCTTATCTCCTAAATCGACTCGAAACGCGTTCCCCGGAGTGGTCTCTTGAGTTTTGGGAATAGCCAGAAGTCACACGGAGCCAAATCAGGCGAATACGGTGGTTGCGGAACGATATGCGTCGAATTTTTGGCGAAATGGTCACGAAGAACGAGTGCAGTGTGAGATGGTGCATTATCGTGATGCAAAAACCAAGAGTTGTTGGCCCATAATTCTGGTCTTTTTAGACGAATTGCTTCACGCAAACGACGCATAACGCTCAAATAATATTCCTTATTAACAGTTTGGCCGGGTGGAAGGAATTCATAGTGCACCACACCACGAAAATCGAAGAAAACTGTCATCATGACCTTGATTTTTGAACGACTTTGACGTGCTCTTTTCGGTCTGGCCTCGCCTTTAGCACGATATTCGCTTGATTGGTCGGTTGTTTCAGGGTCGTAAGCATAAATCCAAGTCTCATCTCCCGTAATCATGCATTTGAGCTTGTCCTGATAGTCAGAAAGCATTGTTTCACACACATCAACGCGGCGACTTTTTTGCAAGAAATTGAGCGTTTTCGGTACCAAACGAGATTTGACTTTTCGTAGGCCCAAATGGTCTTTCAAAATTGTTTTCACAGATCCTTCTGATATTCCGATCATATCAGTAACGTCTCTAACAGTCAACCGACGATTTTCGAGCACTAATTCCTTCACTTTATTGACGTGTTGGTCATCTGTTGACGTCGATGGTCGTCCGGAGCGCTCCAAGTAATCAACACTTTCTCGACCCTCTTTGAAGTCTTTGTACCACTTATAAACATTTTTCTGCGACATGGTAGAATCACCAAAGGCCTTCCGCAACATCCTCAACGTTTCCGCAGCCGAAATTTCATTCCGCAAACAAAATTTGATGGCACTTCTTTGCTCAATTAAATCAGACATTGTAAAAATCGAAACATGCACTCTTGGTCGTTTGGTAAACACAAGCGTAAATATATTACTGATGATGACATTGACATGAAATTTGTCCCAGATGTCATTCGCAGTCCTACCAACTCAAGAAAAAAAGAACTAGCCCGAAATGTTAAGCCCGCGAAGTTTAAATTGAAAATTCACCTTACTTTTTGCCCACAGTAGTAGTAGTTTGACAGATAATAATTGAATAATTAGCCAAATTATCGAACAGGCTTGCACGCGACTGTAGTGTCGATACGTAGAGTTTATTCGTCAATTGTCGAACTGACGTGTACGGAGTAACGATAATTGCTGATCACCTTTCGGGTGGTTATCTTATATACATAAATTTGTGCTCAATAAATCGCTGATGTTTCTTGTGTAGTTGAGGAATTTTCTTTTTGAGTTCATTGTGTGTTGTGTAATGCTGAGTATGGTCTTTGTGTTTTGCTGCCGTATCGTTTTCTGGTGGACGTGTATATAGTTTTGATTTTACGAAATTTGGGATTGCACTTTTAAAGAATGTAAATGAGTAAAGATACGTCTTGAGACGTAACATATGGCAAAAGATAGGCATCAGGTTTGGTAATTGCATTTACCTTTTGATAATTCACGCAAAACCTATATTTTCCATCAGCCTTCTTTATCATTACTACTGAACTTGACCATCTGCTAATCGCTGATTCAATTACATCTTTTTCCAGCATATCCTTAACCAGCGCGTGCATTTCCTCTCGCACTCTATAAGAAAATGGGTAGTAGTTTAGTTTGATGGGTCGAGCACCTCCAACATCTATTTCGTCAACAACCCCCCACGGCACAGTCTAAAGCCTGATATCCGTCAGGAATCAATCTTCTATAGAAGTCTTCTATTTCCTCCAGCTGTGTCTCCGTTGCCACCCACAGTTCTACCGGTGCGAGAAATGCCGTACCATCAATTCCAGCCACTTCCATTGGTACTTTCACCTGGGCGTCCTTAAGCCATAATTCATCCTCATCGGGATCCAAAACTACGCGGAACTCTCTTATAAAGTTCGCGCCTACGTACCAGTCATCCGTGAGCAGTGGCGTAATGGCGACTCTAATCTCCTTTGTGATTCCTCCTACCTTAAAGGGGAATATCACGTGACTAATTATTGTGCATCGGCGCCCATCAACGAGCCTTGCATCGCTCGTTCTGGTCACATTCAATCCGAGTCCCATCTCCGATGTCAATCTCAGCCCTAATTGACCCATAACCGTGGATGAGGTGCCGGTATCATAGAGTGCTCTAATTTTAAAATCACCTATGTCTACCCGTAACCATCACATGGTCTCATCCTCTGGGTCATATCCATGAGTCGCACCTTTTCGTCCCCTCGTCGTGCTTTTCAGCGGCTTTTTTCCTTCCGCTGCTGTGACGACGATAGGCTTGTTTCCACTCGTGGTTTCCTTCGGCATAGGAGCTTGTGTGGAGAGACCCGAACCTTTCAGGTCTTTGGGTTGTTCGATCCTCACATCGGTCGAGTCTTCCCCTTTCTCCACAACTTGTATGTGGCCACGTGGTCCTTCCAGGATGACCACTCTCCTATTCTGTCGAGGGTTGGTATCGGGCTCGATTGCCTTCTGCTCCAACGTACCGCTAGGTCCTGGGCTCCCTTGATGCCCTACCAGGACCTGTTTGGATCCCTGAGTCGCCGACAACTTGCTGTTTCCCAGCGACGACCCTCAGCGAGAGGTCGAATCTACTGGAGGCGCGAAGATGACTTCTTCTCTTCGCTCTCCTTGCCGTTTCTCTTATTGCTGTCTGGGCAGAATGTACGACTAAATCACAGTTTGCCACAAGCGGTACAATGGAGAGGCTTGGTGAAGTAGATCTTTCGCCTCTATCCTTCTCGCCGCTCGCCAGGAGACCTGGGAGAAGGAGAATTTTCCCTTCCCCCACGCCATCGGCTTTTACGCTGTTCTAGAGGGCTGTCTTGCCTTTCTTTGGCCGATTTGCGTAAAATCCGCTTAATGCCCTCCAGACGCTCCTCCATCTTCTTATCAGAAGTGGAAGCTTGTGTAGCCGATACCGTCGCTTGTTCAGTAGGCCTCCTGCGGGTCTCCCTTCTTCTTCGCACGCACCTTTCCTTCGCTGGCCATTGCAACGGTTTGGGATTTACTACCAGCCGTTATTTTTCTCGGCTTATAGGGGTGCTAAGGGAATATCGTCGAGTTGGGGTCTGCGAATACACGTGGACGACGACCGTAAGATAAGGTGTTTTGTACTTCGCACTTTTGGACATAGACGAGTGTTTCGTCGAAAACGTTTTAGATTGAATTAGTAAGAGCACGGAAGAATTTCAAGAGCAAGACTCGGGATGGTTTCTTCGCGTTATATTGAACTTAACCGTAAATATCAGCAAGTACAATCCTATGAGGGCTGGTTCTTACGTTGAATTGCTCAAGTCTATTAGAAAAAAGAGAGCCTGTATGAACGTGCGGAACAACGACATTGAATGCTTCAAATGGGCCATCCTTTCGGCGTTACATCCAGTCGCAAGGAATGCATGTCGTGTCACTGCCTATACTGCTCATCAAGATAAATATAATTTCAAAGATCTATCATTTTCGGTACACCCGAAAGAAGTCGTGACATTTTAAAAGAAAAACAACTTTTCAGTGAACGTGTACTTTTTAAATTTGAATAATGGGTCCTACGATGTGTTGCCGCAACATTTGACCGATGAGAAAAAAGACAGGCACGTGATTCTTCTTCTAGTGGAAAATTATTATATCGATGTTAATGCCGATGTGAACGAAGAGCAGCAGCAGCAGCAGCAGCAGCAGCAGCAGCAGTGAATGGAACGTCCCGGTATACCATACAAAGGGCACTACATTTGGATAAAAGACTTATCTCGATTGATGTATCGACAGTTGTCATTTCGCAGATGTAAGTCGTACATATGCGCTCGTTGCTTGCAGTATTTTCTAACTGAACAGTGATTGAAAACGCACGAGATCGACTGTAAAAATGTGAATATGTGTAAAATTGTTCTTCCCAGTGGCAAGGATAAATTTTTACAATTTGAAAACTTTAAAAATGAGTGCGCGGTACCGTTCGCCGTGTACGAGGTGTGTTCAAAAAGTAACGAGAATGTTTAAATTTCGCGGGTTTGGAGAGTCCGCTTGTATAAAATTTTTTTTTATTATGTTGGTACACATGCCCCTGAAGTACGATAAAATTTTCAGCAATATTCATTGCTTACTTTTTAAGTGGCAGCCGCTAACGTTAGACGTGTTTTTCGAGCTCGGCGATTTTCGTTTGTGAAAAAAAATGGATCAAAGAATTTGTATTAAATTTTGCGTAAAAAATGAAATAAAGTGTAGTAAAGTTTGTCAAATGTTAACAAAGGCATATAGTGAGTCTGCTATGAGTAAAGCAAGGATTTATGAGTGGTATAAGCGTTTCCAAGATGGCCACGAAAACGTTGAAGATGACGAACAACCCGGACGCCCAAGCACATCAACAACCGATGAAAACGAGAAAAAAGTGAAAGAAATGGTTATGAACGATCGCCGAATCACAATCAGAGAAGTCGCTGATGATGTTGGCATATCAGTTGGCTCATGCCATCAAATTTTTTCGAATGTTTTGGGAATGAAACGTGTGACAGCAAAATTCGTTCCAAAATCGTTGAATTTCGAACAAAAACAGCGGCGAATGGAAGTTGCTCAGGAGTCGCTAAATGAAGTCAATAACGATGCAGAACTACTAAAACGTGTTATAACAGGTGACGAAACATGGGTTTACGGATATGATGTCGAAACTAAGGCTCAATCGTCCCAGTGGAGGCATTCTGGATCGCCAAGACCGAAAAAAGCTCGACAAGTGCGGTCGAATGTGAAGGTTATGCTCACTGTGTTCTTCGATTTTAATGGCATAGTGCATTATGAATTCTTGCCACAAGGTCAAACAATCAATAAGCAGTACTACCTACAAGTTCAACGTCGTTTGCGTGAAGCAATCCGAAAAAAACGCCCGGATTTGTGGCAAAACAATTCATGGCTTTTGCACCACGATAATGCGCCTGCTCACACTTCATTGCTTGTTCGTGAATTTTTGGCCAAAAACGAAACTGTAACGATGCCTCAGCCTCCATATTCGCCAGATATGGCTCCATGTGACTTTTTTCTATTTCCAAAAATAAAGAGAACATTAAAAGGCCGTCGTTTTACAAGCATAGATGACATTAAAAGCGAATCGCTGAAAGAGCTAAAAGCTATTACAAAGATCGAGTTTCAAAAGTGTTTCGAGGATTGGAAAAAGCGTTGGCATAAGTGTATTGTATCCGAAGGGGACTACTTTGAAGACGACAACATTAATGTAGATGAATAAATAAATATTTTTTTCATAAAACGAAAATTCTCGTTATTTTTTGAACACACCTCGTATGCCGATTTTGAGAGTCTCTTGGAAGTGGTGTCCAACGACGAACGGATCTATCAACGTCACAAACCGTACAGCGTTGTCGTCTTCGTCAAGTGTAGCTACGATGACTCTCTTTCGCGTTATCGAAGCTACAGACAGAAAACCGTCGATGACGTTGGTCCGACTAAGTGGTTCGTTCGCTATTTTCACGATTTGGCCAAGTATCTGCACGAGTTGTACAGAAGCCCGCAACCTATGGAAAATTTAACGTTACAAGAGGCATTTAGCTTTCTTCGTGATACGCTATGTCATATATGTAACAGGACTTTTTTCAAGAAAAAAGACACAAAATTTCGCGATCATTGTTACTTTACGGTAAAGTATCGTGGAGCTGCTCACAGCACGTGTAACATTGCTTATCAAGAATCGAGTACTATACTCGTTTTCTTTTTACAATCTCAGTGGATACGATGCGCACCTATTTATCCGGGAAATCGTGAACGAATTTCCCGGTCGATTGAGCCTCATTCCTCAAACCAACGAAAAATACATATCTTTTACGAAGTACGTGTAAGGTACCGATATAAAGCTGCGTTTCGTCGATTCGTTTCGTGTTATGGCGTCTTCGCTCGACAAACTATCATCGTACTTGGAAAAATACGATATTCTAGAACGACATTTTCAGCAAGATGACGGATACACACTGCCGTAGATTGCCCTACTCAAGATAAAAGGTGTATTTCCGTATGACTATGTGTCGTCGTTTACAAAACTCGAGGAGACAGCGACGCTTCCACGAAAGATTTTTACAGCAGTCTGTACGATTCAGATATCAGTGACGAGGAGTACAATCACGCGGAGAACGTTTGGAGAACGTTCGACATCACCGATCTTGGCAACATTCGGATTTGTATCTCAAGATGGACGTTCTCTTGTTGGCCGAAGTTTTTGAAAACTTCAGAGCCAAGTGTCAAACGGTGTATCGTTTGGATCCGGCCCACTACTATACGATGCCCCGATTGAGTTGGGATGCCACGTTGAAGTATACGGGTGTAAGGTTGGAGCTCTTGACGGATATCGACATGCTCATGTTTATCGAGCGCGGCATTCGATTTACCAAGCGTGTATCTTTATCAATCACTAAAAATCTATATTTATCATCCAACTAGCATTTTGCACAAAGTTCTTTAAATTTATTATAAGTCATATAAGAATTCACATGATCGTCGTATATATGTTTCATATTTGCTTCGTCTTGTCGAAAAATTGCCAATAAATTGACGTTATCTCTCACGAGATGCTTAGGAATACGCGCGTACGTTTACGAGAGATAGAATCAGTCGACGCTCCTATGTCTGCCCATACAAAAGAAAGCGCGTACATTGTCCTGTTTCTCACAGGCGATGTCGTCGAATATCATAATTGAATTAGGCAATGCATGCTCGGGATTGATCACGGATTCGTGCTCCTTGAACGGAAAATACTTCACTCCGTCTATCAGATTTAACATCTCTTCCAATAATTTATACTTTGGCTGATCGAACGATTTCGAGTACACGTAAACATTTTCGAATCTAACGCCATTGGGGTAAGTGATAAGCGCCAAAAGACGGTTTGTCTTACCACAGTTGGACGGACCTCAAAAAATAGCTCTGATGCTATTCGGCAGTAAATCTCCTTGACGCTTTGGTTGCACGATGACGTCAAAATTTTCTACAGAAAGTTTCACAGTTTGTTTTTTAAAATTCATACACACGAGACAGAGTTCGAACGACAACTGACCACATAGCTATATGAGCATATCTTCAAAACTTTTCATATTGCAAAAAAAAAAAAAATTATTAAAAAATGCGAGCACTGTTACGAGATTTGGAGGATACTTTTAGTCGCTTATCAAGATGATGTTTTAATAATCGTTAATCATTTTAGGGTCTGCGCGTAAAAATTATGACGTCATCATTATAGAAAAATTTTTTTTTATTCTAACCTTATTAATAATTGTCAATACACGCTTAAATTAATTGTGAATGCAGTGACAGGTGAAAGATAACAGGAAACACAAGTAACTTTGTTGATTTAACATGAAATATAATAATTTATTATAATAAACGTAGATATAACGTAAACAAACATTACTACTAATCAATCGTCAATACATGCTTATATTATTTGTGAACGCAGTAACACGAAGAAAATAACAGGAATCACAAGTACCTTTGTTTATTACCTTTATTTATTACCTTAGTTTCTTTTCTTTATTTTTAGATTGAGCGACCTTTCTTTTTTTTGTAACTTTTTTGACTGGTTTCTGTGTGGTTGCATTGGAGATATTAGTGAATCTGTCTGGATTTAGAGAAAAATGAGCACAGGGTGGTCGTAATGCACATGAAGAACATGAGAGATAATTTAAAAATAACGTTTCTTTTTTCTCAGCGCTCCAAATAAGTTGATGTATTTTACTCGAGTTTGGAGCTGGTTTTAATTCATTAATTAATAAATTATCCATTTTAATTACGTCACTATCTTCAATTAAGTACATGTGCACTTTTGATTTTTTTTCTGATGTGATGATATTGATCATGTCTTGTGCAGAAGTAACATCCTTGCCACAAGACACTGCTCTATCACATAAATTTTTGACTGTTCCACCAGTACCATCAGCAACACTTTTGCCATGACCAGCTGTGGTAAAATTCCATGTTGCATGTATCAACAATAGGATTTGGCAATGCAAAATAAAAAAATAAAAATTTGTTTTATTCTTATATTGCGTTGATGGACCATCACTTTGAAAATGGATTGTTTGAACTTTTGGAACATAACTTTTAATAAGTTTCAATACCGGTTGCATGTGAGCCCACACTGCAGCAGCATCATGGCGAAGACATTCCGACACTGTACAAAACGTAGCACACTCAATTTTATTAGACTGACTATTCTTGTAATAAAAAGCACCGGTATGGAGGGAAACTTGTTTCTTAGATGCACCAAAATGTGCACTCTGTATTTCACCTGAACTTTTACAATAATAGTTTTGTGAAAAATCAACTACACATAACACTTCGTTGGCTTTCAAATTATTCTTCAATGAATCAAGTGCTTTATACTGATGACTGGTGTCGTACACGTGCTTCAAATACCCTGGTGTCTGTAAATTCAATTCATTTACAATATCTGAAAGAGAGCATTCTATCCTACATTTCTGAATGATTTTCACGCGATAATCCAGATTTTTTGCACCCTTTCTCTCGACAGTATTAGTCTGCCATTGGTAATAGAAACATGCTTCATCTTCACTCGGCATAGAAATAGTCTTATTTTTACAACGTTCGCATTCTCTATACATACAGATTTTTGAAGAAGAGTCGCAAGTTACTAAAGCAGTGAATTCGCTGGTACTAGCGGAAGATAATATTTTGCACTGTGTCAATTTTTTTAGTATTAAACTGAAGTTTTCATGCGTTTTACAGAGAGTTGTATCGCGATCAGTAATTTTTCGTTGAACAAACCAAAAAGGTTTTAAAACATAGAAAAGTGATCTTGAAATATTTATTGATGTTTGCAAGCAGAATCTTTTGTGCAAATTATCTACAGTACCTTGCAAGTACCTTTTTCTTTCCGTAACTCCATCTTTTGTTATGGTATCCTTTGCTCCTGGTGCAATAATTGAGTTTTCGTCTTTTTCAAGAAATTTCTGAATTACATGGGTAAGAAACTTTTTTCTTTTTGTGCGTTTTTCATTTTTTCTCGTTAAATTCATCCGATCATTCCCCAAGTGCTTTCTTTGCATATAAGTACTCACAAGGCCTGATGTTTTTTGCATGCATTTGTACTTTTTAACAATTTTCCCCGACAAAGTTTGAGCAAACATTGACTTTTCTTTTTCACCAAACAACTTTTTTTTATTTTCGCGCAATTGTTCGAATATAACTTCAGATTCTAACAATTTACTTTCTATCGCTTTAGTCCCCTTTTTCATAGTTTTACGCACTCTTTTTTTCACATCAGATACTTCATTTCCAATTAGTTTGTTCAATTTTTTGTCTCGCCGGTAACACTTATTTTGCAAACGCAAAATAAGGTTATCCTTTTTTTTCAATTTTGAAATTAATTTCTTATTATCTCGCCTCAATTTGGCTTCTCTTCTCAAAGCACTTTGTAATCGGGATTGTAGCCTAATATTTTGCTTAGGATGGCTTAATGTTACTGGTTTTTCTACTAAATTATCACAATCAACCGATTCCATGAACTCCAAATTGAGTGAAATTCCACTTTCATCTACAGATTCATTCGGATCAGGCAAGAATAGTAATGAATCAGAGCTTGTTGCACGCGCCGTATCCTGCGAAGTTAATTCCCGTTGCTCCGTTCGCCGATTTGTCAAATATGAGATTTTTAATGCTGACCTTGGACGTAATTCGAGTGACTTTTGTTGTATTTTTGTTTGAGAATGACTTTTATTAATGCTGTCTGGATCAAGCTGATGTATAACCCGACGTTGATCAATTCTACGTTTTCGCGTTTCAGCATCACGTGCCCTTTTTTCTCGCATTTGATCGCGTTTTTTCTCATTTCGTGTTTGTGCCGCTGAGTTCATGTTTAATCAAATAGAAATCCAATATAATTTGAAAAAAAAACACACATCACATTACAGCGATGCGAAGCAGCAGTCGAAAAATTAATGACATCTTGGTTTACGTTGACACTGACTACTCGTTATTATCACATTTTTATTGAAACACACTAGTCTGAAAAATTATTGATTGTTCACAATGACAAGTTACAGTTAGACACTATACGTAATTATATCTTGCAGGTATAAAGTTGCCAGATTTTTTGAAAAGTACACAGCACCGGTCGCAAGTTCACTGCTCGACTGACAACACTAACGCGTTCCAATTTTGCTCACGCGCTTTGTTTACATGTTTCGGTATCAACGCGATCGAACGATACAAAAGTATTTATTTTGATGAGAAAAACACTAGGAAATATTCGAATGAAATATCGAAATTTAGAATATCGAATTATCGGATGTCGAAATATCGAATACGAAATTCGAATTTATCATCTCTCAAACGTATCAAAAAGTGTTTTGTACTGTTGAAATGCCATTGTTTGTTCTTCTCAAGGAAAGCTGTTTTACTTTTCAAAATTGAAAATATTCGAAAGCATTTTTTTTTCTTATAAGTGCATGGAAATTCAACGCGCATTTTCCTGTAGATTAGGTACAACAAATACTTCAATTTACGCTTGATATAATATGAAAATATTGATTTCTTCTCTTGTGCTACCAAAAAAATCAATTTTGTGCAACTGTTTACGATTTAAACCATCATTTTGTAGTGGCTGCCATGCACACGCTATTGATAGCACATTCATCGAACCATGCGCAAAGTATTTGTTTTTGTATTGGTTTATTGGTAGATTAGTTGTTTAGTTGTTATATGAATGCGCGTACGCATAAATCTCATAACTATGATAAAAAATGAAAAATAAGATATTTTAACATCGCGTAATCATATTCTAATAACTTTCAAATGGGCATAAGCACATGCACCAACCATTAAATACAGTTGAACTGAAGTAATGGCTAACTGAAAAATCAAAAGCCATAACGAAATATGAATGCGCGTCTGAAAAAAGTCAATAAGAATCGAAAATTTTTGGAAAACTCACACTTGTTTTTTGCGTTTTTTATTTAAAAAAAATTTTTAATATGTTCATTAAACACGTAATAGCATATTTAACTATGCCATAAGGTTGCTGTATTGTTGTAAATACCAGAAAAAAAAGCAGGGGTGGATAACGATATTTATGATAATTTTACACGATATTATATTCCTTCTCGCAGGGAGTTAAAAGTTTTGAAGATATGCTCATATATGTACTTGTTTTTATAGTTTCAAACATTAGTCGTGTGTTAGACTTGATCGAGTGATGATCATATGCAAACGTCAAAAAGCAAAGAAAGGACGAGGATTCGTCAATGATAATAAACTTCCATTTGAACTCCATATTCCAGGCTATCAATATTACGAACCAGGAACTAAGATACAGACACGTTTAGCTCGCGGCGATCCTGGAATCAATCCTCTCGATGCAGCTTGCAAGCAACACGATATAGCGTACTCGAAAAATCGAGAAAATATCCAGGCTAGAAATATCGCAGACAAAATTTAAGCTGAAAAAGCGATCAAGAGAGTCTTCGCTAAGGGTTTTAGTTTTGGTGAGAAAGCAGCTGCTTACGCTATATCTAACGCCATGAAATTAAAATCACCGCCAGTTACGTCTCTCTCACCGGTGATATTCGAGTCATCTTTGGATTCCTTTTGCTGTTCTCTGGAGGATTCAGCTGCCGGATATCCTGAGTGTGCCGTTCTCACTGTGGGTGACTCCAACCTTCCCCGCTGCACGTGGTCGGCTTTTGATGGTGTGCTTTCATCTGATGCACTAGCAAGTAGGACTATTCGTGATTCGGCATCTAGATTGGAGAGTTGTACGAGCTCTCTTAAGTGCGCTCAGTTGATTCGTTCAACAAATTGCTCTGGAAACACGCTTGATCTGGCATTTTGTAGTATTCCGGCGTCTCTCTGCACGGCTTTGGATCGTCTGGCACCATCGGACAGACATCACGAACCTGTCATTATTAATTTGAACTGTGTTGCAGTGGCTTCACCGAGCTCTCTACCATTTGATACTTCTGCTTCCTTCAACTTTAAAAAGGCAAATTATAGCAGTATTAATGCTGCTCTGGCGTCGACAAATTGAAATGATCTCCTTGGTGGTCATGAGTGGGACGTTGACATGGCGCTTGATTGTTTTTACCGGAAATTATTCGAAATTATTAGCTGCAACGTTCCGCTTACTGGCTCTTTCACTGCTAGATTCGCGAGTTGGATGACAGACGAATTGAGAGCTGCGATTTCTCAGAAGAAGATGGCCCACCGGATATTTAAGGCTTCGGGAGATGGTCAGGCATTGCATGACTTCAGGAGCTTCCGGATAATTTGCAAGCGTCTGACGTTGCGCGACTACAGTCGATTTATTAGTGATATTGAGGAGTCATTGGAGTCTGATCCTGGAGAGTTCTGGAGGTTTGCTAACCCTAGGGATTGTTGCTCTGGCTATCCTGATAGTATGTATTATAATAGTATCGATGCCCATGATGGCCCGGATATTGTCAACTTGTTTGCGGAGCGATTTTCTTCGGTTTTTTCTTCAACTTCACTACTTAATGGTTTCGAGGGGCTAACGTTTGATTCTAATACGCTGTCGGACATTTCTCTTGATATTGAAGAGGTAACTCAGGGCCTTGCTGGCCTGAAACCGTCATCTGCGGCCGGACCCGATGGAATCCCGTCAACTTTTTTTGTAAATTGTATCAATTGTTTAGCTCAACCGATTATGTATATTATGAATTTATCTTTACGATCTGGTACCTTTCCTACTGCTTGGAAACAAGCTTTTATCATTCCGATGTATAAGAGGCGTGGTGACAGGAGAAATGTTTGTAATTATCGTCCAATTGCCAAGCTCAGCGTGCTTTCTAAGCTGTGTGATCATCTGGTGTCCATACGACTTTCTCGTTTCCTTCTTCGTGTCATTAATGTCTCCCAGCATGGTTTTGTTCCGCGTCGTTCAACGGTTACTAATCTTGCGGAGTTCATTGAATTTCTTACGGACGCATTCGATGACGTTCGGCAGGTTGATACGATTTACACTGATCTTACCAGTGCGTTTGATTGTGTTAATCATCAACTTCTGGCTGCTAAGTTGTCGTTCTATGGTATTCATGGCCCTCTTCTATCCTGGTGCTCTTCATACCTATCACATAAAACCTACTCCGTTAAGCTCCTGAAATTCATCTCCTCATCTTATCTGGCTACCTCTGGGGTACCGCAGGGCTCGCACCTTGGTCCACTATTTTTCATTACCTTTGTAAATGATGCATTTTCCGTTATTCGTTCTTCCTGCATCTCCTTCTATGCTGACGACGCTAAAATTTTTAAAGTTATTACATCTAGGAATGATGCCGATGAGTTACAGTTGGATCTGCTGAGGTTTTCTGATTGGTGCTCAGTTAATGGGCTCTTGTTAAATACTGATAAATGTGCAGTCCTTTCATTTTCTCGATGTAAAGCGTCTTATATATTCGACTATTTTTGTATGGATCTTGCAATTGGTAGGGTGACGGAGTTTAAAGATCTGGGAGTATTGTTCGATCGGAGTTTATCGTTCACCGTTCACATTAATCAGTCCTGCTATACGGCATCCCGGTCACTTTTTCTACTGTTTAGGCAATGTCGTGCCTTTAAGCGACCAGCCTCCCTCATTGCACTTTATAATGGTAACATTCGCTCTCGTCTCACGTATGCGTCAGTTATTTGGGCTCCACGTTTTGACCAGCAATCTAAGTTACTAGAGACTGTTCAGCATCGTTTTCTGCGTTTTTTAGCTAATAAATTTGGCCCACGTATGGATCCCTTCTCTCATGACTACTCTGCCATTGCAAACTCATTTCATATTAGTACCGTCATTTCCTTCATTAATTACCAGTCTGCATTTTTCATTCATAAATTATGTCATAATTTCATCGATTCGATTTCACTCTCTAACCGTATCCTCTATATTGTCCCAGCACGCACTCTTCGTGCCCGTAATCATACCTTTTTCATCCGTTCACGTAGGTGGAATCTTAACCATTTATCAATTATTGATCGATCATGCCTCATTATTAATAATTTGTCAACTCCGCTGGATGTTCACTCAGTTTGCTTGGGCGCTTTTAAACGGCTTGTTCGTGCGAATACTGCGGTGTTTCGCTAGTGTCTTATTTTTTTTTTGTCTTTTCTTCTGTCACGTGACACTTCACCTATTTCTTCCCTTTTACCCACCTATCTTGGCTGCTTCTCCCTATCTACATGTTAACTTTTGTTATTATTATTTTTTTTTATTATTCTTTTATTATTTTTTATATTAGTTATTATTTATTAGTTATTAGTTATTATTCTTTTTTATATTTTGTTTTTCTCTTTTTCTTTTCCTTTATTGTGTTACTTTTTTATTTTTTATTTTACTATTTTTCTATTGTATTGTTTTGTCGACTTTTGGATATAGTTTATAGCTATTCCGTTTATTTATTTTTTTTTCTTCTCACTATTGTCGTTTTATTAATTATTATACTTCTTTTTGTTTATATTATATATTTTATTATTATATTTATATGTATCATGATATGGGTTTATGCCCGTTTAATAAATTAAAAAAAAAAAAAAAAAAAAAATCAAAGTTTGGTATGAGTCTCGCGAAGAGAAGAAAGAAAACCAAGACGAAAGAACGCAAGATAACGAAAAAGTTAGTTAATTTGAAAAGCGTGATCAAAGCGGTCACATTCAAATGGTCCAAGGGTAAATGTGCGCGCAAAGTTATCGGTTCTGCTTTGAAAAAAGCTCGTACAACCATTAAAAAAACTGGTGGAAAAGCAAATATCAACGTTCCAAGAATTCTGCCAATATCAACTAAGATGGGTGGAGCTTTGCTCTTCCTCATACCACTTTTTGGAGGCTTGAGTGCAACTGGCGCTCTAGCTGGTGGCGCCGCGGGAATCGCAAAAGCCGTGAAGATGCAAAGTCTGCAAAACAGCAATTGAAAGAGAACAAGAGACACAACAAAACGATGGAGGCCATTACTCTGGGAAAAAGCTTGTATATCAAACCTTATAAAAAAGGCTATGGATTTTATCTCAAACCACATATGGGATCAGGTTTGAAAAAAAATAAGTTCGAAATAAATCTACCGGATAGAGCCCTCACAAACACCGACTTGATGAAGTATGCAAAAATTTTGAATATACCAAATTTTCGCGGAGTCTTCATGAGAAATGACTTACTGAGTTCTGGACCATATTATGACGAATCAGCTATAGTCAATCTTGATAACGTCGAAGGAACCGGAACGCACTGGGTGGCTTATCGCAAAATCGGAAAAAACGTCACATATTTCGATACCTTTGGAGATCTTAGGCCACCTATTGATTTAATGATGTATCTTGTCGATATCGAGATCAAATATAATACGAAAAGATATCCGGATTTCAATTCTAACGTATGCGGTCATGTTTGCTTACAGTTTTTGTGCGAGGGTATAAAAGTAAAGGCAACGTGAAAATATCGGTAGTCAAGTTCGGACAGTCTGGAGGATTCGTTAACTCTGACTCTATCGGGTAATTCTTCACTGTAGGAAGCGCACTATTTCCCACCAATCGAACTATTACAGCATAAACATTACAAGTTGGGCTTAGTCGAGTTCCTAATATTCAACTCGATACCTAATATTAACGTACATAATAATAAATTTTACGTCGCAAATCAAATTATCGACATACCTGTCGAGACTTACGAGATCGACGACATTGATAAATTTCTTCGCAAAGCCGTGCAGCCTCTCCGCACTGATAATAATAATAATATAATATTAAGTTTGAAACCAAACAACAATACCTTGCATTGTACAATCAAGAACCTATCGATTTTCGTCCGCAGAATTCTATCGGACGATTGTTGGGTTTTTCACAACGTACATTAGAGGCAAACGTTTCTTACAACTCTGATCTGCCCGTCGGTATTCTCAAGCTGAACGCTGTGACAGTCGAGTAAAACATAACCGCTGCAACTAACTTGAACGGAAACACCGGTCACGATATTCACGAATTTTTTCCAGCAGTACCGCCTGGATATAAAATTATTGAAATTCCCTATCACGTGATTTATCTTCCAGTTACGAAAAAGTCTAATGATTATTTACAATTACGGATCGTCGATCAAGACGGAAATTTAATTAATTTTGACGGTGAAGTTATAACCATCAGATTACAACTCAAAAGCGTATAATAGCAATTGTTTACGATTCAAAGAGTGGTAGGGGCTATATAAGCACTGAAAAATGCTAACCCATCATCAGTCGTCGACTGAAATAAAGTTCCTAAAAAGTCTTGGGTTAAGAGTAGTTCCAGGTGGAAAATAAATTGCCTAATTTTTTTTTGCTGCTGCTTTCAACAAAACAATGGAGAACATTCTAGAAATACATTCACCTGTCGTCTTCGATGAATCTTTGGCTCATTACGAGATCCACGCTCATCAACCTTACACCAATTCATCGTTCAAAAATAGTGACCAGATTTGTATATCAATTCAACATCAAGACTTGTGCCTTTTACCATCTCGCAGCTCGTTGCACATTTGTAGACGATTACTTAGCAACAATAACACTTTGTTAACGAATACTGATTTTCTTAATAATGCCATTTGTCACATGTTTGAAGATATTCAGTATGAGCTGAATACTATAGAAATAGATAAATGTAAGAACGTTCGTCTCACAACCGTTATGAAGAACTGGTTATCTCTCACTCCAAGTCAAACCTTGATTGCCCAAAATGCCGGATGGATATATACCTCAGAACAAGAAGACCGTAAAATAACTAATGCGAATGGCGACTGTGACATTTTGATTCCTCTGAACTTCATACTTAGATTCGCTGAGGACTATCGCAAAGTGCTAGTGAATATAAAATATGAATTAATTCTCATAAGATCGAGTACCGATTTAAATGCAGTTTATCAAACGAAGAAGACCGTAGCCGACGTTGAAGCTTACGAAGAATTTGAAATTAATGTAACACGTCTCGAATGGCTTATGCCCTATGAGTGTAAGGGGTGAGGAGAATCAAAAATAGTCGAAGGCGCGATTGTGAAAGTTTTTCTTTTATTAATAAGTACACACCAACAACAGATTACAATAGGTAAGGCGCACGCTCGCGACTCGAAGAGTGATTGAGGCAGCGACCCTCTTAGTTTCGGCGAAAGAGCGGCCGAGCGCAGACTAACTCGTTCTTTTTATTTTTCTCGCTCGCATCCTCTCGAGCCTTTCCGGCCCTACCCCTCCCTCGCCGAATTTTCCGCGTAGTTATTTCTATTAGGCCTTAACGCGCCGCGCGCACTCTCGCTCCGCCCCCGCCCCCGCTCGCACTCTCGCCCATCAGCCTTTCGACCAGAGGCCAACCGGCTGGCCTCTTCTGTCTCTCTCTTCGACCCGCGAGAACTCGGAAGTCACTTGCTTCGCGTAGGGTCTAGCAGCCTCTCGGAACAGTTCCTGAGAGCTGACATCAGCAAACATGGCGACAAAAACACACTTTGCCTTCGCCCGAGCTCAAGTCGCGAGCGAGACCGAAGCGAATCGATGGCCCCATACAACTTTTTGTTTCTCGCTTAACAGGGGCCTCGCCTCCCCGATCACTCCTTCGCCAATCTCGCGTGCCATCCAGATGTAAGGCCTTGCACGCATAAGGCGCCGCGTACAATTTTTTTTTTTTTTTGATACCCGAAACTGCGCCCTACAGCTCGCAGCGAAGAGACAACCACGCGAAATTAAAAATACATAAAAAAAAAAAAGAAAGGGGGCCCATATTTTACTTTCCCTTTCGGACGTGCTCGAACGGTCCTTTCCCGGGCCCAAACATGTGGCCGACACGTTTCCAAATCCTGACACGCACGCTTTCCGGGTTTCCCCAAACATCCCCGCTTCTTTTTATTGCGGGGTTCTTAGCTTAACGCTAGCTGCTGAGTTGCCGTCCGACACGCCCGGCGGTCATCACGGCCTATTTTCTCGCGCGCACGATTTATTTTCTCGTTCCTTACGCGCCGTGGCTCGACGTTTGTTACAATGAGACTGCATCGAATGCAAAGAAAATACGTCTACTCGAGTTTCTAAAAAGCTAACGAAGTATTTCAATGAGTTTTCATAGTTGGGAACTGTACGAGTATCTAGCGCTGCCTGCAAACACAAATCACGTCTGGACAGTTAAAATGAGAATCAGTTGAAGAAACCACGCTACGTCATCTTAGTCTTCCAAACCAAACGAAAAAATAAATCAAACTCTAACGCTAGTATATTTAATCATTGTAACATCAGAAATGTAAAACTGTACCTCAACTCTCAGTGCTATCCATACGGTAATCTCAACATTGATTTCAGTAAAAACCAGTACGCAATGTTGTACGATATGTATGCCAATTTTCAAAACGTATACTACGGTAAGGATGCCAAACCGATGCTCAAAAAACTCGAATATAAAAATTACATGCCACTCGTAGTGATTGACTGTTCGAAACAAAACGAATCATTAAAGACTGCTTCAGTAGATGTGCGCTTGAAGTTCGAAACCAGAGAAAATATTCAAGAAGGAACTACAGCGTATTGTCTTATTTCGGAGAGGGGGGAAGGGTATTAAATAATTGACTCTTTCCTTATGTAGCTCAGTAGTAGCTTCCTATCGTAATGGAGTACGTAGTGGATATGCAAGGCTTCATGATGCCTGGCAAAACTTATGCTATGAAGGAGTTAGCGATACTTCCACTTAACTACAACGAAGAACCGCTCGTACGCTTGTTCAAACCTCTCTTTCCATGACGAAGACTAACAGAGAAATATTAACGAGATAATCTCTAGTTAGAACTCTACTATCATGGATTAACATGAAACTCTGATGATTATAAATACGAAGAGCACAAATTCATCATCACAGATACACTCAAAGATGCCACAAAAATTTTCGTTTCCGGAGATTTGAAAAAAGAGTGGTTAGAACGATATGGCCTCAAAGTTTTCAATTTGAATGATTGAGGCTATTCACCTTTCGAAAGATTAAAATAAGTTACTGTGTGCACTAATCATAACGGCAAATACGTAACGACATGTGCACATCAAAATGTTAAATTAATGAAAAAGTTTTACATCGATGGCTGTTGGGAAGAGAGTGATGAAGTCGTGAAGGATTTCTATAGTGATTTTGTTTTTTAAGTAAATACTTTGTAGAATAACATGTATTTTTTAAGGAAATGTAGAATAAGATATATTTTTTATCAATAAAAAATGTTTGTTTCAATCGATACAAAAAAAATATTCTTTTATTTCTTTTTATTAACCCATCGAAAAAAAAGCGAAATTCTTCGCTGAATCTGACGATGACAGCAGCAGAAGTTCATTTTTTTATAATAAATTTTGTATTTCTTGCCAACAAAATAATGTATACAACATAGAATTTAGATGAAAAAAAAATGTTTATTTATTAGTTGATGTAGTGTACAATGATGACATGTATACATATGATTATTAGTCCTTCTTTTCGTTATTGAACTGCTGATAGCCTTTTTGTCCAGGAAAATTTTTAGTATTGCTCGAAAAGTTGGAAATACTTTGTTTCAATGTCGATGATTCTTTGTTCTTCTTTTTGTCCGGGCCTTCCTGTGAAATACGAGAGTACTTTACTTTAGAGTAGCGATCTATTTTATTGGAATGCTGGTTGATAAATGATTCGATAATTCGTACACTGTGCTATTTATAGTGGCTTACAACCACGAAGGCTACAAATAAAAGAAAGTAAGTAAGATTTTGTGTTGCATTTTTTTCATCTTGGTCTTTACAGGTACTTGCACGTTTTTTCTATTAAAGCATCTTCGGTACATGAGACACGCACACACACACACACACACACACACACACATACACACGCGTGCGCGCGCGCATTGAACAGTAAAAAAATTAATCAAGAGATACCAATTATAATAAATTATTTATGTACAATATTTATTATAATTAGTATATTTATTAAAATTTATTATCATTTGTGTGTATTAGCGCTTGGGCCCTCCTCCGCATATTAATACATATCAATCGTGTAGCTAGTATACACAATACGAATTGCCCGTAGTACCAGTGGCAGAAGCTCTAGCTGTAGAGCATCGGCCTGCGGACCCGGAGGATGCGCGTTCGATGCCCCGATCCGTCCGTCCGTATTTTTCCGATAAATCTAAAAATTTAACACACACACACACCATAAAAAAATCAAAACGCGGAACATAGAAAGCGCGCGCATCGAGAATACATCAGATCACGAGGAGAGAAGGAGGAGGAGGAAGTGCAGAGAACGCACGTTGCGTCAGAGCACATCAGCACATAGTATAGGAATCAGATCAGTAGGCTGGGAGGGGGAAGTGCGTAGAACGCACGGGCATCACAGTAACAGTGTAGGAGGGGGGGGGGGGGAAGTGCGTAGAACGCACGGACAGTACATTAGAGCAGGGGGAGGGGAAGAACGCATCAGATCAGATCAACTCAGTAGGGGAGGGGGGAGTGCGTAGAACGCTCCGGTATAACTCAGTAGGTGGGGGGAGGTGAGTCGACAATGCACGGGCCGCTTAGTAAGGGGGGGGGGAGGTGAGGTATGTTGACAGTGCTGAGCTGAAGATGCACACACCTCAACTCAGACACTTCAACTCAGTGAGCTGATACCCCTCTGAGTTAAGGCCCCTCTGGTTTACCTAATTGTAGTTTTGTGCAATTATTTTGGTTAATTATTACTCGATTAAGACGAGAGATAATTCTATAATCTATAACTTCTTCGATTGGGATATAGAGGTAACTACAATAGTTTTTATTTTATACGCGAAAAACCTGTTTTTAAATATTTCAGACTGCTGTAAAAAGTTATTAAATAAAAATTGGGAGTGGAAAATATATACGTTTTCATCTATGCATAGCAATGAACAACTTTGCGTAGTTGGTTGGTTGTTAAGATTTATATCACAAAATGCTTCTTTTTTGGCGTCATTGATTGGCATAAGAACAGAAGTAGGATTTCCTATTACCTTTTTTTTGTATTGCGAGAGGGGACAGCCACCGTGCGCCTTGCGCTGGTCTCTGCTAATTTTTCTAGGTTCTTTCTCGGTAAAAAAAGCCGGCGCTGACTTTCACAGGCCGAAGTTCGCTCTGGTTCGGGAGGTTGATTCAAATAATCGGACACTTTAATTCACTTATACTACATACGGCCATCTCATTTATTGACGCCTTTTCACAAATATCGCTACAAGATCTACTTCACCGCGGTGAGCGCGCTCGCTCAGCCTTTCCGCGACCAGCGTTCGCGGGATCACGCGAGCGAGATCGCTCAGCGTGCGCGATAAATTTCTCACAATACGCTAATGTCCGTAATCGAGCGAGAGTTGGCGCGAGAGAGACAAACTGGTCTTAAACCCACCGGATGCCGACGGTCCGTCGGTAGAGAGGCGACGCCGGTGAAAGCATAGACCCGCAAAAAACGGTGCCCTGGCGATGATTGAGGTTGCTGCAGGAAGGGCCGCAACACGACCTTTGTCTCGTGGGCGGCGAATGGTCGCTGCTTGCACTGGCTCAGCTTCGAACAACTTGTTCTCCTGGCAATCGTAACAGTCGCACTCTTGGCGGTAGTTCCTTTCCTGCCGAAATCTTGTCTCCTCCAGTCTTTCCTTAGGCGGCCCTAATTACTCGAGAGCTCGCATCTAACTGCCCTTCCTCTCTCTTAATTTTTTAAGCCTTGCGCCGCCGCGCTTCCACTTCTCTCGCCGTCAAAATCAGTCAAAATCGTTCTCTCTCTCTCTCGCTCTTCTCGCTCTCACTCGCACTCACGGCGACACCTCGCCGATCGTCGCGCTCCTCTCCCCCGATCCTGCAACGACACAAGTATGTAGTCGCTATATAGCGTACACTTGGTCGCTGCGCTCGCGTGAGGAGAGTGCCGCACACAGGGCTAGCGAACATCGCTATAATCCTGTCACAGTATAACAAATTTATGGTAAGCGTAGGTTTACACGATTTTTTTCCAAATGTGATCTTTGAAGAATGTCTACCAGATTTGGTACATCGAAAAGTACGTCATTAATATTCAAGTAATTGAATTTGACGTCCTGTAATTTTCTATAATTGGTATTGATTGTGAAAAATTATAAATAAATTAAATAATTTTATGTGGCTTACATTGTAAGCGGTATTCCTGTTACCCATTCGATTGTCCTCTTCATTTTGAACTCGAATATTTGAAACTTCTACTCCCGCTATTGGTACAACGTCTTAGGCTATGTTAGCATTGTAAGGTTAACAGTAGCAGTTCTGATATCAAACGGCTTTAATGTGTCTCTCGCTGTTTGCGTTTCTCTTAACTCAATAATCTCGTTTTTTATTTACGCAACATTCTCTTCTTGAAATATTCTTGCATAATAATAGAAAAAATATTTCTGTAAATCTTGATCAAATGTATAAATATTGAAAAAATAGATCTTATTAATTAATAACTGTGTTTATTCATTGCTTCACTAATTTACAGCTCGGACATTCCCAATGCTTCTGCCCATACTTTTCATTCCAGTGCATCCTATCGAACAAAATTTAATTTAAAAAATAGATGATCAGGTGAAAATAAAAACAATTTATTATAGGATGAAAAATTGATTCCATCCATTCCTAAGGTGCCAGCTCGCTTGTAAAGTAGAAAGAAACAATGTCTGACGACTGTACATATAAACATATACATACGATTCACTTGTATCATAATGTTTCATACAATTAATATACTTTTTAATTTTTGTATCTTAAATCTTATCTAGTATGAGTGATCTATTAAAAAAATATTATACGATGAGATTCCTCCTCTCGAGTGTAGAATCTTATTTGTACATGAAACTTTTTCCATGCTAGTATCAATTAATATAATATTGATGGCAGATTATTTGAACTTCTCACGCATAATCTAGAGCTTCTTTTCATGCCATTAAATAGTATATGAAAATCTGTGATAGGAAAATTCATATCCAAATTACATATAGAAGTATACATACAAAAGTAGTGTCTATAACTTGCGAAACGGATCAGCTAGGATTGTCAATTTTACAATTTTCTAGTCTATGAACGATGTAAAAATTATCTGCGTTAGCAGATTTTGGATTGATTTTAGGCCTACTTTTCCTTACTTGAGATAAACCATGATATGTAATAGCAAAAAAAACCTATGCGCCGAACCATTAGTCCACCACTCAAACGTGATCTCCAACACGGCAAGATTTGTATGAGGGTTAACTTCTGGAGTTTAGCACTTCGATGGCTAACAGTGTTCCTTTCAGGTGGTATTATCGATTTATTCACGATTTAGTTCAACCTCAAATATAGTCAAAAATCGTGTTTTACCCATTTTTAGTTTAGAATCTCGGAAACCTGACGTATAGCCAAAAATCTAAGCACGAATTCAAATTCAGCGCATGAAAATTATTTGTTGATGTAAGGTTTCACATCTCTGAATTTAAAATTTGTTGGCCTAATTCATACGGGGCCACAAGTAGAACACATAGAAATAAAAAAAAGTTGTTTTACTTTATAAGAAATTTTCAGTTGTTTCAAGTAATCATTGCTTTTATTTTCATATATATTACTTGAATACTTAAAATTTTTTATAAATGCTTTATTGAAACGATAGATAAATGTACGTTTAACAAGTAATATAGCTGTAGTAATTTTAGATTTAATGGTATTCTCAAAAGTTAAAAATTTGGTGAATTTGCCCATATTCTAAAAGAATTGAAATTTATTAAAGATTTTAATTATTCAATCAAATTATATTGCAAGAATGATTCATCTTATTCTTCGAACTACCCTAACATATACTCTCTCCTGTATTAAAAAGATATAAAAACTTCTAAATAATTAAAATCATATACAAATGCTATGACGCAATTACATTAATGTTTTTTCTACGGTCTATCGGAACAACAATTGAAATTTAATCATATTTACAACACTGCAACTGGTGAACTGCTAATAATCAAGATGATATTTCGTGCAGGTTTCAAATTTGTTTACAAAGTTATAAATTAAGCTATTTTATGGCCACGTAGTTAATTTATTATACTTGGCTGTGAATTCAATCATGCATAAGGCTGACTGGCAATAGAAATATACTTAAAAAACAATGCCATTAAAAACGGTAGGTGACGATGAATGAAAAATTTACAAATTATTTATTTTTTGAGATTTTTGCAAAAATCTATAAGCTAATTTAAACTCTTCATCACATGTTGATCGATTCTTAATGTTAAATTATATTTCCCTTATACTTTTATTCAAATTTACTAAAAAATAAATTCACGAAAATATAATTGTAAAAATGATTATTATAAATAAATTTGGTTTGAAAATACTTTGAAAACACTTCTTGCGTTACATATTATCATAAAAAAAAATATATATATTTATTGTGTAACGGGGTTGCTGACCGTTTAATTATTTTTATTAAGACGATCGCGTAAACGTATTCGCAATCACCTATGTCAAATAAGAAAGTCGGAGAGCAAGATGAAACGGGTGTCAGTCAACCAACTATCTACGGGAGTGAAGAGAACGCTCTGAAAGTACTTGTTAATATCGTGTACGAAAACTCTTTATTATCTCTTAAAACGCTACATTAGATCGGCCCGCGTGTTTATGTTTACATCGGCGCTCGCTCGACAACAACATGCAATGTCGGGACGCTCGCTGCTCTTTGTTCGTAGAGCTATTACATGCACGCTTCGAGCACGGAAAATTAATTGTTACGCATGCAATCGCGATCGTGAGATTAAGCTGGCCAGCTTACCTTTATTCGGCAGACGTACGAAGATGACGGCAACAAGTCGCACTGCGGGAAAGCGGTCTATTTTGTTCGTGTCACGGGTCGCGAACTCGCGCGCACGTGGTTTCGCCCTCGATGGTGAAACCTCACAGACACTTTCAAAGTCACAGGACGCAGCGCTTTTCTGCTGGCTCCGGTCTGCACTCCTGGTATCTGCACGGCACTTCGGCAACAGCAATCTCTCCAAATCGGCTCTCGTGCAGATTTCACTCCTGGCGATTCGTGTAGCGGTACCTAGTTTCGTATTCACTGGTTCAATTTCAACCGCGCGCGTTCCATCTGCTCGCGTGCCGAATTCCTTCGTTACGTTTTTCGTCTCCCCGGTAGGTGCTGCCCCCGCAGGCAGCAATTGGGTTAGAATATTAGCGCTAATTTGACGTTTACCGTCACAATAGTTAAAATAATTTTTCACTAGTCATTCGAGAAAAATAAGCTATAATTATTATTCACGTAAAAGGTATAGAATTTATAAAACGTGGATAACAATTATCCAGGTAGACATACAACTGTGAATTTAGATATAAAATATCAAGCGTATATAACTTTTTGTCCAGAATATGAATATCATTTTTCCATCAGGAATTGGTTTTTTATTTGTTGCTGTACAAATTTTTATTTTTTTCTGATGTGTACAACTTCACATGTATAATAAAAAAATTAACTCTTTAAAATATAGTTAATTTTTTAGTTTTAATTTCCTACACGCACAGCTGTATGTTAAAACAATTAACTCTCTAAAATATAAAATATTTTTGTGTACAACTATACGTATAGGAAATTTTGATATAATTCATATTTTAATTCTACGGACGGTACATGCACACAAGTTTGTTTACAAAATTTACTTTCCATTGATGATACATAAATCGCATAGAACAAATAAAAATGTTCAATAAGGCTTATTCTTTTAGAATAGTTGTTCCATTTTACGTTTTTAATTACAAAATCGCGGTACAGGATAAAACAATTATAAAAGACATTGTTCAATGAATTCGTGTACAGTTCTTAGGTATAGATGACAAACCCTGCACTCATCGTTATCATCGTTAGTAGAACCTCAATCAGAAAGAAGACGTTCTTCCTTGAAACATAAACTTTCAGAAGTTTCTATAAATAAGGTAGTATTGATAATAACTTTTATCAAGTAAGTTAAATATACTTCAAATTTTTTTTCTTTACCAGTCAAGATTGATAAAACATCATCCTAACATTCCCCAGGTTCATAGTCATTTTTATTTTTCAATTATGTAAGATCATTAAATGGGTTAAAAAGTGTTAGTATGCACTTAGCAGATATATTAATTTTTTTCTTATATGATTATTAATTCACTGATATATAATAATATCCGATAAGTACTTAGCCTCACCGCCCGATGGCGCCACTCTCGCAAAAGAAATATTCTATCACGTAGTACAACCTTCTCGATGGTTACTGTCAAGATTTCAGCCGGAACGGAATTGTAGTTTATTTTTGAGAGCGTGTGAAAGCAAGTGTGTTCGTTGATTTTTGAAAAATGGGAAAACGATTAAAGGTGCGCGAGATCGTAGGCATCTGAAAAGACCGCGTGGGTCATGTCCTGCATGAAATTTTGGGCATGAGAAAGCTGTCGGCGCGATGGGTGCCGCGTTTGCTCACTCCGGACAACAAGCGCAACCGTGAGACAACTTCAGAGCAATGTCTGACGCTGCTTAAGCGCAATCCGAAGGAGTTTCTACGTCGTTTCGTGACAGCCGACGAAACATTGATCCACTGGTATACACCAGAGACCAAGAAACAGTCGAAACAGTGGACTTTACCCGGCGAAAGTGCTCTGAAGAAGGCGAAGACTGCCCCATCGGCCGGAAAGGTGATGGCCACCGTTTTTTGGGATTCACAAGGCTACATTGACTACCTGGAGAGGGGCAAAACGGTCACAGGGCTGTACTATGCCGAATTATTGGGCAGATTCGACGTCGAATTGCAGAAAAAACGGCCCCATTTGGCGAAGAAAAAAGTGCTCTTCCACCATGACAATGCACCGGCTCACACCTCCGCCGTCGCCATGGGCAAATTGGTCGAATTGGGCTACGAACTGCTGCCCCATCCACCGTATTCTCCAGATTTAACCCCGTGCGACTTCTTTTTGTTTCCAAACTTGAAAAAGTCACTCGCCGGGCAGAAATTTGAGTCGAATGAGGAGGTAATGGCTGCCACGGAAGCCTACTTTTCAGACTTAGAGGAAACGTATTTTTCAGACGGGTTAAAGAAGTTGGAGCATCGCTGGGCGAAGTGTATGGAACTAAAAGGAGACTATGTTGAAAAATAAAACACCACTTTTCCAAAATTGTCGTTTTTCTTTTGTAGGCTAAGTACTTATCAAACCACCCTCGTAAAAAGCCATGGAAAAAGTTACAATTTCTATCTCTTTCAAAAATAAATATAACATTAACCGACATCCAAAAAAGCGCAAAAATGCAATAGCATATTTCCGAAAGTATCCAATTTGCTGAATCCGAATCTGACTTCAGAATTAATCCATCATCTAAGGTTTTTGAGATATTCTAACCTAAAAATGCAAAAATCACTATTATTTGCTATGTTCGAGGATATATAACATTGAATAAGTTTTTTTTCCAAAAACCAGTAAAACCATCACAAACATCACTTTTGTTCATTAAACCCTAATTTCTAAGGTAGAGATATCTATTTTTATGTTGAAATTCATTAATGTTAAGTATTATTGTAGTTTCACAACAATATAAAAATCACAAATTACAGGGACCGGGGGTTGGGTTAAGGCAATTAAGGTTCAGGGGTCAGGGGTTACATAACCACTGGTTTTTTTTCCAAGGAATTGCGGAATCCTTTTTGCGGATTCCTCTTAGTCTTGCTGACTAATGGGTTATGTGGGACTCCCCGAAAAAAAACAGGCCAACCCACTAAACCGCCATCTCCTTGGTGTTCTTCCCCTAGCCAGGGACTATGTTCATATTACTTATGAATGGAGGTTCTGTCTGTGTTCGTCCGTTCGTGTCGTTCCTCCGTATTTTGTTACGTCGCGTCACTTCATCTGCTCAGTCATATGTCAACCAGCCGTCAGGGTTTTTACGTCTTAGTATAGTTTCCGTATAGGTAGCGACTAAGCGCCACCATTCTGGTTCACGCAGCGATTCGGCCATAACGTTATCGGAAGTGATGCTGCCGAACGTTACATCCAGTTCCTGTCTGAGTGTTGTCTTGTTACGCTCGGCGATTGTCGCGTTCTTTCGTCCTATGTCCACGCTGCTCCCGTAGATCCTTTTGCGTTTAAGAGCCAGAAGATCCACGGGTATTACGCCAGCCACCACCAAAACAGTCTGCACGGAGACTGTTTGATAGGAGCAAGCGATTCGCAGTGCGCCCTGTCTCTGTATCATCATCATCGACTTACAGTATTTCTTTGTCTTCAGGGAGTCTGCTCATATATCCGCACCGTATAGAAGGATCGAGTGAGCTGTCGCCATTAACAGTCGTCGTTTCCCCGACCTCGGTCCTGTCGTATTTGCTATCAGGCGACTCAAGGATGCTATCCTCTCTGCCGCTTTCCGGGTTGTTTTCTGTATATGAGGCCAGAAGTCATCTTTGTATCGAGGGTTACCCCAAGATACTTGACTTCCTTCTAGGTCTCCATCTCGCATGTCCCCACCCTCATGTGCAATATTGTCTGTATATGTCTTCTCGTGAGAAACATCAGTTCTGTTTTTTCTGTTGCGAGTTGTAGTCCGTGGTCTGTCATCCATAGTCCGACTCGTCTCATGGTCTGGTTCATCGACAGCTGCGCTAGCTCGGGGGACCTCTCCGTAATCACCGCCGCCATGTCATCAGTGTAGGCGACGAGGGTCACACCGAGCGGCATCCCAAGCCGAAGCAAGCTATCGTATAAGCCATTCCAAAAGTCAGATCCTAGTATCGACCCCTGTGCCATCCCAGCGGTGACCTATCTCATTACCTGTCCTTTGATCGTCTCGTACGTTATCCGTTTGTTTTTTAGGTAATCATCCACAACCCGAAGCAGGTATGGCGGAATCCTCTAGTTACTTTTCAGCGCCTCCAAGATATCTTTCCACCTGGCTAAGATGAAAGCATTCCTAATGTCGAGCGCCGCCAGCAACACTATAGGTCGCGCTGCATGGCAGTGTCTGTCTAGTTCTAGGAAAGAGTGGACCACCTTTTGGATCGCTCCAATCGTCGATCGACCCCTCCTGAAACCGAACTGCAAATCTGATAAACCCTCTTCTGTCTGTATAGTGACCATCAGTTTCGGTCTCAGTAATTGTTCAAAGAGTTTACGAAGTATTAAGTCGTGTCAAGTTAACTCAACGGTCGGTAAGCCGAAGTCGTGCCAGGATCGCTCCTACCTTTTGGGATAAGAACGGGCCTTGCCACCTTCCACCGATCGCTGAACGTTTCTGTCGTCAAGCACATGTTGTACAGGTCGAGGAATATCTTGTAGAGTTCCGGTATTCCGTCCGGACCCGGTGCCTTACCTGTCTTCATTGCATTCGTTGCTCTGATAAGCTCCTTAAAGGCAAAGTCGGGGGAATTTCTGCGTGCACGTCGTCCGTCATATTTGTCCTAATCGGGTGCATCGGAAACAATCCGTCAACAATCCGACATGCTGTTTCGGCATCTTTAAGTTCCGGTGAAACTCGGGCTCCTAGTTTCCCGGTCACGATCTTGTAGCCGGTTCCCCAGGGATTCTCGTTCACCTCCTCGCAGAATTCTCTCCCGTGGAGCCGGTGCTGCCATTAGCTCTTCCGAAAATTTTCGTCCATCGAGTTTACGTAGATTCCACCGCGGGGGTTGGTGGGTTCTCGTTCGTCTCGTTCCCGTCCGTCCCACGACTTCGAAAACGAGGCACTGGTGATCGCTGGCTGTGTAGTCTTCATTCACCCGCCATCCCCTCAGCCGTGGCAGGATTCTGTCCGATGTCATCGTAACATCGGGGATATAGTCTCCGACACCTGGCCGTTTATACATTGGCGTATATCCTGTATTTACCACTGCTAGATCGAGCCTTGCGGCCATTTCCAGCAGTAGTCGTCCACGTCGATTCGTTTCGTTCATTCTCCACTCGGTCGCCGTCGCGTTAAAATCCCCCGCAACGATGACATACCCGGACAGGTCCCTGATCCTGTCTTCTAGGAGTGCCGCCTTTCTTTCGAACTCCATCGCGGTAGAGTTGGGTGTCGGGTAGATGTTGAGATAAGTGACAGCGCCAACTGTGACCTAGACGTAGTCGTCCCCGACACCGCGATTGGAGACTCTAGATAGGATGCCACCCCTTACTCAGATAGCAGTGGTCTCTGTCTCGTTTGTGATGTATATCTGGGTTGGCCTTCTCTTATATGGTTCATTCAGGATCAGGATATCTCCGTCATATTCGTCAACTATCTAAGGTAGGAGTATGTCTGCAGTCCTACTTCAATTCAGGTTTCCCTGAATTATTCTGTCCGTCCTCCGGCCCGTCGCCTGCTCTCCTCCAGTGCGGCCCGAAACACGGCACATTTGCCGCTTCCGGTAAGGTGGGCGACGTCCCTGTGCCCGGTCTCGGAGCACAGTGAGCAGACCGGCTTGTTTTTACATTCCGTCGCGTAGTGTCCGGATATGCCATACTTGCGGCAGCATTTCGTCCTGTCCTTTCCTGTGCATTCAGCTTTTACATTGTCGAAGCCCAGGCATCTGTAACATTTTGTCACCGTCAATTGTTTCCGAACGCGGCAATGCACCCAGCAAATTCCGATACGATCACACCGAAGCAACGCATCGGCTTCCCGTGATTCCAATTCGCAAATTCGCAGACCGCCATATACTGCTCAGTGCGGTTTGGACCGAAAATGTGGACTCGGAAGATCGCGTCTCGTCCCGTCTCTCATCTAAGCGCGTCCATCACGTCTTTCGGAGTCGCAACGCAGTCCAGATCCATGATCTCCCATTGGACCTTGGAGGTTATGACCCTGACACTGCCCATTTTCTCGATCGCATCTTGGATCTGTCGTCCAAACATCTCGCGTCCGTCCAGCTTGTCTGCGTCTACCTGTAATTTCAGAAGACATAAGCCATTCTTCGTCTTCCTCAGCGTTGTCACCTGCACGTGGCTCTCCTTCGCGTTGATCGTCGTCCGTATTTTCCGTACTATATCGGAGTACGTCGTGTCCGTACCCGGCCTGATCAGGACAGCCAGTCCCCTTTTCCGGTGGGCCGGTCCGCCTCTATCAGACCGATTCTTTGCGTCCGTTGTCTTTTTTGTCTTGTCTGCTCTTTTTCTTGTTACCGTCTGCTAGTTCTTGGTCAGTTCCGTCGTCAGTGGCCTCTTTTGTGAGGGCTCCGGTGTGGTTCCGACCGGCGAACGTTTTCGTTTCGTCCGTGGCATTTCTTCGTTATTCTCCGCTGTCGTGTCTGTATTGCTGTTGTCTTGGGGACGTCTTTCCTAAGCCGTGTCCGTTCTCTTGTGCAGCGCAATGTCCACAGTCTTGAGAATTGTCTTATTTCCCATCTTTACTGTCATATTCATGTTTTTTTGTACGTTTGCTGCTTTGGCCATTTTCGTCGCTGTCCCCTTGTATGAGCCACAGCAGTTCCTTCATGTTTCGTGTGTCGTTTGTCATTGTGGATGTTCGTTCTGTCGTCGGTTCTTGGCTGTCAGCGGCTGAGGCATAGCTTACCCCGCTGCCGCCGCTCGACACGCTGTTAGTCCTCTGTCGTCTTGGTAGGATCAGTAGGTTCTGGTTCGTGTAGTTATTTCATGTCGTCCTCTTCTTCCCCATGCACAAAGTGCGGCCCTAAAAATCCGTGCCGCTGCCCGTGGCTACCGGAGCTTTCACCCGATCGGAATCCGGGGTGGATTCCCCCTGAGAAGGGGTTACCACTTGAGGTAAATCTATGTTTTTTTGTGCATGTTCATAGTTTTGTTTCATCCCGTCGTGCTAAAGGTCTCTCGTGGTCGCGACTCCACGAACCGCGCTGGAACAACGCACGGCTCCTGAGGTCCCCCCTCCTCTTTCCTGTGTGTTCAGTGTTATCTCTGTAGAGTATGTGTGATTGTGAGTGCCCATAGTGGCCAAACTGGGCTTCGTTCACGGGGAGAGCCCGATTAGAAAGATCCTCTTCATTCGCTTTCAGGCGGCTCCGTTTATAGGGGTCCTCGGCATTCGCTCCTTCGGTAAGCCCCGTTTATAGGGTCGCCGAGCATTCATTCATCCCGGTTTGCCAATAGACGTGTGTGTGTAAGTGTTTGTGTAATATGTAAGTGTAGGTGTGTGTACGTGATTAATGGTTGGGCACATCGGCAGAATAACATTATCTTTTGCGTCTTTTGTGAGCCATATCTTCCTCTTGACGGTGTCCGTCATAGCGTTGCTGCTCAGAGCATTGACGCGACGGACGACGTTTCCACCGGGCACGGTCGTAGACGTAGGAAGCTAGCATTAGCCCAGTGAGATGTAACCACTCACTGAACCAGCCCGGGTTATATAGCCACTGGTTAAGGCATGGCCATCGTGTAATTCATTCTCGTAAACGGCTACTGGCGAAATTTCAGCTGAATTTGACTCGTAGTTTTGTTTTGACCACATGTAGAAGGGAATGTGTCCAGGGATGTTAGAAAAAGTGAAAAAGAGCAATATCGGTTGGTGATAAGATTCTTGTTTTTTGAAAGGAAATCGCGAAGTGAGATCAAAGAGCGATCATATACTGCGTACAGTAAATTTTCTTCTTCGATGGCCATTGTTAAAAAATGGTTTAACGAATTTTAACCTGGTAGCACGTCGGTTTTTAATGAACCACGCCGAAGTGTTCCGAAAAGGGCTATCACGGAGGATAACGTGACAAAAATTCACGATCTTGTATTGGCGGATACCCGATTGAAGGTGAGATATCTGAAACAGTATATATTTCAAAAAACCGCATAGATCATATCCCACATGAAATTTTGGACATGACAAAGCTGTCGGTACTCACTCCTAACAACAAGCGCAATCATGAAACATGAAGAGACGCGACGAACCTACTAACCAATGATCTACAATCTGCAAAACGGCAAAGATGAAATAACTAAGGACAGAAAATTATATATACTGAAAATGAATTTATCGCCGTACGTGCCTTTGACAATGAATTTTTTATAAGCAAAGCCCTACAAAACATACACAAGAAATTTAGAAAAATCAAAATAAAATGATTGACTCAACAGCAAAGGGATAAAATGTAGTACAACTTTGATTGTGATGATAAGATTAAATTTGTTTGTATTTTGATAGATGTACAATAAGTGAAAGTACCAGGCACCATCTACCAATTCCCATCGCAAAAACGGAATAAAATTCTATAAATATTTAAAGCTTCTATAGATGCTGACAAAAAATTTCTACTCCTACAGAAAAAATAATACACCCACAATCCTTACAACCACGTACTAAAACTCTCCTCAACATTGACTTCCGGAACTAGTCAAAACCCAGATACTCATCCCAATGACGATAATCTGCCTCTTACTAGCCCCAACCTCGATATAGAAATAGAAAATTGCAAGAATGGCCATGCACCTACCACACCTAATGACTTGACGTACAACAATGATCTGAATGCCCAAGAACGCTATCACTCTCGGAGCTTGCACCCTGATAACGATACCAACCGTGATGACAGGCCAGAGGAAATTAATTGGGAGGTAATGTACGAGTTTGGCCGTAGTGAGTTGAATACCCCTACCTCACTCCGAATATCATAGAAATGCGAATTATAAAATTTTTTGTTAGTCAAAGACAATTTAGTGTATTTCGTCACAGTAATGAATCAATCCTTCGACCTCCAACACTTATGCTTCAACAAGAGAACAGATTTCCACCCCTGCAAGACGTAACGCTTATGAAAGTGAAAGTTATGAATCTGTATCAATCTTATTGCACTGCTGGAAAAAGTTCTACGGAGGGAGATTATTAAAAAATCGTATGAGTCATCAATAAACAGTCACAAGGACATCTCGAAAACTTATAAACGAATCCGTCAGAACTATTTCTGGCCAAATATAAAATCTGAAAATTAGCCTTGCACATAGTCGGATCCTTCGAAAAAATTAAAAAACAAAACGAATATGTGCTGAAGATGCAGTGTTTACTGTTGAAGAATTGCACCAACGTTCTCTTGTGAAAAACTAGTTCTAAAACTATAGCCAATGTATTCGTCAAACGGTTCATTTTCATGATTGATTCATCAAAAATAATTCTGACTGATCAAGGAAAAAATTTTACAAGCTCACTTATTAGGAACGTAACCAAACTTTGTATAATAAAAACATGCGAAACCACTGTATTCCACGATCCGCTCAATCAAATAAGTCGATCGAGCGCAAGAATCATTCGATAAAAGAATGGCTCATGAACTACATTGATAGTATTAGAGAATGGGATACTTGGTACGAATGTGCAACATTCTCCTATAATATTAGTGTACATGAATGCACTTAACTCATCCAATTTGAATACGTTTACTGCAAGCTGGCTCAACTACCCAACCCTTGAGCTAGTGCTGATGATCAAATAAGTGAAAGCTATACTAGTTACCTGTTAAATCTTAAGCTGACGCGAAAAGAATATTACAATCACAAGTGTAACCATTGTAATTTAAAAATTGGCGATCACGTGATGCTACTCGTGGATACACGCAATGAAAAATTACAACCGTAGTATCACGACCTATTCTAACGTCTACATCTACCGGACGACGGAAAGAACGTCTTAATAATTTATAGAAACAGCACACGCATAGTTCACCTAAATAAGGCTGACTGACTCGGTTACAATGTAGTGAGATCAGTTCCGTAGCTATAGATAACTTAAGGAAGTCAGTTACGGACCACAGAAATATGCGATACAAATATAAGCATAAGCGAGGAAGCGAAATCTCTCAATGACAAAAGTGATATAAATTATAGTAGCCATAGTACTAAAAGTCTTAGCGAAACATTGTAAAAACTACCATGCAAAAACAAATAAATAAATTAACCTCGGGTAAAGTGTACAATTTTCAGCGAAAATACAAGTAAAATAAAAATCATAATTATACTCAGTAATAGTATCTATGTTATTCTCTGTACATAATTTAATTAAACTGAAGAATACCGATACCACAGCATCCCTCGATTTTCTAATCACCATCACCGACGCACCACAACCTTTTCGATGTGGCCTTAGCTAACCAAACGTGACAACGGTCTCCCTTGTAGATGTTGAATCATGTAACCTTTATGACCTAAAACCTGCCCAAACTCCTATTTATAACCAAGTCTTACAGATGGTCGAGTATGAAAAAGTATTTGTCAGTCAATACAAAATCTTCCAAAATCGAACGGCCCGCCGATATCTTATGTTTTATCATTACTCCAACGTGAACGTAGGAATTGAGAATTCTATTAAAATCGTATTTTCCGATGAGTGCTTTACTTAGCTTGGTATGAAGAGTTAATACAGACACTACACGAAAAATGAACAATATTCTGGGCTCCCTATCAAATGAAGGGAAATATTCCGGGGGCAATTCCTTTATTAAAGAGCATCAGTAAGATAGCGTATACGTCTATGTGGAACTCACGATAACCATGTAAGAGTTCTACTTGAACGGTCAGTGCTTTACCAATGATGAAACTTACACGTTTTGAATAATAACTTCGGAACTTCATGCAATTACAATAAATACGAAGCCCTGTATCATGGACAATGTGTCAAGATACACAATAACGTTACTAATAATCCCGATGTATATTTTGCCAATTTAACTGGCGACATACAGTTCGGATTATGAACCGTAGAAGCTTTTGACCTATGCGGATATACCCTCATCACTACTGATCACCTGAAACTTTTCGTCATCGAAACAAAACTTGAAAGTTCATTCCTAGCCAACCAACTCACGGACATTGAGAAAATGTTGCTGGCAGCCTATTTCAACAAGAAACTTATTCACTTTACAAGACAAGTAAAGAATCAATTTGACAAAGTTTATCGCGAGAAGCACAGATGTGAGTTAGAAAAACAAAGAACTCTCTATCTCTAGCTACCAGCACACCAGATGAATTTGCGCTCATCATCACAAAAATGCCCGGCAACACCGTCGCAGCTTTTGGCGAGGTTGTACACATTATTCAATGCCAAGAAATATCTTTCCGCCTCCGAAGCTCCCCATGCTGCTACTACGAGTTGCCCGTAAGTGGCAGTAACGAAGCCACTTTTCTTACAATAAAAAACTCATGTTATATAGCCTCGGACTGCAATCGCATCCTTCCATCAACCTACAAGTTCAAAGGTATATGGTACACATTGCGAGCACATGCTTCACCACTAAATATTACCCTGGAAATTATCCAGCCAATGAGAACACTCACTTGGCGCTACCACAATCTCCAAGGACTCATCAACAACGGTATTTACTCTCCTGAAGACCTTAAGCGAGTACACAATTTCTAATTACTCCATAGATTGATTGGATCTGTTGGAAAACGTCGCCAGAAGACTTTTGCATCTATCAGTACCGACAGACACAGCAAAACTTTGAAATTTATTAGATCCAAAAATAATAAAATAGATAGCCATTTCAACCTACACGAAATTTTGGAACTGTTTTTTAAAATTCGGCACCATAGCCTCAGACTTCATCGCAATATTCATAATTGTACAATCCGTAAAGCAATAATGGATGCCATCATACACGGTTATGCCGTTTACCGTATCTATGGCTAGAGCGTTCGCCTATTCGCAGCGGTCTGGTTGATGTAACTCCAACTACTGGCAACTGCCCACTTTCTCATCTACCTCTCCAAATCTAAATCCAAGCCTCAGACAGATACTAAAGAGTCACAGAGTCAAGCACAACCGGCCCTAGAAAATATTTCACCCCTATCCCATCCAATTTATAACATAAAAACAAGAATTAACATAGCCATTTCCAAGCTTGGAAATTAAACTCCACTTTATTAAGTATAATGAAGCATAGAGATTCCTAACGATCGTATGACCATAACGTTTCTAATCAATAAAATGCAAAATACTGACACTTAGATTGAGAACAATTAAAGAATAGGGAATAGTAGTTCCATTCCAGGTAATGTGAGAAAGCAACGAAAAATATATTTTGACATTATGCAAACACCGCACAACTATAAAACATTTTTAGTTTTTTTTTGTGTAGGTAACTACTATATTAGTTGTGTTACTAGGACCCAAACTTCGGGAAAATGAGCTGCCGCATGTTCATTAAACTCCATTTCCTATATGTTCACCTCAACATCTTTAATAAAAACATGGACGATTATTCAGAAGAACATGATGAACACTTCCATCTAGTCATATGTAACGTTTGAGTGTATCTCGCGTTATTAAAATAATAGTTCGGACTCTTTACATTAAATTCGCAATAACGTCCCCGAGAAAAGCAAGAAGTTGACACGCGCGCAATCTAAATAACAAAAGAAAATCTTTCGAGTGGCAAACCACGAGGCTTGCCAACTCGATGAGCTGCTTCGAAGTGCAATTGATAGCAATCGCATCTATCGGGGAGAGGCCCGACAGCGCCGCAATTACTACTCAATTTGACTTCTCAACAATAGATATGTTTCAGGAGGGAAGATCTCGAAGGCTGCTTTTTTCTCATGAGAGAAATAGTCTCATGAGTTGAGCTCTTAGAGATCAGTAGGAAAGGAGTTCAACAGGCTAACCACTGAAAAGAAATTCGTCTCAGGAAATAGCTGAGGCTTTATTTCTACACAGTGCTCGCGCTGCTAAGCAAGGTAGGAAAGTGAGTCCTTTTGCCGCAGCGACGAGCGAATTTATACATGCGAAATGGGCTCCTTTCTACGCTTGGTAGCCCCTACAACGCTATTTTTGTCTTTGACGCAAATTTTGTACATGTTTTATTGCAAAATGGCTCGATCGAAATTGCAATTATGCGATTTAAAAAATTAAGCTAGAAAAGATGAATTTTTTAACATAAATTGCATCTCGAGGAAAAATCGCCTCTCAAAGTTATAAGTTATACAATTTAATAATCAAATTACGCCGTTTTTACAATAAAATTATGGAAAATTTTTACATGAAAAAATCGCTTGTGTTTAGAAGAATGTTATTTAAATAAAAGATGATTAATGTTGCTTTTTAATTTTGAATAATAATCGAAAAACAGATTTGCAAATTTCTTTTTTAGCGGTTTAAAAATCAGCAAATTAGTAACAATCATAATCATCAATTTTACAGATACGTATGATCGATTCTCTATGTAACCGTGTTATTTTAATTGTTTAAAAAAATTATAAATTGTTTATTTATTGATAACTTAATGGGTAATTATTATCAAAGTGTCAAATTCTTGCTTTTCTGTTTCAATACGTCGAGATTGTAATCGTATGCTCGAAATAACAATATCATTGTTTATTGCAAAATAACTAACAATGTTAACTTGTAGATTAGATTTGACTAACAAATATCGATTTGAGAGTTATATCAACATGAAATTCAGAATCAGCGCATCAAATTTAACTAAGAAATACTTTTGTTCGTTTAAAAAACTTTATAATTGACGATTTTCTGTTGTAAACAATAAATTTTCCCACGGTCGTGACGTCACGCTCCTTATATGGTAATGTTTTCGCAGAGTTGCCCTAACACATTTGCATATACGTGTGAAAAGCGCCTACGCTCAATTACCGATTTTCTCTAATTGTCTCGTGTGTGACGGGTTGCCGTTTTGCAGAGGAAAATAGGAGACAAATCAGACTGGACCGTTACACATAAAGCGATTCAAAACACGATATCAAGGTCAGTATAGCTCTAACATGTTTGGAGATTACATGTGGAATTTTATAAGAATAAGTGATCTTGTATACAATAGGAAGTCCTTCAAAACTGTTCGATTTTATCTTTAATTCATATTTAATATTTTTATATCTAATTAATTTTTATCACTTAAGTTGTGCGCGTCAAATTTATACCATAGAAGTCTGTTATTGGTGTGAGTACGTTAACAAGTAATACATATGTAAACTAAAAATATTGTTTTAATTTATAAGAACTAATTTTATCAGCTTAATTTTATGAGAAGTATATCTAAACTTAATTAAATTTTATGGAAACGTATGGTTCAAAAAGCACATGTCTTATTTTTTTCACAAACTAATGCTATCGTACTCATTACTTGAATTGAAGTAACTAATTGACTACACTTATCATTTGGAACTTTTAGTAAATGCTTATTAATTTTTATAACAACGAGTCGCCTTTAAAATACATGTTATTTGACATAAATTTAGATATTTGCTTATACCCACAGAGGTTACATAGGTGAAGTCTATTATTTTCCTCCTTTGCAGAGAGTGCTTAAAGACAGTTTCGAGTATGCATTCGTTTTGTTAAGTCTTTAAATATGTTTTAAATTTCTAGTAACAAAAATTAAATTACCGAAAATAGACAAAAATAACAATTTTATACAAATTTAGGTTTACGCCGATGCCTACACAGAGGCCAAGGGTCGGACCTGCTATGTTTTTCTAATAGTAGGGTTCCTTAGAAACCCATTAGATCAACCGTTTCATTGAAGTCGTTAAAATCTTTTTTTTTAGTTGTTGAAAAAGTCTAAAAACAAGATTATTTTCATTAAAAGTAACCTAAAAAGCCTATATTTTCAAAAGCAAATTAACTGTATACACTCATTCTAATCCAGACTACTTCCAGCTTCTTCTTTTTGCAGTAAATAATCAACATCTGAAACCTACGGCTTATTCCAAGCCCTCAAAAAAGTCCGAAATTGGCAAAATCATGAATGGCTTAAAGATGCGTCAATTTTGGGGTACAATCACAAGAACATTTTAGGAAATAAATAGAGGGCGTTTTGTAGTCAGTTTGGATCCTAATAACACGAATTATATAGTGGTTACCCATACGAAAATCTAAAAATTTTTTTTGTCGTGCGGTGTAATAATTACTTTTGTTTTTAACACATTTAAGTCTGCTTTATTCTAAGGAGTCCACTGAGCAACTTCATTCGTTTTGAATTGCGCTTTTCTAATAGTAGTACAGTGATCGTTATAAGATATTCAACAAAGCACAGTATATGGGTAGGTCGCTCATGTACGTATGTGGTGTGGACTGGAGTCAAATGCTTTACAAAAATCGAACAAAGTGACAATGACAAAAGAAACTGAGTTTTTTATTATCGATAGCATGACTGATATTGTGACAGGGCGCTGGTTGTTTCATAGCCCGCCTTGTGTGCTTCTCTCTCGTTCTTTCGGGACTTTCTACTGCCACCAGCGCCGAGCATCGGAGTCGAAGGATGACGTAGCACATGTCTTTCGAATTCACACAATAAAAATAATTGGTTTACGCTCTGCCTGGGCTCATGAAAATCAAAATTTTCATACTAGCGAAGTATTCGTGACAATATCATCAATCAGTTTTATTAGAGTTATTTACATGCGATGGACGCGATGAAATTCATTCTAACGTGCGTTCAAAATATTATCTGATTCGAGAAAAGTAGTAACACGCCCATGTACTAGAGGTGCTAATGTTTTTCATGCGGGGTAACGTTTCGATATAGAATGAGTATCACATAATGAGGAGGGATTCGGAACGTTCAATGGTGGAAAGACTTGTGTTTTTTCTAGAAGAAATGTAAAGTATCTGAATGAATCGAGACATTGAACAGTTTAATAAAATAAGGGATAATTATGTTTAATAAAATAAGGGATAATAATTATGGGAAATTTGCTTTAGCATTCTTAGTGAAACTCCATCAAAACCTTAGCCAATTAATGTATCAAAAGTATAGGCTTTGCTAATCTCACGAATAGTAACTATACTCAGAAAAAACTTAAATAAATTAGCCTGTAAGGTCTGAGTTGTTACGGTAAATTTATAGTTGGAATAGCTTGATAGTGGATGTCGATTTCAAACTGAGCCACAATGTCTGTTTAATATGTCACTATCAAAAAATAAAAACGAAAACCCTAGATTTGCCCTGATAACTCTATTGATATAAAGCTGTCTCCAATGAGCTCTAGTATCACTTTCAAAATCAAGTTTGCCTAAAGACTTTTGGCAGAAGATAAAATGGTACTTATAATAATAACGGTACTTATAATAACCGCAGTTTTTCTATCAAATATGTGTTTCGTAGCTCACCACGGAGTGATCCTCAGTCAAATGGTCACTAGCACGGTACTGGTATGTTGTAAAAATTAGCTTCAAATGACTGGAGTTCTCTCATTAACATACACAATCGTTTACACTCATCGAGTCTTTGGTTTTTCAGATATAAATACAATCCTGGCATGTAAAAAGCGTGCTCGCAGTAGATCGAACCGAGTCTTAATTTCAGCAATGTCGTGCATCGTGGTTAATCAGCAATTTCTTACTCGTTTACCGTTAACTGTGAACTGTTGGTATTTATCTTGCTGTTGTGTGATATATAATATAATAATGGATTTAATTGTAGTTATTTATTTATTTATTTATTTATTTATTTATTTATTTATTGCAACGATTACCGAAAATCGTAGACTCGCGCGAGGTTAGCAAGCGGCTAAGCGAGAGGAGCCGCGTTCGGTCCGTGAGAGAGAGAGAGAGCGTAAGGGGCAATGACCGGGAGGGGAGGCTCCGACCGGCAGTATGACTGTGCCACTCAGTCAGTTCGTGCCGATCTAACCTCCGTTTTCTCGAGCCGTTCAAGTTTTGTGTTTTTCTGGTGACATTGCGAACGTGAGTGCGTGGGTGCGTTAGCAGCAGCAATAGCGGCAGCAGCAGCGATAGCAGCAGCAATATCGGCGGCAGCCCTAGCAGCAACAGCAGCATTAGCGACAGCAGCAACAACAACAGCAGCAATAGTAATTGAGGCGGTGCAGCAAGCAGCGGAGCAGCTTATTAGCAGCGTGTTGATCGGATACGGTTGGCCACCGTATCCTCATCGTTCTTGCGGTAGGTGCACCTTTTCCCCCTTTTTGTTATTGTAATTTGCGTGCGATCCCGCGCAGCGTGCGCGAGGAAGATTAGTTGTTGCGTGCGGGCGGTTAGTTCGCGGCATTCGTGGTTTTCTCTCTCTCTCATTTTCAGCGTGTGTTGTCATTCACGCGTGCGTGCGTAAGTCTCTCGGCCAATTCCCCGTGTAAACTAGTTACCTCAATAAAGTGCATCTTTATCGTTATTTTCGAGTTAGATAGTCGTTATTTAGTCTTTCCTTTGTCCGGAGGTCGCGCCAGTGTTTATTTTCAGTGGATTCGAATTCGCCGGTTGCGTAGCACGAATCGTGCGATTATCGATAGACGCGAGCCGACGGCTGAGGTTCCAGCGGCGGCCGCACGAGCGCTACTAGCAAGGGGCGACAGCGCCGCCAAGCGGTGAGTTGGGGGAACCCAACTCGGAACAGCGAAGAGACTCTGCGCAGGCGCACTCCGAGACAAGGTAGGCTACTGTGCTTTGAGCACACAGATAGCAAGGCGTCGTTTAGTCGCAATTAAAGGTACGTTTGCATGATTATAGACTAAACGGCAGCCTGTTACATTATGTATTTATTTATGTATTTATTTATTTATTTATTTATTTATTTATTTATTTATTTATTTATTTATTTATTTATTTATTTATTTATTTATTTATTTATTTATTTATTTATTTATTTATTTATTTATTTATTTATTTATTTATTTATTTATTTATTTATTTATTTATTTATTTATTTATTTATTTATTTATTACCAGATTAAGTACATAAGTTACATGGTTAGCATACATTATAAAATTTTATAACCTACCACAGAAAATATATACCTTGCGATGGTCTGGCATGTAACTACAAAAGAAAAAAAAAAGAAGAAAAAAAACTTAAAAACTAAGGAATATAATATTTATAAAAAACAAACAATTTTATTGCTTATCTAAATTTGGCAGTGAATACTACCACGATAAACAATAAAAATGTAATTTAAATACTGTACTGTTCTATTACTATCTTCTTCACCAGAATCTTATTAGCATCTGTCTTGCTGTGTTACAGTATTCCATGCTTGCTTTCTTCTCTTCTACATATATGTATATATATTATCCTTTCCGTCTTATTTAGACTGGCCGGACAAGTGAGTTAAACCGTACATGTTTCCTTATAGTGTAGGAACATACTTTGATATTGTATATTGGTGCAATTGCAAGTGGATGTGAATAACACATCATCTATAACTATTAGGTCTTTATGTTTTGGTTGAAATTATAGAGGGTAAATTGAATTAGTGGAAGTTAGCTGTTCTTGAGTTTCTCTATCAAAATAGAGAAGAGGCTGTAATGGCTTTCCAGGCGCTGGCAGTGCCTCTTGCATTGAAATCTTGTTAGTGTTTTCAACAGCTATGATATCAATAGTATCAAAACCAGTTTCGATGGGTTCGTATTTTGCCTTATGATTGGATGCTTTAGATTCTGATTTTGAACTTGTGGCTTTCATAAATTGTGTATATTTAATACCCTTAATATGGGGGTTTATGTCTAATTTTACATAGATTTTCATAGTGCCCGTTAAATCAGTCCATGATTCCAAAAATATATTAACTAAGTCAGTTATAACTTTTAGGACTTTATCACTATTTTATTGCATTTTAGTATAGTTGTACAAAGTTAATCTATTATGAGTTCTATTGTATAAGTTGTAAAAACCACGAGTACATAAATAAGTTCTAACATTCAGTAAAATCTTGTTAAGGAGATTTGTATCCTCATGGACATCCGAAGTAGGATACAAAAAATCTTTGAACATAATGATTAATGACTGATTGATTTCTTTACAATCGATTTTATGCAGCCTGATTTTCGAAGATTCTAATTTCAGAGATTTCTTTTGATCCACTGTATTAATGTTTTATTAATACTGTTTTTATCGACCATTGTTTTAAGATGATTTGGTAGATTGGTGAAGAGTGTAATAGCTCTGTTAAAGCTGTTTTTTGTAATAATTCTTTTTATTCTTTTAGGTAGTTGTATAATATTGTATCTAATGTTTTATCTTTTACGCTATACATATGAGATAAAACTTCATAGTGGAATAATAGTGATTGTAGAGAGGAGGTTTGGTCAATATTTAATGGCTATTTTTCCATTATGAAATAGTTTTCGTTGACTATTCTCAGTAGTCTCATTTGTAGGTTCTGTAATCCTTTAACCCTTTGCGGCACAGTGGGAATACGTATTCCCACCTTTTTTCATAGCCTTTTTTGCAAATTTAGAATAGTTTTTGATGAATTTACCCTGAGTTTTTCGTTGTTTTACGATTATAGAATGATATACAATTGAAATTTACGTCAATTGGTGCCACAACTTTTATTAATTTGTTAATATTGTTAAACAAAGACAAAAAAACAGCCCTATTTATAAACAAAATTCATTATTGAAGAAACTTTCAGTTATAATTTTACAAAAATTTATACAGAAGAGTTTTTGGGATCGCTAATCACGATTCTGAACTTAGAATTTTGAAATTTAAAATGGCGGATCCAAGATGGCGGTATAAATTCAGTGTATATTTTTTATTTCATTGATAATTTGTATACAAGGGTTTTTGGGATCGCCGATCACGATTTTGAACTTAGAATTTCGAAATTTAAAATGGCGGATCCAAGATGGCGGCAAAAATTTGGTTTATATTTTTTATTTTATTGAAAAATGGTATACAAGGGTTTTTGGGATCGCTGATCACGATTTTGAACTTAGAATTTCGAAATTTAAAATGGCGGATCCAAGATGGCGGTAAAAATTTGGTGTATATTTTTTAATTTATTGAAAATTAGTATACAAGGGTTTTTGGGATCACTAATCTCGATTCTGAATCTAGAATTTCGAAATTTAAAATGGTGAATCCAAGATCAGATTGTTTTTTTTTTGTACTTTTGTTTTTTTTTTTGTTTTTTTTTTCATTTTTATATTGTTATCTTCTCACCTTCAATTTTTTAATTATCTTAGCTTTCTAATTCGTTTCAATCTTTCATGAATGATACTTCAAAAAGCAATTTCTGTCTACTTGTAAACATAATGGTACGTTGCACGTACTACATGACCATTTAGTTCGCACATCTTTTGTTTTTGTACTACAGTGAGCGCATCTCCTATAATTATCAATGGGTGTTGGCATATGAGCAGATAGAGAGCGTCTTTTTTCAACAGAAACTTGTGGTTTGTGAAGATTAGTTTGTGTAAGTTGTCGCTTTCTTCCTTTTTTAGTTGGAATTTTGTGAGAAATCAATCGATCCACTAAAAGTAGTCTGAACTTCTTCAATGTTATAGGATTATCAGCGTTTATTTTTGAAAATATGATGAATGAATTTGTGATAGTTAGATCAATGAAATGCCAGAATAATCTGTGCCACCACTTTTTGGACTTTTGATCTATTTTAGATGTAGATAACAAACGATCAGCGTTATCGACAAATCTCATGTATTTGTTGTAATCAGAGCACATGACTGTACAATCTACCTGCACTCGTGTGCCATCTTTCTGTATTCGATTTACTGTTGTCACTTCGGATGTATCATGGTAATTTGACAGGAAACAAACACCTTTCTTATCCATCCATTTTATCCAAGTAATACTAGTATCAGACGTTCGAAAATCGTATTGTCCATGTTTCATTTCTTTGTCAAGCATTACAGATTTAGGTAACCCAGTACGATTGGAACGTACAGTTCCGCAAGCAAATATTTTGTCTTCTTTCAGCGAAATTAATAGATCGACACCAGTGAAGAAATTGTCAAAGTACACATGGTGATTTTTACCAACAAGTTCACGCGTCAAATCTTTGACAATTCGTGCTCCTAACTATTTCTCAGAACTTTCGGTTTTGCCAGTATAAACTTGAAATTCACATACGTAACTGGACTCATCCGCACGAACCCAACATTTATATCCTCGTTTTATTGGTTTTGCTGGCAAGTATTGCTTCAGGCTACTTCGACCTTTGAATTTTATCATGGATTCATCGATAGATTGATATTTGCTTGGTTTCCAGCAAGTTTTGAATGTTTCTTGAAGTCTATCCAGCAATGGTCTCAATTTATACAATTTATCATAATTAGGCTCAACTTTTTTAGGTTCTGTGCTGTTGTCGGATATATGCAAATTACCTAATATGAATCCGAAACGAACAACCGGCATTAGCGAGCTTATATATGAATCCTTCAACTTTGGGTCACTCGACCACTAGTCGCGATAAGAAGGCAGTTTTTTTATTCCCATCAGAATATTAATTCCTAGAAAAATCAGTAACTCTTCTTTTTTAATCAATTGCTTTTCCTGAGTTTTCTCCTGTGTATATTTATTTGTTTGCTGAACTAGTAAATCCAGCACGTGGTCAGGAAAAAGACACAAAAAAATATCTAGTGGAGATTTTACGTTTTCGGGGATATTTGGTCCGAAATGAGCAGTGAATTGATCATCATCTCTATTTTTTCCTTTTTTCTTCCATACTTCATTACCAGAGCGTTCTCCTTGATATTCATCTGAATCGCTGTCACCTTCATTCTGTTCAAGCTGATCTTCGGTTTCTACATTTGGGTAATTCTAGGCTATTTCGATTGACTTGTAACCCTTAGGTTACGGATTTTTTTTTAATTTGGCACAATTGTTGTACACATAAAACTGAGATTTTTCCCAAATTTTGGAGACGATACATTAAATATATCAAAAGTTATTAACAATTAAAGAAAAATGATAAAAAATTTTCAAACAGCTATATTTTAAAAACTAATAAAGATACCGAATCGGATTTTTTCCAAATTACTTATAATACCTTGAACTTTCGAAATAATTACAACAATAAACAATAAAAATTTTTTTTCGAAAGTTATTAACTTTTTGTTTAAACAATTGCTAATATCTCGAAAAGTATTTTTTTTTTTTTGAAAAATTCTTGCTCCTACGTATTCCTGAGGATTTTTGCTATCGAAATCAATCATAAAATTCAAGGGCCCGACATATCGGAAAGCGTAGCCCTAATCAAAAGAAGACGCCTCGGCGTAAGGCTGCGGTAGCGCTCCAGCGGACTCACGGTCGAAAGGTACTTTAGTTTTAATCTAAAAAACTAATAAAGATACCGAATCGGATTTTTTCCAAATTACTTATAATACCTTAAACTTTCGAAATAATTACAACAATAAACAATAAAAATTTTTTTTCGAAAGTTATTAACTTTGTGTTTAAACAATTACTAATATCTCGAAAAGTATTTTTTTTTTTGAAAAATTCTTGCTCCTACGTATTCCTGACGATTTTTGCTATCGAAATCAATCATAAAATTCAAGGGCCCGACACATCGGAAAGCGTAGCCCTAATCAAAAGAAGACGCCTCGGCGTAAGGCTGCGGTAGCGCTCCAGCGGACTCACGGTCGAAAGGTACTTTAGCTTTAAACTAAAGAACTAATAAAGATACCGAATCGAATTTTTACCAAATTACTTATAATACCTTGAACTTACGGAATAATTACAACAATAAACAATAAAAATTTTTTTTCGAAAGTTATTAACTTTTTGTTTAAACAATTGCTAATATCTCGAAAAGTATTTTTTTTTTTTTGAAAAATTCTTGCTCCTACGTATTCCTCAGGATTTTTGCTATCGAAATCATGCATAAAATTCAAGGGCCCGACACATCGGAAAGCGTAGCCCTAATCAAAAGAAGACGCCTCGGCGTAAGGCTGCGGTAGCGCTCCAGCGGACTCACGGTTGAAAGGTACTTTAGCTTTAATTTAAAAAACTAATAAAGATACCGAATCGGATTTTTTCCAAATTACTTATAATACCTTGAACTTTCGAAATAATTACAACTATAAACAATAAAAATTTTTTTTCGAAAGTTATCAACTTTTTGTTTAAACAATTGCTAATATCTCGAAAAGTATTTTTTTTTTTGAAAAATTCTTGCTCCTACGTATTCCTGACGATTTTTGCTATCGAAATCAATCATAAAATTCAAGGGCCCGACACATCGGAAAGCGTAGCCCTAATCAAAAGAAGACGCCTCGGCGTAAGGCTGCGGTAGCGCTCCAGCGGACTCACGGTCGAAAGGTACTTTAGTTTTAATCTAAAAAACTAATAAAGATACCGAATCGGATTTTTTCCAAATTACTTATAATACCTTGAACTTTCGAAATAATTACAACTATAAACAATAAAAATTTTTTTTCAAAAGTTATTAACTTTTTGTTTAAACAATTGCTAATATCTCGAAAAGTATTTTTTTTTTTTTGAAAAATTCTTGCTCCTACGTATTCCTCAGGATTTTTGCTATCGAAATCATGCATAAAATTCAAGGGCCCGACACATCGGAAAGCGTAGCCCTAATCAAAAGAAGACGCCTCGGCGTAAGGCTGCGGTAGCGCTCCAGCGGACTCACGGTTGAAAGGTACTTTAGCTTTAATTTAAAAAATTAATAAAGATACCGAATCGGATTTTTTCCAAATTACTTATAATACCTTGAACTTTCGAAATAATTACAACTATAAACAAAAAAAATTTTTTTTCGAAAGTTATCAACTTTTTGTTTAAACAATTGCTAATATCTCGAAAAGTATTTTTTTTTTTTTTGAAAAATTCTTGCTCCTACGTATTCCTCAGGATTTTTGCTATCGAAATCATGCATAAAATTCAAGGGCCCGACACATCGGAAAGCGTAGCCATAATCAAAAGAAGACGCCTCGGCGTAAGGCTGCGGTAGCGCTCCAGCGGACTCACGGTCGAAAGGTACTTTAGCTTTAATTTAAAAAACTAATAAAGATACCGAATCGGATTTTTTCCAAATTACTTATAATACCTTGAACTTTCGAAATAATTACAACTATAAACAATAAAAATTTTTTTTCGAAAGTTATCAACTTTTTGTTTAAACAATTGCTAATATCTCGAAAAGTATTTTTTTTTTTTGAAAAATTCTTGCTCCTACGTATTTTTGAGGATTTTTGCTATCGAAATCATGCATAAAATTCAAGGGCCCGACACATCGGAAAGCGTAGCCCTAATCAAAAGAAGACGCCTCGGCGTAAGGCTGCGGTAGCGCTCCAGCGGACTCACGGTTGAAAGGTACTTTAGCTTTAATTTAAAAAACTAATAAAGATACCGAATCGGATTTTTTCCAAATTACTTATAATACCTTGAACTTTCGAAATAATTACAACTATAAACAATAAAAATTTTTTTTCGAAAGTTATCAACTTTTTGTTTAAACAATTGCTAATATCTCGAAAAGTATTTTTTTTTTTTTGAAAAATTCTTGCTCCTACGTATTCCTGAGGATTTTTGCTATCGAAATCAATCATAAAATTCAAGGGCCCGACACATCGGAAAGCGTAGCCCTAATCAAAAGAAGACGCCTCGGCGTAAGGCTGCGGTAGCGCTCCAGCGGACTCACGGTCGAAAGGTACTTTAGCTTTAAACTAAAGAACTAATAAAGATACCGAATCGAATTTTTTCCAAATTACTTATAATACCTTGAACTTACGAAATAATTACAACAATAAACAATAAAAATTTTTTTTCGAAAGTTATTAACTTTTTGTTTAAACAATTGCTAATATCTCGAAAAGTATTTTTTTTTTTTTGAAAAATTCTTGCTCCTACGTATTCCTCAGGATTTTTGCTATCGAAATCATGCATAAAATTCAAGGGCCCGACACATCGGAAAGCGTAGCCCTAATCAAAAGAAGACGCCTCGGCGTAAGGCTGCGGTAGCGCTCCAGCGGACTCACGGTTGAAAGGTACTTTAGCTTTAATTTAAAAAACTAATAAAGATACCGAATCGGATTTTTTCCAAATTACTTATAATACCTTGAACTTTCGAAATAGTTACAACAATAAACAATAAAAATTTTTTTTCAAAAGTTATTAACTTTTTGTTTAAACAATTGCTAATATCTCGAAAAGTATTTTTTTTTTTTTGAAAAATTCTTGCTCCTACGTATTCCTCAGGATTTTTGCTATCGAAATCATGCATAAAATTCAAGGGCCCGACACATCGGAAAGCGTAGCCCTAATCAAAAGAAGACGCCTCGGCGTAAGGCTGCGGTAGCGCTCCAGCGGACTCACGGTCGAAAGGTACTTTAGTTTTAATCTAAAAAACTAATAAAGATACCGAATCGGATTTTTTCCAAATTACTTATAATACCTTGAACTTTCGAAATAATTACAACTATAAACAATAAAAATTTTTTTTCAAAAGTTATTAACTTTTTGTTTAAACAATTGCTAATATCTCGAAAAGTATTTTTTTTTTTTTGAAAAATTCTTGCTCCTACGTATTCCTCAGGATTTTTGCTATCGAAATCATGCATAAAATTCAAGGGCCCGACACATCGGAAAGCGTAGCCCTAATCAAAAGAAGACGCCTCGGCGTAAGGCTGCGGTAGCGCTCCAGCGGACTCACGGTTGAAAGGTACTTTAGCTTTAATTTAAAAAACTAATAAAGATACCGAATCGGATTTTTTCCAAATTACTTATAATACCTTGAACTTTCGAAATAATTACAACTATAAACAATAAAAATTTTTTTTCGAAAGTTATCAACTTTTTGTTTAAACAATTGCTAATATCTCGAAAAGTATTTTTTTTTTTTGAAAAATTCTTGCTCCTACGTATTTTTGAGGATTTTTGCTATCGAAATCATGCATAAAATTCAAGGGCCCGACACATCGGAAAGCGTAGCCCTAATCAAAAGAAGACGCCTCGGCGTAAGGCTGCGGTAGCGCTCCAGCGGACTCACGGTTGAAAGGTACTTTAGCTTTAATTTAAAAAATTAATAAAGATACCGAATCGGATTTTTTCCAAATTACTTATAATACCTTGAACTTTCGAAATAATTACAACTATAAACAAAAAAAATTTTTTTTCGAAAGTTATCAACTTTTTGTTTAAACAATTGCTAATATCTCGAAAAGTATTTTTTTTTTTTGAAAAATTCTTGCTCCTACGTATTCCTGACGATTTTTGCTATCGAAATCAATTATAAAATTCAAGGGCCCGACACATCGGAAAGCGTAGCCCTAATCAAAAGAAGACGCCTCGGCGTAAGGCTGCGGTAGCGCTCCAGCGGACTCACGGTCGAAAGGTACTTTAGTTTTAATCTAAAAAACTAATAAAGATACCGAATCGGATTTTTTCCAAATTACTTATAATACCTTGAACTTTCGAAATAATTACAACAATAAACATTAAACATTTTTTTTCAAAAGTTATTAACTTTTTGTTTAAACAATTGCTAATATCTCGAAAAGTATTTTTTTTTTTTGAAAAATTCTTGCTCCTACGTATTCCTCAGGATTTTTGCTATCGAAATCATGCATAAAATTCAAGGGCCCGACACATCGGAAAGCGTAGCCCTAATCAAAAGAAGACGCCTCGGCGTAAGGCTGCGGTAGCGCTCCAGCGGACTCACGGTCGAAAGGTACTTTAGTTTTAATCTAAAAAACTAATAAAGATACCGAATCGGATTTTTTCCAAATTACTTATAATACCTTGAACTTTCGAAATAATTACAACTATAAACAAAAAAAATTTTTTTTCGAAAGTTATCAACTTTTTGTTTAAACAATTGCTAATATCTCGAAAAGTATTTTTTTTTTTTGAAAAATTCTTGCTCCTACGTATTCCTGACGATTTTTGCTATCGAAATCAATCATAAAATTCAAGGGCCCGACAAATCGGAAAGCGTAGCCCTAATCAAAAGAAGACGCCTCGGCGTAAGGCTGCGGTAGCGCTCCAGCGGACTCACGGTCGAAAGGTACTTTAGCTTTAAACTAAAGAACTAATAAAGATACCGAATCGAATTTTTTCTAAATTACTTATAATACCTTGAACTTACGAAATAATTACAACAATAAACAATAAAAATTTTTTTTCGAAAGGTATTAACTTTTTGTTTAAACAATTGCTAATATCTCGAAAAGTATTTTTTTTTTTTGAAAAATTCTTGCTCCTACGTATTCCTCAGGATTTTTGCTATCGAAATCATGCATAAAATTCAAGGGCCCGACACATCGGAAAGCGTAGCCCTAATCAAAAGAAGACGCCTCGGCGTAAGGCTGCGGTAGCGCTCCAGCGGACTCACGGTCGAAAGGTACTTTAGTTTTAATCTAAAAAACTAATAAAGATACCGAATCGGATTTTTTCCAAATTACTTATAATACCTTGAACTTTCGAAATAATTACAACTATAAACAATAAAAATTTTTTTTCGAAAGTTATCAACTTTTTGTTTAAACAATTGCTAATATCTCGAAAAGTATTTTTTTTTTTTGAAAAATTCTTGCTCCTACGTATTCCTCAGGATTTTTGCTATCGAAATCATGCATAAAATTCAAGGGCCCGACACATCGGAAAGCGTAGCCCTAATCAAAAGAAGACGCCTCGGCGTAAGGCTGCGGTAGCGCTCCAGCGGACTCACGGTCGAAAGGTACTTTAGTTTTAATCTAAAAAACTAATAAAGATACCGAATCGGATTTTTTCCAAATTACTTATAATACCTTGAACTTTCGAAATAATTACAACTATAAACAAAAAAAATTTTTTTTCGAAAGTTATCAACTTTTTGTTTAAACAATTGCTAATATCTCGAAAAGTATTTTTTTTTTTTGAAAAATTCTTGCTCCTACGTATTCCTGACGATTTTTGCTATCGAAATCAATCATAAAATTCAAGGGCCCGACAAATCGGAAAGCGTAGCCCTAATCAAAAGAAGACGCCTCGGCGTAAGGCTGCGGTAGCGCTCCAGCGGACTCACGGTCGAAAGGTACTTTAGCTTTAAACTAAAGAACTAATAAAGATACCGAATCGAATTTTTTCTAAATTACTTATAATACCTTGAACTTACGAAATAATTACAACAATAAACAATAAAAATTTTTTTTCGAAAGGTATTAACTTTTTGTTTAAACAATTGCTAATATCTCGAAAAGTATTTTTTTTTTTTGAAAAATTCTTGCTCCTACGTATTCCTCAGGATTTTTGCTATCGAAATCATGCATAAAATTCAAGGGCCCGACACATCGGAAAGCGTAGCCCTAATCAAAAGAAGACGCCTCGGCGTAAGGCTGCGGTAGCGCTCCAGCGGACTCACGGTCGAAAGGTACTTTAGTTTTAATCTAAAAAACTAATAAAGATACCGAATCGGATTTTTTCCAAATTACTTATAATACCTTGAACTTTCGAAATAATTACAACTATAAACAATAAAAATTTTTTTTCGAAAGTTATCAACTTTTTGTTTAAACAATTGCTAATATCTCGAAAAGTATTTTTTTTTTTTGAAAAATTCTTGCTCCTACGTATTCCTCAGGATTTTTGCTATCGAAATCATGCATAAAATTCAAGGGCCCGACACATCGGAAAGCGTAGCCCTAATCAAAAGAAGACGCCTCGGCGTAAGGCTGCGGTAGCGCTCCAGCGGACTCACGGTCGAAAGGTACTTTAGTTTTAATCTAAAAAACTAATAAAGATACCGAATCGGATTTTTTCCAAATTACTTATAATACCTTGAACTTTCGAAATAATTACAACTATAAACAAAAAAAATTTTTTTTCGAAAGTTATCAACTTTTTGTTTAAACAATTGCTAATATCTCGAAAAGTATTTTTTTTTTTTGAAAAATTCTTGCTCCTACGTATTCCTGACGATTTTTGCTATCGAAATCAATCATAAAATTCAAGGGCCCGACAAATCGGAAAGCGTAGCCCTAATCAAAAGAAGACGCCTCGGCGTAAGGCTGCGGTAGCGCTCCAGCGGACTCACGGTCGAAAGGTACTTTAGCTTTAAACTAAAGAACTAATAAAGATACCGAATCGAATTTTTTCTAAATTACTTATAATACCTTGAACTTACGAAATAATTACAACAATAAACAATAAAAATTTTTTTTCGAAAGGTATTAACTTTTTGTTTAAACAATTGCTAATATCTCGAAAAGTATTTTTTTTTTTTGAAAAATTCTTGCTCCTACGTATTCCTCAGGATTTTTGCTATCGAAATCATGCATAAAATTCAAGGGCCCGACACATCGGAAAGCGTAGCCCTAATCAAAAGAAGACGCCTCGGCGTAAGGCTGCGGTAGCGCTCCAGCGGACTCACGGTCGAAAGGTACTTTAGTTTTAATCTAAAAAACTAATAAAGATACCGAATCGGATTTTTTCCAAATTACTTATAATACCTTGAACTTTCGAAATAATTACAACTATAAACAATAAAAATTTTTTTTCGAAAGTTATCAACTTTTTGTTTAAACAATTGCTAATATCTCGAAAAGTATTTTTTTTTTTTGAAAAATTCTTGCTCCTACGTATTTTTGAGGATTTTTGCTATCGAAATCATGCATAAAATTCAAGGGCCCGACACATCGGAAAGCGTAGCCCTAATCAAAAGAAGACGCCTCGGCGTAAGGCTGCGGTAGCGCTCCAGCGGACTCACGGTTGAAAGGTACTTTAGCTTTAATTTAAAAAATTAATAAAGATACCGAATCGGATTTTTTCCAAATTACTTATAATACCTTGAACTTTCGAAATAATTACAACTATAAACAAAAAAAATTTTTTTTCGAAAGTTATCAACTTTTTGTTTAAACAATTGCTAATATCTCGAAAAGTATTTTTTTTTTTTGAAAAATTCTTGCTCCTACGTATTCCTGACGATTTTTGCTATCGAAATCAATTATAAAATTCAAGGGCCCGACACATCGGAAAGCGTAGCCCTAATCAAAAGAAGACGCCTCGGCGTAAGGCTGCGGTAGCGCTCCAGCGGACTCACGGTCGAAAGGTACTTTAGTTTTAATCTAAAAAACTAATAAAGATACCGAATCGGATTTTTTCCAAATTACTTATAATACCTTGAACTTTCGAAATAATTACAACAATAAACATTAAAAATTTTTTTTCAAAAGTTATTAACTTTTTGTTTAAACAATTGCTAATATCTCGAAAAGTATTTTTTTTTTTTGAAAAATTCTTGCTCCTACGTATTCCTCAGGATTTTTGCTATCGAAATCATGCATAAAATTCAAGGGCCCGACACATCGGAAAGCGTAGCCCTAATCAAAAGAAGACGCCTCGGCGTAAGGCTGCGGTAGCGCTCCAGCGGACTCACGGTCGAAAGGTACTTTAGTTTTAATCTAAAAAACTAATAAAGATACCGAATCGAATTTTTTCCAAATTACTTATAATACCTTGAACTTTCGAAATAATTACAACTATAAACAAAAAAAATTTTTTTTCGAAAGTTATCAACTTTTTGTTTAAACAATTGCTAATATCTCGAAAAGTATTTTTTTTTTTTGAAAAATTCTTGCTCCTACGTATTCCTGACGATTTTTGCTATCGAAATCAATCATAAAATTCAAGGGCCCGACAAATCGGAAAGCGTAGCCCTAATCAAAAGAAGACGCCTCGGCGTAAGGCTGCGGTAGCGCTCCAGCGGACTCACGGTCGAAAGGTACTTTAGCTTTAAACTAAAGAACTAATAAAGATACCGAATCGAATTTTTTCTAAATTACTTATAATACCTTGAACTTACGAAATAATTACAACAATAAACAATAAAAATTTTTTTTCGAAAGTTATTAACTTTTTGTTTAAACAATTGCTAATATCTCGAAAAGTATTTTTTTTTTTTGAAAAATTCTTGCTCCTACGTATTCCTCAGGATTTTTGCTATCGAAATCATGCATAAAATTCAAGGGCCCGACACATCGGAAAGCGTAGCCCTAATCAAAAGAAGACGCCTCGGCGTAAGGCTGCGGTAGCGCTCCAGCGGACTCACGGTCGAAAGGTACTTTAGTTTTAATCTAAAAAACTAATAAAGATACCGAATCGGATTTTTTCCAAATTACTTATAATACCTTGAACTTTCGAAATAATTACAACTATAAACAATAAAAATTTTTTTTCGAAAGTTATCAACTTTTTGTTTAAACAATTGCTAATATCTCGAAAAGTATTTTTTTTTTTTGAAAAATTCTTGCTCCTACGTATTCCTGACGATTTTTGCTATCGAAATCAATCATAAAATTCAAGGGCCCGACACATCGGAAAGCGTAGCCCTAATCAAAAGAAGACGTCTCGGCGTAAGGCTGCGGTAGCGCTCCAGCGGACTCACGGTCGAAAGGTACTTTAGTTTTAATCTAAAAAACTAATAAAGATACCGAATCGGATTTTTTCCAAATTACTTATAATACCTTGAACTTTCGAAATAATTACAACAATAAACAATAAAAAGTTTTTTTCAAAAGTTATTAACTTTTTGTTTAAACAATTGCTAATATCTCGAAAAGTATTTTTTTTTTTTGAAAAATTCTTGCTCCTACGTATTCCTCAGGATTTTTGCTATCGAAATCATGCATAAAATTCAAGGGCCCGACACATCGGAAAGCGTAGCCCTAATCAAAAGAAGACGCCTCGGCGTAAGGCTGCGGTAGCGCTCCAGCGGACTCACGGTCGAAAGGTACTTTAGTTTTAATCTAAAAAACTAATAAAGATACCGAATCGGATTTTTTCCAAATTACTTATAATACCTTGAACTTTCGAAATAATTACAACTATAAACAATAAAAATTTTTTTTCGAAAGTTATCAACTTTTTGTTTAAACAATTGCTAATATCTCGAAAAGTATTTTTTTTTTTTGAAAAATTCTTGCTCCTACGTATTCCTGACGATTTTTGCTATCGAAATCAATCATAAAATTCAAGGGCCCGACACATCGGAAAGCGTAGCCCTAATCAAAAGAAGACGTCTCGGCGTAAGGCTGCGGTAGCGCTCCAGCGGACTCACGGTCGAAAGGTACTTTAGTTTTAATCTAAAAAACTAATAAAGATACCGAATCGGATTTTTTCCAAATTACTTATAATACCTTGAACTTTCGAAATAATTACAACTATAAACAATAAAAATTTTTTTTCAAAAGTTATCAACTTTTTGTTTAAACAATTGCTAATATCTCGAAAAGTATTTTTTTTTTTTGAAAAATTCTTGCTCCTACGTATTCCTCAGGATTTTTGCTATCGAAATCATGCATAAAATTCAAGGGCCCGACACATCGGAAAGCGTAGCCCTAATCAAAAGAAGACGCCTCGGCGTAAGGCTGCGGTAGCGCTCCAGCGGACTCACGGTCGAAAGGTACTTTAGTTTTAATCTAAAAAACTAATAAAGATACCGAATCGGATTTTTTCCAAATTACTTATAATACCTTGAACTTTCGAAATAATTACAACTATAAACAAAAAAAATTTTTTTTCGAAAGTTATCAACTTTTTGTTTAAACAATTGCTAATATCTCGAAAAGTATTTTTTTTTTTTGAAAAATTCTTGCTCCTACGTATTCCTGACGATTTTTGCTATCGAAATCAATCATAAAATTCAAGGGCCCGACAAATCGGAAAGCGTAGCCCTAATCAAAAGAAGACGCCTCGGCGTAAGGCTGCGGTAGCGCTCCAGCGGACTCACGGTCGAAAGGTACTTTAGCTTTAAACTAAAGAACTAATAAAGATACCGAATCGGATTTTTTCCAAATTACTTATAATACCTTGAACTTTCGAAATAATTACAACTATAAACAATAAAAATTTTTTTTCGAAAGTTATCAACTTTTTGTTTAAACAATTGCTAATATCTCGAAAAGTATTTTTTTTTTTTGAAAAATTCTTGCTCCTACGTATTCCTGACGATTTTTGCTATCGAAATCAATCATAAAATTCAAGGGCCCGACACATCGGAAAGCGTAGCCCTAATCAAAAGAAGACGTCTCGGCGTAAGGCTGCGGTAGCGCTCCAGCGGACTCACGGTCGAAAGGTACTTTAGTTTTAATCTAAAAAACTAATAAAGATACCGAATCGGATTTTTTCCAAATTACTTATAATACCTTGAACTTTCGAAATAATTACAACAATAAACAATAAAAAGTTTTTTTCAAAAGTTATTAACTTTTTGTTTAAACAATTGCTAATATCTCGAAAAGTATTTTTTTTTTTTGAAAAATTCTTGCTCCTACGTATTCCTCAGGATTTTTGCTATCGAAATCATGCATAAAATTCAAGGGCCCGACACATCGGAAAGCGTAGCCCTAATCAAAAGAAGACGCCTCGGCGTAAGGCTGCGGTAGCGCTCCAGCGGACTCACGGTCGAAAGGTACTTTAGTTTTAATCTAAAAAACTAATAAAGATACCGAATCGGATTTTTTCCAAATTACTTATAATACCTTGAACTTTCGAAATAATTACAACTATAAACAATAAAAATTTTTTTTCGAAAGTTATCAACTTTTTGTTTAAACAATTGCTAATATCTCGAAAAGTATTTTTTTTTTTTGAAAAATTCTTGCTCCTACGTATTTTTGAGGATTTTTGCTATCGAAATCATGCATAAAATTCAAGGGCCCGACACATCGGAAAGCGTAGCCCTAATCAAAAGAAGACGCCTCGGCGTAAGGCTGCGGTAGCGCTCCAGCGGACTCACGGTTGAAAGGTACTTTAGCTTTAATTTAAAAAATTAATAAAGATACCGAATCGGATTTTTTCCAAATTACTTATAATACCTTGAACTTTCGAAATAATTACAACTATAAACAAAAAAAATTTTTTTTCGAAAGTTATCAACTTTTTGTTTAAACAATTGCTAATATCTCGAAAAGTATTTTTTTTTTTTGAAAAATTCTTGCTCCTACGTATTCCTGACGATTTTTGCTATCGAAATCAATTATAAAATTCAAGGGCCCGACACATCGGAAAGCGTAGCCCTAATCAAAAGAAGACGCCTCGGCGTAAGGCTGCGGTAGCGCTCCAGCGGACTCACGGTCGAAAGGTACTTTAGTTTTAATCTAAAAAACTAATAAAGATACCGAATCGGATTTTTTCCAAATTACTTATAATACCTTGAACTTTCGAAATAATTACAACAATAAACATTAAAAATTTTTTTTCAAAAGTTATTAACTTTTTGTTTAAACAATTGCTAATATCTCGAAAAGTATTTTTTTTTTTTGAAAAATTCTTGCTCCTACGTATTCCTCAGGATTTTTGCTATCGAAATCATGCATAAAATTCAAGGGCCCGACACATCGGAAAGCGTAGCCCTAATCAAAAGAAGACGCCTCGGCGTAAGGCTGCGGTAGCGCTCCAGCGGACTCACGGTTGAAAGGTACTTTAGCTTTAATTTAAAAAACTAATAAAGATACCGAATCGGATTTTTTCCAAATTACTTATAATACCTTGAACTTTCGAAATAATTACAACTATAAACAATAAAAATTTTTTTTCGAAAGTTATCAACTTTTTGTTAAACAATTGCTAATATCTCGAAAAGTATTTTTTTTTTTTGAAAAATTCTTGCTCCTACGTATTCCTGAGGATTTTTGCTATCGAAATCAATCATAAAATTCAAGGGCCCGACACATCGGAAAGCGTAGCCCTAATCAAAAGAAGACGCCTCGGCGTAAAGCTGCGGTAGCGCTCCAGCGGACTCACGGTTGAAAGGTACTTTAGCTTTAATTTAAAAAACTAATAAAGATACCGAATCGGATTTTTTCCAAATTACTTATAATACCTTGAACTTTCGAAATAATTACAACTATAAACAATAAAAATTTTTTTTCGAAAGTTATCAACTTTTTGTTTAAACAATTGCTAATATCTCGAAAAGTATTTTTTTTTTTTGAAAAATTCTTGCTCCTACGTATTCCTGACGATTTTTGCTATCGAAATCAATCATAAAATTCAAGGGCCCGATACATCGGAAAGCGTAGCCCTAATCAAAAGAAGACGCCTCGGCGTAAGGCTGCGGTAGCGCTCCAGCGGACTCACGGTCGAAAGGTACTTTAGTTTTAATCTAAAAAACTAATAAAGATACCGAATCGGATTTTTTCCAAATTACTTATAATACCTTGAACTTTCGAAATAATTACAACAATAAACAATAAAAATTTTTTTTCAAAAGTTATTAACTTTTTGTTTAAACAATTGCTAATATCTCGAAAAGTATTTTTTTTTTTTTGAAAAATTCTTGCTCCTACGTATTCCTCAGGATTTTTGCTATCGAAATCATGCATAAAATTCAAGGGCCCGACATATCGGAATGCGTAGCCCTAATCAAAAGAAGATGCCTCGGTGTCCGGTCGCTGAGGCGTCTTCTTTTGATTAGGGCTACGCTTTCCGATATCTCGGGCCCTGGAATTTTATGATTGATTTCGATAGCAAAAATCGTCAGGAATACGTAGGAGCAAGAATTTTTCAAAAAAAAAAAAATACTTTTTGAGTTATTAGCAATTGTTTAAACAAAAAGTTAATAACTTTCGAAAAAAAATTTTTATTGTTTATTGTTGTAATTATTTCGAAAGTTCAAGGTATTATAAGTAATTTGGAAAAAATCCGATTCGGTATCTTTATTAGTTTTTTAGATTAAAGCTAAAGTACCTTTCGACCGTGAGTCCGCTGGAGCGCTACCGCAGCCTTACGCCGAGGCGTCTTCTTTTGATTAGGGCTACGCTTTCCGATGTGTCGGGCCCTTGAATTTTATGATTGATTTCGATAGCAAAAATCGTCAGGAATACGTAGGAGCAAGAATTTTTCAAAAAAAAAAAAAATACTTTTCGAGATATTAGCAATTGTTTAAACAAAAAGTTAATAACTTTCGAAAAAAAATTTTTATTGTTTATTGTTGTAATTATTTCGAAAGTTTAAGGTATTATAAGTAATTTGGAAAAAATCCGATTCGGTATCTTTATTAGTTTTTTAGATTAAAACTAAAGTACCTTTCGACCGTGAGTCCGCTGGAGCGCTACCGCAGCCTTACGCCGAGGCGTCTTCTTTTGATTAGGGCTACGCTTTCCGATATGTCGGGCCCTTGAATTTTATGATTGATTTCGATAGCAAAAATTCTCAGGAATACGTAGGAGCAAGAATTTTTCAAAAAAAAAAATACTTTTCGAGATATTAGCAATTGTTTAAACAAAAAGTTAATAACTTTCGAAAAAAAATTTTTATTGTTTATTGTTGTAATTATTTCGAAATTTCAAGGTATTATAAGTATTTTGAAAAAAATCCGACTTCGATATCTTTATTAGTTTTTAAAATATAGCTGTTTGAAAATTTTTTATCATTTTTCTTTAATTGTTAATAACTTTTGATATAATTAATGTATCGTCTCCAAAATTTGGGAAAAATCTCAGTTTTTTGTGTACAACAATTGTGCCATATTAAAAAAAAATCCGTAACCTAAGGGTTACAAGTCAATCGAAATAGCCTAGAATTACCCATTTATATCATCCTCCTCTTGGTCTGAATCAACAAGTCCATCTACTGACTCCGTGTCGCTAGGAATATCAGCGATTTCTATTTTGTATGAGATACGTTAATATTTGTAATTATAAAAAAACTCGACTACTTGATAAAAAAAATTTTTAATGGTACAGGATTGGTACAAGCTCTTACGAAAATTTCAACTCACAATAGATTTTATTGTATTATACTACAATGATCCGTACGAATTTATTTTATCGCTCTAAAATTGTTTTTCCATCGGTCTTCAATAGATGACTTGAAATGTTCGATGTGCTATATAACTGAAAGAATTTTTAACACTCGCTATATTTTTACTCTTATGTATACGTATATAATTTCACGATTATTGAAGTTAAGTAAGTTTGGTAATGATTTATCCTCTGATTTACTGAATTGGCATTGGATCTAATGGAGTACCAGCATACAGAAATTACAACATTTGAAGAGATGACGGTTTGTTACAGCCTCTATTGATGTAAGGAGTTGACTTTTTAAAATATGGAATTTCAGAACTTTCTGCAGAAAGAAAGGAAATTTTCGAAGAAATATGATCACCCATCCCGAAAACCTCTACATGCACATTTTCAGAAGAAATTCTGAAAGATCAATATTTGCTGTCGTCTTGGATTCGTTATTACGAATTTCGGAAATTTGAGTTTAGATTCATAATTAGCGACCGCAAAAACCCTTGTATACCAACTTTCAATAAAATAAAAAATATACACCAAATTTTTGCCGCCATCTTGGATCCGCCATTTTAAATTTCAAAATTTTGAGTTCAGAACCGTGATCAGCGATTCCAAAAACCCTTGTATACAAATTTTCAATGAAATAAAAAATATACATTGAATTTACGCCACCATCTTGGATCCATCATTTTGACCGCCATTTTGAATTTCGAAATTCTGAGTTCAGAATCGTGATCAGCGATCCCAAAAACCCTTTTATACCAACTTTCAATAAAATAAAATATATACACCAAATTTTTTCCGACATTTTGGATCCGCTATTTTGAATTTCGAAAATCTGAGTTCAGAATTGTGATCAACGATCTCAAAAACCCTTGTATACCAATTTTCAATAAAATAAAAGAAAATAACCCAAATTTTTGCCGCCATCTTGGATCCGCCATTTTAAATTTTGAAATTCTGAGTTCAGAATCGTGATCAGTGATCCCAAAAACCTTTGTATACCAATTTATACGAAAACTGGTTTCTCTGAAAAATGTATGCCGCAAAGGGTTAATTGATCCTGAATAAGGTCTTCCCCATGCAATTATCCCATAGGACGAAATGCTGTGAAATAGTGTATAGTAAAGGATCTTTAGTATGTCGGAATTGATTATTCTTGATTATTTGTAAAAGACAAAAGTTGAATATTTGGTTCTTTTGTAGATATTATGCTAGTAAAGTTCCTATTTCATGTTACTATCAAAAATCACTTCTAGATACTTAATGTATTCAACTCTGTGCATTGTCATACCTTGTATATTTATTTTCAGATTTTTAGATGTGCTATTACAGTAGTTACCAAATTCAATATCAACTGTTTCATCAATATTGAGTGACAGCTTATTTAGGGCAAACCATTTTCTACTATATCCTACTATATTATTGATTGTTCATACTTGTTTCTGTTTCTTTCCAATTTTTACCTGTTCAGATGACTACCATATCGTCAGTAAAACAGAGAATCTGGCAAGGCTTGAAAAATATTATTTATATAAATTATGAAGAGCAGTGATCCTAGGATTGTACCTTGAGGAACTCCCATCTGAACTTCTTCAATATTGCTGAGTATATTCTTGATTTTAACTCTTTGTTTTCGTTTGCTTAGATAGCTTTTAATTATATTGTGGATACTTCCTCTTATACCATAATTATAAAATTGATCAAGTAAAATTTTATAATCAACCGTGTCGGAAGCTTTGGCTAGATCGAGAAATGTAATAACTATGGGATCACTAGAGTCCAGTTGTTTATAAATCAAATTTGATATATACTGGAGAAATTCTTTGGTTCCTTTATTTTTTTGGAAACCAAATTATTTGTTTGATATTAAGTTATAATGGTATATAAATTTAGTAAGTCTTTTCTGAATAATTTTTGTACAAATCTTAGAAACGTTGGAGATCAAAGATATTGTCTTTAGTTTGTTGGTAGGTATTTTTCTTTTGCTTTGTGGATCGGTATAATTACTGCTTCCTTTAATGCGTCTGGCCAAATTTCTGTTTAAATGCTAGTATTTATTATATTAATAATTGGTGGAGTAATAAATTTTAATAAGGTTTTTAAGACAGTAGTATTGATGTTATCTATTCGTCTATTTTTTTTCTTCATTTTACTAATTACTTTACGAATTTCATAATTGGTTGTTGGATTCAGAATTAAACTTGTATGATTTATAGTAGACATGGTAATATTGTTATTTTGTGGAGCAGAAATTCTATTGCTTAGATCCTTACTTATATTAAAGAAAAATGTGTTCATTTTATCTGTAATTTTTTTCTGAATTGGATATTTTTGTGTTATTATCATTATATGATTAATATAGTTTTCGTTTTCATTGTATTTTCACCTAATGTATTATTTATTATTGACTATATACTTTTTGAGTTATTTACAGATGATTCAATCAGTTTTTGATCAAAATTTTGTTTAGCTTTGTTGATAACGTTTCCAGAAACTTAAGGGGGTATCCTCGTATAGATCGATCGAAAAATCGATTTTTTTTTTATTATATAAGTCTATAGTATAACATGTCAATAGTATGCTGTTAAAATTTTAAAGTGAAATTCGCAGCGGTTTCGATGTTATGGCTATTTTCTTTAATGTTGTGCGACGCGCTGCCGGAGTGCGGCGCAGGTAGGCAGGTACGCGCTCGAATACAATAGGTGCCCCGCTGAGTTTGGGTCTTCGAGATGCTTCGCAATTGTACTATGGCAGATGCTATTCCAATTTTGGTTGTATTAGTGCGTATACTTATGTAAATAAGAGGATTACTACAGTCTAAGCCGACTGAAAGTATAAGTAGAAAGGTTTATTTCGAAGAGTTTTACAACAGTTGGCTTAGTATTCTCGTAGCTGTCGATTAGTTCACTGCTGTTTTGCGTGCAAAATGTCGTCTTACCCTAAAGGTGAAAAGGCCGGGAGGTATCGAGCATCAGAACGCAAGCGTTCTTTTCAAGGAAACCAGCATACAACGGAAACGGGCTAGCCAAAAGGTGCTAGTGCAAGTGCCCGAAAATTGTCAGCAGCATCTACTGATGATGTTTCGATTGACTATGATCATCGGTACCGCATAATCGAGTTTGTGACAGTTTTTACCGTGTTGAGTGAACTACTGTGCTGCAAAAAATGCAAAGGAGGGGTAAATTTCAAGGAGGCTGGGCATCGCGGTCTCGGTTGGAAACTAGTGATTTCGTGTAGATGTAGTGACACTCAAGTGAACTCTGGCCCTTTCATCAATAACGGCTTCGAAGTCAATCGTAGAATAGTGTTTGTGATGAGACTTTTAGGTCTAGGCTTGAAAGGCCTCAATTTATTCTCAAGTTTGATGGACTTTGGTGAAGGATTAAGTAAAAAGGCATTTGATGGCATATTGGAGCATATACATCAAGCGTCGAAGATCTGTTTTATGAGTAGTTGCCAAAGTGCTATTGAAGAGGAGAAGAAGCTCAACGAACAAAATGACAGGCCACTTCTACAGTTAAAAGTTTCAGGCGATGGATCGTGGAAAAAGCGTGGTTTCTCATCAAAACTTGGTGTCACCAGTTTGATTGCATACGAGAGCGGGAAAATAATTGATTTAGTCGTGAAAAGCTCGTTATCTCAAGCGTGCGCAACATGTAAATACAAAAAAGACACACAAGAATATCTGGACTGGTATGAAGAGCACGCAGACGAATGCAGCGCAAACCACGCCGGATCCGCTGGCAAAATGGAGGTCGATGCAGTCGTCGAAATGTTTTTGAGATCACAAGAGTATTACGGCGTCATGTACACTACTTACATCGGCGATGGTGACTCCAAGACTTTTTTGGCTATACTTAAAATAAATCCTTATGGAGAAGACTGCATTGTCAAGAAATGTGAGTGCATTGGACACGTTCAGAAACGAATGGGTACGCGGTTGCGAAATTTGAAAAAAAGTGAAAAACTTGGCGGAAAAGGAAAGCTCACCGATGCGCTCATCAAAAAGTTAACCAATTATTATGGACTTGCGATCAGAAGAAATGATAACTCCGTTGAAGACATGAGAAAAGCTATAATAGCAACATACTACCACATGTGTTCAACTGACGAGAACTCGCAGCACGAAAACTGCCCTGCTGGAGTAGACAGTTGGTGCGAATGGCAAGCCTCACAATGTATTGGAGCAAACGTCTATGAACATCCTCCGCCACTGCATCCGGACGTTCAATAACACCTTCTTCCAATCTACCAAGATCTTTCCAAAGATGATTTATTGGAAAGATGTTTAGGTGGCTACACTCAAAACGCTAACGAGAGTTTCAATGCGTTCGTGTGGCGTTTAGCACCAAAACACTTGCATTGTGGCGCAAAGACCGTGGAAATTGCTGCTTATATAGCTGCCGTAGTTTTTAATGACGGATTCAATGCAGTTTTGAAGATGATGAGCCTGGAGTTCAAAATCGGATTGCCCATTAACACTTACGCCAAGAACACCGACGCTGAACGAGTAACACGGCAAAACATCAGAACGGAGAGTGCATCCAAGGAAGCTCGATTGGTCAAAAAAGGAAAACTGCATCTGAAAATCAACATTTCGAAGAAGAAGGGCTTCTTTATGGAGCAGACATTGCTGAATAGTGCAAAAGTCGATTAGTAGCTGTAAGTATGAAAAAATTCTATTAAAAAATAATATATTGTATACCGCAAATTTTAAACGCGTTTTTCTCGAAAACTCAATTTTTCGATTTTCCCAATTGGCGCCACTGATTACTCAGCGAGTTTTAAAGCTATTGAAAACAAAAATATACCATTTTAAAGGAAATTTAATTAGCTAGTCGATAAACCTAAAGGATTTTGTTTTAACAAATTATTTAATAACTCTTTTGCATTAATAAAAAAAGAACTTTTATGAATTTTTTTTCAAAAGTCCGCCATTTTTTCAAAAATTTTTTTAACATTTCAAAATTAGGTAAGTGGACGAGGAATTGGTATAATAATGTCAAAAAACTTTGTTTCTTATGTTTCAGAATGACACAGCAACAACGAAACATGGCGCCAATTGAGACCAAAAAAAAAATATCTTCACCTTTCATTTGATTACGTGGCTCACCTAATTAACATAATGTATATATAAAAATTTTTCATGTTTCTACAAACTACAAGAAACTACGTAATAAAATTTCAAATAAAAATATTGAATAGTTTCTTTTAATAAAATTCCTAAAGTTTGTCTTCATTTTTCGCGATCTATACGAGGATACCCCCTTAATATACTGTTTATAATTTTCTTTTTTATCTATGTTATTGGGGTCATTACGACAAAATCTGTAGAGTATTTCTTTAGTTTTACACTAAAGAAGTATTGCTTTAGTTATCCATGATTTTCGTGGTTTTATTTGCTTGTTATTTTTTGGAGTGGTATTGTTTATTTTTTTAATACAATGTTGTATACTATTTATTAATTTATTGGTTGATATATTCGGATCGGTTATAGATGAATCATCATTCCAATGAATAGTCTTAGCGGTAGTTATCAATTTTTGAAAATTAATATTGTTCTTGTGTTTTGGTGAGTCAATAATTTTATTAAAGCAATCCAGAGACATTAAAAACGGATAATGATCATTAAAGTGAATTGTAGGTAGATAAGTCCGGTGATTTAAGTTTTCTGAATTTCCGTATATGTTGTCAATGCAAGTACCTTTGTTGTTATAATCTAAGGACGGTTAAGTAATGCTATTAAATCCTGAACTATATCAATTTTCTAATAGGACTTGTAGAAATTCTTGATTAATTATGTCATCACTTAGGATGTTGAAGTTGAAATCGCCAGCAATAACTGCACTTTTGTTTTTTGTATTAATTTTTAGAAATGACTTCAAGTTCATTAAAAATTTAGTCTTATGCATGTCATGTAATCTGTATATGGCTGAGAGTAGTAGCTTGTTATTATTTTCCATGGTAATCTTAGAGATTAATATTTTAAGGTTGTTATATTGTACTACTTCTGTGTTTTCTTCTACGAGGTGTGTTCAAAAAGTAAGGTCACTTTTCAAATTTCACGGGCAACGTACTTTCGATTATCGATTTTTTTGTTTTGTTATGTTGGTACACTCTTCCCGAACATCTGTACCAAGTTTCAAGTGTATAGCATTTTTTGTTTGGTTGTGAGAGGCGTAAAGGTTATAAGTGTTTTGCGTGCTCGGCGATTTCTTGCTATCGAAAAATATGGATTAAAGGATTTGCATCAAATTTTGTGTAAAAAATAAAATAAAGTGCTCCGAAACACTTGAAATATTGACGGTGGCATACGGTGAAACTGTTCTTAGTAAAAAAAATGTTTACAAGTGGTACAAACTCTTCCAAGATGGCCGGGAAGATGCCAATGACGAGCCTCGCTCTGGACGCCTAAGCACGTCAATAACTGATGAAATCGTTCAAGCAGTGAAGAAAATTGTTCTGGAAAATCATCGAATCACTATCAGAGAAGTTGCTGAGGATGTTGGTATATCGTTTGGCTCGTGCCATGAAATTTTTTCTAACGTTTTGGGCATGAGACGTGTGTCAGCGAAGTTTGTTCCGAAATTGCTAAATTTTGACCAAAAGAACCGTCGCATGAGCATCGCTCTAGAACTGTTGAATGACGTCAACGACGACCCAGATTTACTCAAAAGGGTCATAACTGGTGACGAATCATGGGTATATGGTTATGATATCGAAACCAAAGTCCAATCGTCCCAATGGAAGAGCCGAGATGAGCCAAGACCGAAAAAAGCACGCCAAGTTCGATCGAATGTCAAAGTTTTGCTCACTGTTTTCTTCGATTACCATGGCGTGATGCATCAGGAGTTCTTACCATATGGACGTACGGTCAATAAACAGTATTATCTTGAAGTTATGCGCCGTTTGCGAGAAGTAATACGAAGAAAACGCCCAGAATTGTGGAAAAACAATTCATGGCTTTTGCATCACGATAATGCCTCTGCTCACTTATCTTTGCTTGTGAGAGATTTTTTGGCCAAAAACAACACCACAATCATGCCTCAGCCACCATATTCACCGGATTTGGCCCCATGTGACTTTTTCTTGTTCCCAAAACTAAAGAGACCTATGAAACGACGGAGATTTGCAACGATTGAAGAGATAAAGACTGCATCGCTGGAAGAGCTCAAGGCTATGCCGAAAAGTGCTTATGAGAAGTGCTTTGAGGATTGGAAAAACCGTTGGCATAAGTGTATTGTATCTGAGGGGGATTACTTTGAAGGGGACAACATAAATATTGATAAATAAATAAATATTTTTTCTTAAAAATACAAAGTCACCTTACTTTTTGAACACACCTCGTATATCATTTCTGACCTATATTATTATTACATTGGATCTATTTATTTTATTGTCATTGTAGTATTTATTGTAGCCTGCAGTATTGAATATCGGAAAATAATCAACATTTCAAGTTTCTGTGCATATGATAACAATTATTATTTAGACTGTTAATAAAAGTTAGCAGTTTGTTATAATTGGCATTAATACTTCTAATATTTATGTATATTACAGCTTTTTCCTTATTTAAAATATTTATTTAAAGTATATGTAACATCAACATTGTTGTTTCATTATTAATATTTACATTAACGCTTTTGATTTTTTTTATTTTTCATTGTTGTACGAGCAATTTGAGCATTTAGTGGTATTACTATTGCATTTGTCAACTGTATGATTACCAGCGCATTTGATGCACGAAGCTACATTTTGGGATTTATTGCCACTGTGGCGGAACCTCGAGCACTTGTGGCACGGATACGTTTTAATGACCTCGCACATTCTACTGTTTTAGCATCCAATGAATATTCTATTGTTGTTATTTTTAATAGGTTTGTACAAATTAGATGTTACCTCAATTAATACACTACTTGTCTTTAGGTTATCACTTGAGAAGACATGCAAAATTTTATTTATTATCAAAGTTGTTAAAAATTCTTTGATTAATGTCTGTTTCAATATCTTTTTCATTTGTTGTGGAAGCTTTATAATTTCCTGTAATCTTAACTATTGTTTTTCTAATTTGTTCTTTATTAATTTTAATATTATTTGATAGTTTTTTAGTTAGTGTTTTTTCGATTACATTTACGTAGTTTTCATTCATGCAAATTACTATAACTGTATCTTTATTTTTATTTATGTGTAACTTTTTAGTTCGCAGAGTTTTATCCTTAGTCAAATAATGGGCTACAACGTTTTCAAGATTAGTATTGTCGTTATTATTTATTTTTTTAACTATTAATCTCGGTACTCTCTTTGCAGTAAATTTGGACATTACGGTAACCTCAATATATCAATTTTTGAATGGTGTTGTCATTTTATTTTGTCTTTCTTTCAACAATAATTTATTTAGCAATTGGTTTTTTCTTTTGTTTCATAATATAGTTTTTTTAATAAATTATTTTCAATTTTAAGAGCTTGCAGTTCTTCGAAATTTTCATATATTGTTGTTTCCATGATTTGGCCCATTTTATGAATTTGATGGGACTTCCTGTGTTGTATTTGGACATTAATTCACTAGTGTTATAGAAATTTGCACATACTAAGCAAACCACTGTACCAACTTTTGTGGACGGATGACATTTATAATATTTGTGTAGAGAAGAGTTGGGGGGCTTCGAACCGCACGACGTCATGATGACGAATGAGTTAACTCTATAAATATGACTATGGAGAGAAAAAAAGATACAATAAGCGAAATCTAACTCGTTATAATATAGTTACTAAAATAATAAACAAAGTAGTTTACTTAAAATAACTACATTTTAGCTAAGATATCTTTTTTCTGTTGTGATGATGCGTCATCACAGGAAAACTTACGCTACTTTATGCTAGCATCGCTCCTGCTAGAAACATGCGGCCAAACAGCTATTGCCGCATACACCCGCCCACGCATGTCCAGATCTCGCGACCTATGGTCCCCCGAAGTCTTCCCGACCGATGCGCACGACCCTTACGCCCGCGTACAACCCCTCGCACGCTCACGAGCCGGTCCGACACTCCCCCAGGAAGCTGGAAGCCCTTAAATATTCCAGCTGGGATCAGCTGATCGCAAGCCCCAGTTAACTAAGGCAGACCTGGCTAGACCAAAGTAGGGGCAACCGAGCGCGTGAGAGCGAGCGAGACAACCGATATGAGACCGATCGGACGCGAGTGAGGGGAATCGGTAAGACCAACGAGCGGTAGATAGACAAGGATAGGCAAGTGACGATAACGGATTAGCCAATCGTTATCAGCTTAGGGATAGCTAGACAAATAGAGTGAAACCGACGCTATCTTCGCAACCAGTAGGGAAATTAGGCGCCAAGACGCGACCAATGATAACATTACGCGGGCTAGAAATACCGATATAGACGGCGCTGACATCCGGCTTAGCAACAAGCCGACCAATCACCTAATCGTTAAGGGGAGGTAAGCAAGGAGAAGCGGCCCGTCGCCGAAAAACGCCGCGCCAGTACCCGCTAGACTCTGGTGTCGACCAGACGTGTCTGCCGAACTCTGGTGCCGATCAGGGGTCCTTCCGCGTACCCGCCGAGCGCTAGGCCATCCAGCCATTGAATCCGCAATAGTGAGCAGCAATAGTGAGCAGCAGTAGTGAGCAGAGCAATAATAGAGAGCAGCATTAGTGAGCAGCAGTGGTGAGCAGAGTAGTAATAGCAGCAGCAGTCCTAGCAACAGCAGCAGCAAGTAGAGTAGCAACAGCAATAGCGGCAGCAGCCCGAAAACGGCAGAGGCGACAGCAATAACGGTAGCAATAGGTATAGCGGCGTTAGCGGCGGTAACCGCAGTCGCATTTATGTTAAAAAGGCGCCCAAGTAAGTACGCTCATCTTTATCTAACCACGCGTCCGCGTTTCGGGAGTGCCGTACGACCTTCGCGCGTCCAACCGATCGCTTGTGCGCGCATTCTTTGCCACTGACCTTCGGGCGAATTTTCTTTGTTGCGCCGTTATGTCAAGTATTGTCCGAACGACGCGTCTAATTGCCGTCGATTCTTTACTTGACCTTTATTGATTTGATAAACGAGCTTTCTCTGTTTTCCGTGCGAGAAATAAATTATCTTTGTGCGCATAGAGTATTTGCTAATTTCTCGAAGTAATTTTCCGCGTAAGTTGCTACATTCCGACTAGACAGAGCATGACCTTAATATGACCGGTCGATTCCTTATGTGCGCGTTAGCTATCGTAGATTCCTTTGTGATTTTCCGTTGTGATTGTCGAACGTCGATAAGCGTCGCATGACCTTCGCGCGGGCGACGAGTTTGCATACGCGGGTTGTCGAAATTTCTTTGTAGAGCCGATCGGATTTATATACATTACGCTAATCGTTTCTGACCTTCACTCGATCGACAAATTTTCCATGAGCTCTGCTAGCATCCGATTTCCGTTACGACTTCGTTTCGAAGTACTGAGCGCCGATTGAGCAGCGTCTGACCTTCGTGCGACCGACCGATGCTTCGCACGTATGTAGACTCCCGCTAGTGTTCCTCGACAGCTCGACGTCGCGTAATCACTTTCGCAATCCTTGGGATTGTCTGCATCAGCCACCATTCACCCAAGTCGACGTCGCGTCGTGGTACGCCACTCGAGCCCCTATGGACTAGATCAGGTAGACCATCGCGAGTGACTGACCTTGGGTTGACCCGGGGGGGGATTTCTTTCTTGAAATGACTTAATAAACTTGAATCCTAATTAATCACTTGTTGTTATTGACTTCACCCGTTTAACCACCTCATCCCCCGTAGCTTTCGCGATCGGTCCCGAGATTAGCGAGCGCACGCGCGAATGATTTGATTGCCATCCAGTCCGATAACCGTTGTCAAGTGAACCACGCCACCAGTCGACGAAGAACCGGAGGGAACCTTTTTCCTAGCTACTGGTCCGTTAACGAGGCGTCCCTGAGACGCCCCCCGATGTACCCGTTCCCGAGGCGAGAGCCTAGTGCCCCGAGATACACCTGACTAGCCGTGGGTGGCTGAAAACCACCCGTTGTCCCTTTCTCTTTCGTTCGGTATTCCCCCCTCTCGAACGACCCGTGTAGGATTTCGCGCTCCCACTTTCATTTCCAACAGATGATAGCCCGCGCGAGATCGGTGGACGACGACTTCAACGAGGAAGCAGACAACGGGGAAACCATCCGATAAAACCCCAGCGACCAGGAAGGGAACGCTGATCGACTATCACCGCATCGTCAATCCGTTCCCCCGCGACAGCCAATGTTGCAGCGCTACCTGTTCTCCTAACGTGAGAGCACGGTAGCTGGCGCTCAACTCAAAATAAACAAAGCTGCAAACATTTGTCGGCTGACTGCGTCGCTCGCGACAGGCCGAGGTCGAGGAAAGAATCGTCGTCTTTTGAACCTTTATCTTTTCCCCTCCCTTTGTCCAGTCGCACTGTTTGAAAAATATAAAGATTTTTGTATTTTACAGAATATATAGTTATATATGTTATAGAATAATGAATTTTATTATTTCTACGCTAATGTAGTTTGAACTATCCTTTCTTTAAATTCATTAGGTTAATATCTATTTTAATGCAGAATTCTATTTCATGGTTCGAATTCTAGCTTAAACTATAGGTCCTATTCTGATGTATGTAAGAACCTTCTCCCACACTCTACCAAAAGCGGTAAAGGAAATAGATAAACACATTCTTAACTATAGGTAAGCAACTATAGGTCTAGGGGTACCTAGTATAGTTTTGCAGTGTTTCACATGAAGGTTGTTTTTGAAATCATAATAATAATAATAAGCTTATACAATTATTTTAATATTGATGAATTGCATATAGTGGAAGACTTTATTCTTACAAAAGAGATAAAATTCGTCCTTAACGTAAATCGGTAAATCCGATACAAATTGGTTTTTCAGATAACCGTTGTTTCTGAAACATAAAAATATAATATTATTTAATATAAAATAATATAGCTATTGACTGAATATTGTTAAAAATATTATCATTTGGATTTCAATTTAAAATATTAAATATTTTTTTTCCTATAGATTAAGTACGGTAAAGTAGGAAATAGGGTAGAGTTGGAAATGTCATTTTCCGCGCAAATTATCAAAGTATATTTGTCATGTGCTACTGAGATGTATTTGTAATGTAAGCAGAACTTTTTGGTATATCGATGCATGCAGACATATTTTTTGCTCTCTAGAATTTTTTAAAGTTTTTAAAAAATTTCTTACTTTACCCAACTTACCTCTACTACGTATCAGAAACGTCTAAAATACATTCATTGTTATTATAGTGTGAAGGAAAGTCACTCTTCGAGCCTTCTTTGCCATTGGTCTCTCTCTATCATAATTCTAGTGCGATTACCAGGTATGAGTATAAGAAGAGAGGGAAATAATGAGATATACGAGTATATCGTGATTAAGTTGTATGTTCTAAAGAAAATGTCGAAAAAATGTACAATTTTACGTTTGAACGGTATAAATTAGAACTCGAGAATTATTGGTCGTGAAAGGCGAGAAATCAATAACTTTTCAAAACAAAGACAACATGTTTAATGAAAACTTAATTCAAGATTTACGAGTGGTCGATGGACGATGCCGTCATGCCGATAACTTTAGTCAGAAAAATCGTGAACATCATCTAAGGTAACTTGAGACACTGCTCACATTCGCGGTCCATCATAAAAAAAGGAATACTGCAGTTGTTCTCAAGGTTACACGATAGTCTCGAGCGATACTAAAATCAAAAATACGTGTATCTAAAAATTGCAAGGAATAATAGATATCTTATTGTAAGTGTGCCACGTTTGTTCTGAATTGAGTATTTAATTGAATATTATAATTTGCATTCAACAAAAGCTTGAGACATTCATCATTATATTTTGAAAAATTCATTCCATTAAGTGCCAAACAAACAGAGTTTAAATCCCTTTACCTACGTCGGTAACAATTAACTGTGGTATTTTAGCACCCGATTTTCTCCATTCAAGCAACCAAAAAGATAGAAAATTAGTATCATTCTTCTCCGATAAAACTTGAGATACTGGTACAATGATGTTGTTAATATATGTTACTAGAATGGTAAGAAAAATATGGCTACTTTCTCTATTTGGCTTTTTTATTTTTCTGACTACAGATCCTGTAGCATCTAGCGACATGGAATTTTTCAATTTTGTTTGAATGTCATTATAGACACTCACTTAATTAGGTGACCAATACATTAAATAAAATTTGTTATAACCGATTTGCTTAAAATACCTGCAAGACTTCACCTCTTTTCTCAAATTATCTAAAGAAATAAACAAGTTTTCACCTGGTTGCAATCCTTATTTTTCATATTTCATTTGATAATTGGCTTTTAGAATGACGTCTTAGCTGTAAAGGAATGGTGGCTCCACATCTCCATACTTCATTAGCTTAGTTACCTCTTCTGTCCTCCATTGTTTTGGCTTTTTACATTCTAGTTCCTTTTTGATTATATTCTTTTGAGGTCCAGCAAAATACCTTTTAGCTCAATGAGGTAATGCATAAGAGTTCAAAGTGGGTGTCGTAAAGGTGATAGGATTTCCATGTATTGGTTGTTAGTAACAAGTAATTTTTATGTTTCCTGTGCATACTGTACAATAGCCTGCTATATTAATGTATGCATCATCTTTATCAATAACACGTCTGTTCGCGGCATTTGCGATGGTTGATAGCGAAATCTTTCGGGTTCTTCGAAAGTGCACCTTCAAGCAAGTGCGGCCCATATGAACGCGCGTTTGATGCAGTCGGCCGGCACGTCTGCCGACTGTCTGGGTTACAGCTGCGAGCGATATTGAGACGATAACATTTGCAGGACAACAGATCTCCTTTTAAAAGGCCTGATAAAAGGAGGCATTAAAAGTAGTAACACTAAATAGTGTACACCCCGCTCATACCTTGGGTAATAGGAAGCGGTAGTGGTCGATTAGGCCGAAATTTTAAACCTCAACCGCATCCTACACCCGTGCGGAGGCAAGATGGCTCTGTTGTCAGCTCAAATCGACAATTGGGCATTAGAGCTGACCTCCGCACAGCGCGAACACTATTTAGCGGATTTGGAACTGCGCAAGGATGGAAGTGTCATCCAACAGGCGGCTAGGCTTGCTGGGTGATGGTTGTTGGGTGCTGGTAGATGGTTGCTGGGTGAGTACACCGCCACAGATTTTCAAGAGACCACGCACAGCAAAGCGGTGGCGGGGCGCAGGAGGCGAGCCCGACAAGCGTGGCTCGACACAGTCTGTGACGAGTTAGAAAACTCCAACGCGGATGATAACAGCGACCATCCCCTCAGGATCATCAATAGGGAGGGAATATCATTGACTGATATGTCAAGGACATTCACCTGCCCGGATGAGGATTCTGAGGGTGAAGCCGGCCGCTAAGAAGAGGATGAACTCATCCAGAAGGCCCTCCGCACGCATGAGCAGGAGGAGGGGGAGAGGAGACTGAGCAATCCAGATCCCAGGTCGCAGGAATCCTGCACTCGGAAGGAACCTCAGAAAGAATTATCCTTGAGTGAAGCCTTCCGGGAAATAGAGTATCTGAAAGAGGGAGTAGACCATAACCAAAAGTTGGTAGGTCGAATTCTAGAAACCCTTCAGACTCTGCAGGGATTACAGGTGTGTGCGGAGCGCGAGGCGCAGGACATGCGCATATGAATTCGAGAGCTGGAAGACGCAATGCATGATATGGCCAGTGCTAACCGTTCTTCTCAGCGTGACTCGGTTCAACCGCGCTCCGGATGTAATGTGGACTTTCAGGACACATTCACCTGTCACTACGACTCGGGGATTCCGGGGAGTACACCGGCTCCTCCAAGACCAATACCTAGGAGAAAGGATGTCACCAAACCGGAAGTCCTCCAAAGAAGAGGAGGTGAAGAGGATCCGGAAGTTTATGGGAGATCCGCACCCGTTCGACAGAGGAGTCGAAGCGGATCATCTGGCACCGGACATCAGATATTCTCAGGGCTCTCCACAACCCGAGATGTTGGGAAAATTGTCCGCGGATGGAAATTGAGGTTTGCGGGCAGTAGGGCACAGAGCGTAGATACGTTTCTGTCGAGGTTGGAGGATCTGCGCGTAGGTGCAGGACTAACTGACGACGAAGTGCTTTGTTCCGTATCAGAGATCCTCGAAGGTAACGCGAGGACCTGGTACGATAACAACAAGTACCAGTGGCTCAGTTATGATGAGTTCGTCGCAGACGCCCGGGATTGGTTTGGCACAAGTAAGTAACAGCAACAAAGGCTGTTGCAGGAAGCCCAGAACCGGTTCCAGGGTGAGGACGAACTAGTGCGAGACTACGTGTCCAACCTAGTGGCTCTTGTCAATAGACTAGAACCGCCCATGCCCTTGGAGAGGTTATTAGACCTACTCCATGCAAACCTCCTTCCAAGCATCCAAATCCAGCTGTGTCGGAGCGAGATGACGTCGATACGCGAATTCAACAGGAGGGCGACCGAGGTACAGAACACCTTATCTTATGGTCGCCGTCCGCGTGTATTCGCTGACCCCAACTCGACGATCTTCCCTCAGCATGCCTACCAGCCGAGCAAAAGAACGGCTGGTAGTAAATTCCAAACCGCTGCAATGGCCAGCGAAGGGAAGGCGCGTGCGAAGAAGGAGGGAGATCCGCAGCCCGGACTGGGCGTAGAGAACCCCGCCAGGAGGCCTACCGAACAAGCATCGGTATCGGCTACGCAAGCTTTCACCTCTGATAAGAAGATGGAAGAATGTCTGGAGGGCATCGAGCGGATATTGCGCAAGTTGGCCACTGACAAGCAAGGCAGCCCTCCAGAACAGCGTAAGAGCCGATGGCGTGGAGGAAGGAAAAATTCTCCTTCTTCCAGGTCTCCTGGCGAGCGGCGAGAAGGGCAGTGGCGGAAGATAGACTTTACTAAGCCTCTCCAGTGTTCCGCTTGTGGCAAACTGGGTTTTAGTCGCAAGTTTTGCCCAGATTGCAACAAGGGAAACGGCAAGGAGAGCGAAGAGAAGAGGTCATCTTCGCGCCTCCAGTAAATTCGACCTCTCGCTGCGGGTCGCCGATGGGAAACAGCAAGTTGTCGGCGATCCAGGGATCCAAACAAGTCCTGGGAGGGCATCAAGAGAGCCCAGGACATAGCAGTATATGAGAGCGGAAGGCAATTGAACCCGATGTCAACCCTCAGCAGAATAGGGGAGTGGTTATCCTGAAAGGACCAGATGGCCACATACAGGTTGTGGAGGAGGGGGAAGACTCCAGGGAGAGCCTCTCCACACAAAAAGCTCCTCTGCCGAAGGGATCCACGAGTAGAAGCCAGCCCACCGTCGTCGCGGCAGCGGAAGGAAAAAAGCCGCTGAAAAGCACGATGAAAGGAGGCAAAGATGGGACTCGTGGATATGACCCAGAGGATGAGACCAGGTGGTAGTTGCGGGTAGACATAAGTGACTTTAAAATTAGAGCATTCTATGATACCGGCGCCTCATCCACGGTCATGGGTCAATTAGGGCTGAGATTGGCATCGGAGATGGGACTCGGGTTGAATGTGACCAGGGCGGGCGATGCAAGGCTTGCTGATGGACGCCCGTGCCCTATAATTGGTCACGTGATGTTCCCTTTTAAGGTAGGGGGAATCACGAAGACAATCAGAGTCGCCATTACGCCGCTGCTCACAGATGACTGCTATGTAGGCGCGAACTTTATAAGAGAGTTCCGCGCAATTTTGGATCCCGATGAGGATGAATTATGGCTTAAGGACGCCCAAGTGAAAGTACCAATGGAAGTGGCTGGAATTGATGGTACGGCATTTTTCGCACCGGTAGGACTATGGGAAGCCACAAAGTCACAGCTTGAAGAAATTGAAGACCTCGTCAGAAGGTTGATTCCTGACGGGGGTCAGGCTTTAGGTTGTGCGTGGGGGTTAAGCATGAAATAGATGTTGGAAATGCCCTCGAACAGAAGTACTACCCAGTCTCAGATAGAGTGCGAGAGGAAATGCAAACGCTGGTTAAAGATATGCTGGAAAAGGATGTGATCAAACCAGCGACCAGCGGATGGTCGAGTCCAGTAGTAATGGTAAAGAAGGCAGATGGAAAATATAGGTTTTGTGTGAATTATCAAAAGGTAAATGCTATTACCAAACATGATGCCTATCCTTTATCATATATGAACGACATCCTAAGACGAATAAGGGATGCAAAGTTCATATCTACTTTGGACTTGAGCAGTGCGTACCATCAAATTCCCTTAAAAGAAGAATCGCGTCCGATATCAGCGTTTACAGTTCCTGGATTAGGGCACTTTCAATTTAAGAGAATGCCCTTCGGACTGTCATACGCAGGAGCGATCTTTCAGAGGTTGATGGACAAGGTGATAGGCCCGGATATGGATCCATTCGCTTTTGCTTACCTTGACGACGTAATTGTGGTTTCGTCGTCCTTTGAGGAGCATAAGCGGCACCTAGAAAGGGTATTGAAAAGAATTCTAGGTGCGGGCCTAACCATCAACAAAGATAAAAGTCACTTCTGTAAGACGGAAGTCAGGTACTTGGGAGTTCTTGTGAACCAGAGCGGAGTAAGACCAGATCCCGAGAAGATACGACCGATATTAGAATATCCAACACCCCGGACTGTCAAACAGGTGAAGCGATTCATGGGAATGACCTCGTGGTATTAACGTTTTATACCCGACTTTGCCATAATCGCTGAACCTATAAACCGCCTGACAAAGAAGAATGTACGTTTCTCTTGAAAGGAGGAGCAAGAGCGAGCTTTCACGAGATTGCAGGAGGCGATGACTTCTGCTCCAATACTGCAATCACCCGATCCGAACGGTCAGTTTGTACTGCAAACTGATGCCGGTGACAGTGGAATCGGGGCAGTTCTCGCACAGGATGTCGATGGAGAGGAGCGTGTAATAGAATACGCCAGCCGATCGCTCAACAGTGCCGAGAGAAATTATACGGTTTCCGAGAAAGAGTTCTTGGCAGTGGTATGGGCCATTGGAAAGTTCCGGCCGTATATTGAAGGGCATCACTTCAAGGTCATCACTGATCATAGTTGCCTGAAATGGCTCCACAATATGAGAAATCCCACGGGAAGATTAGCGCGATGGGCGCTAGCATTGCAAGGCAATGTCTTCGATATCGAATATCGAAGAGGGGATCTCAATGTGGTGCCAGACGCTTTATCTAGGGCCTATGAGGAGGAGGGGATTGAAGTGAGTGCTATAAATAGTCGGCCGGAGACCACTGACGCCTGGTATTTGCAACAATACCAGGAAGTATGCCAGGACCCACACTCTCACCCTACTTGGAAGGTGGTGGGAGGGAGACTGTATCATTATCAGCCTGATGAGGATGGTGAAGGGTCCATCGACAACGATGAAGCGTGGAAGCTTGCGGTGCCTAGGGAGAAAAGGTACCAGGTGCTCCAGGAAGTCCATGATGCTCCTACTGCAGGACATCAAGGACGAGAGCGTACGTTCTCCAGGGCTAGGCGCTTGTACTACTGGCCTAAAATGTATGATCAGGTCAGGGAGTACGTAAAGAGTTGCCCGGTATGTCAGCAGTGCGAGGTGGGACAAAGAGCACCTTGCGGGCTGATGGGTCGTAGACAAGTATCACGACCCTGGCAGGTGGTGGCCGGTGATATCACTGGTCCATTTCCCAAAAGCTCTTGAGGTTTTGAGTATATCTTAGTATTTGTAGACTTGTTTACTCACTGGGTAGAGTGTGTTGCGATACGCAAGGCCAATGGGAAGACAATCGCAAGGGAATTACACGAGAGGATCGTCACTAGGTTTGGTGCATCAGAGGTATTCTTGTCGGATAATGGAACCGAATTTAAGAATCAAGAGGTCGATTCATACCTGCAGATGAACGGCATCCAGCGCGCTTTGACTCCCGTGTATCATCCCCAAGCGAATCCCACAGAGCGAGTAAACAGGACACTCAAGACCATGATCACGTCTTACGTAAGCCGTGATCATAAGAGCTGGGATGAACACCTGTCAGAGTTCAACTTTGCGTTGAACTCGGCAACTCATAGCGCCACCGGATATAGTCCTGCGATGCTCATGTTTGGGCGTCAGCCGGTACCTCCTTTGACGTTCAGAAGAACCCAAGATCAGCAGGCCCTTGAATGTTCGGAGGGTCAGGCTGTAGAAGATTGGGCCGAACATATAGAGAAGCTTCCTAATTTGTGGGAGAGAGCTAACTCCAAGTCAAAGGAGGAAGTTGCGCGTCAGGCGGCTTATTATGACCGTAAGAGACGGCAACCCGAGTTTAAGGTCGGAGATTGGGTTTAGAAGAGGAACAGGATTCTATCTTCAGCTGCTCGAGGTATTTCAGCTAAATTAGCACCGAAATATGCCGGCCCGTACGTGATTGAAGAGGTTTGTGGTTCCAACACGTACAGGCTAAGCAATCAGCTGGAAATCCTGTCTGAGCTCTTCCATGCCAAGGACCTTAAACCATATTACGGTCGGGGTGAGGATGGGGAAAGCGAGGAGGTCATCGAACCTCGCGAGCCGCCAGATGAACTGCCGTCGGAGGATGCGAACGATTCCGCGAATGCGCGCGAAAATCCGGGAGGGGATTTATCGGATAGCGAGCGGATCAAATTAGCAGCCCCCACGGCCATAGATAAAGTTCCCACCGAGACGTCGGATTTACCGGTATCTGCCCCAACTAAGAGAGGTCGAGGTCGACCTCGAAAGGCTCCAGAGACGGTCACCGGTCCAGCGAGGGGCAACAACTCTCCCGTGAAGGAGAATAGAGGGAGAGGTAGGCCTCGAAAGACCGTGCCCGTCGTACAAAGGACGGTTGGGCCGATAAAACCGAGCGGTAACCGACGAGGGCCAGGACGTTCCCACAAAGAATCGCGAGGGAGCGTATAACTCGGTGGGATGCGGCTTATATTAGGATTTTTTCTTCGCGCAGGGAGATATATCCGAAATTTGTTGTTTTGGATGTTTCAGATGGACCGGAGATTCGTCGTCGAAGAGGAGACCTTCGAGGTGGTCACGCAGATACTGTTAGATGTGCAACTGGGCCCTGTTGCGACGCAGCTAATTGAAGATCTGCGGAGCTTCGCCAGGGTCCAGTTGGAAGGGACCACCCGAAGGGATCGACGCAATGCCTCGGTGGCAGAGGTTCTCCGGGATTCGTCGTGGGTCGCCCCGAAGAAGGCTTCTCGGCACGCTTCGACACAGACCGAGGACCAGGACAGTGTCGAACGTCCCAAGTCTACAGTGGACCAGGGGGTGCAGACCCTCAAGTCCGGCGTATCCCTTACGTCGGACAGTGCGAGCCAATGCCCAGGACCCAGGGAAACCTGTGGGGCCTCGCACTGGGTCTGCAATCATCCCCGGATCCCTGAGCAGCCTACTCTCCTCTTCGACTTCAGACACGTGCGTCTGGGGATCAACGAGGTGGAGAGTGCATGGCGGTTCGCTCAAGAACTCCAGTCTCAGGTGCAGGAGTACCTGAGACGCTTTTTGAGCCGCCAGAGCGCAGAAGAGCTGCTCGGGGAGTGGGCAGGGATGGCTCAGCGTCAGAGGGCCTACGGAGAGGCCCTGCTACGGGTGTATAACGGACAAGAGTCCTCCGCAGCGCTTCCGGCGCCGGCTCAAGAGAAGAGAGCCCCGGGAGCTACTGACGCTGGACCAACGCTCACGGTCCATGTGGACGGGCGCATGGCTCCTGATACCACCATCGTGGTCAGGTCGCAGGATGGACGTGCGACCGCCACGGTGGGAGGCGTGACCATCACCGCTTCACAGGGAGTCAGTGCCCAGCAGTCCCCTCTGGCTGCTGAGCAGCCATCACAAGATCGGGAGGCTGCTCAATCTCGGTCGCAGCTGAGGGGCTGCTACATCTGTGGGGAGCCTGGGGTGACCAACTCCCAGCGGTGCCCGAAGAATGCTACACACTGGCGCTACCCGAAACATCGCGCGCCAGGTGTAGCCAAACGATGATGTAGGCCCTGGAGGGCAAATAAATTAGCCGAAATAAAGAAGGGAGTTTATTATTTTGTTTCCTTTCCTTCTTTATTACTTTCAGGTTCCTGATGGCAGCGAATCGCGGGTATTCGTCCTGCCCGGGTAGTCAGGACTTGGAGGGGGCTGCAACGGTAGTCGATTCAATTAATCGAACCGTTCGCGATTCTGATTTTCGCGCGTTAGTTCTAAGTATTGAGAGAGAGAGGGGGCGCGAGATCTTTTGAATTAGCAGTTACGTCTCAGCTGTTACTTGTGTAGTACCGCCAAAATAGTTTAGCACAGTGTTTCACCGATTTGCCAATAAAAAAGTTTACTTGGATTTTGGATACGTGTGCAAGGGTGAGCGAGGAAACAGCGACAGTAGCAGCATTACGGAAGCAGCAATAAAAGCAACAGCTATTATACAGCAGATTTGCGAACGAGGCAGCACAGCTGATTCTGATCTGAGGAGCACCTTTAATTTGCTTCAACAATTACGGCTGATCACCGTAATTGCACCGCAAGGTAGGTGCACCTCCCTTAATTATCGCGTGACAAAATACATTTGGTATTTTGTCCAACCGTGTTAGCGTTAATTTTTTGTATTCGCGTCGAGCGTTAGATCGCGCCAATATTCGTATCTTCTCTCTCTCTCTTTCTCACCGAAAGTTATTTAATTGTAAATCCTATTCGCGTGCGTCAGTCTTTCGGCCCGACAAAGACTGTAGAGATTTTTTATTAATAAAATCTATTAAACTTATTCGCCGATTTCGTCATATAATTTTTCCTAATAGTTTAAACAATTGAAAAAGGCTTAGGTTTTAATCCGATTATAGCTAGGGGATTAAGTGGATTAGGAGCAAAGTCGATTACACTTAAAACTTATCGAGTATCACAAGGCACGTGACTTAAGGTGAGTTCAACTCTGCTTGATCGAAGACAACTAAGTTAAGTCAGCTGACGTTAAGGCGAATACACGTATTAACATACGTGTTAACGGAGCGGCGGTTTGCTCTGCATCGTGGGAGTTTGCTCTTAAATAAATTTCTCATTTTGCAGATTTATCCCCCCGTTACAGTTTATTTTAACTAACGTGCATGTACAAATTCAAAGATTTAATTTTATTTTGTAAAGTATGACATATTTCTTGCCAAATTGGATCTTTTATCCTTTTGAGCTTATTGCTAGAATAAATATCAAAATTATTAAGTGTGTCTATAATTTGTTTCATTAATACTGCGGCCTGCCGCCCAACCATCTTTGATATATAATCAATTAAAAGTTTTTAATTCATAGCAATATCTAAATTATATAATAACAAAAAGGTTATAATAATATATTCAAACATTCAATTTACTTAAGAAAAGTACTTTTAAGATTGCATCAATAAAATGTTCTTCTGACACTTTGTTCTCAAGTCAACATTAAATATGTGGAATAAATTGATTTTCTTTTGTTTGAGATTTAACATGATTGATATTGTAAGCTGTAGAGGACACTGCATTCAAACTTTTTGGTTTATTTTTGAAAATTGATAATTTGAAAAGACAGAGTTGTTACCTACTGAGTTAGCAAATTTAAGATTATTTAGTTATTTTGAATGATTTAGTAAGTAGTAAACACCAATAATTTACAAACATTTTCTTATAAATTTTGAAAATTTCAGTGTTATAGCTTACTTGTCTTATTCTAGGACATCATTTTTTCCAACAAAAGTATTATATTGTCACTTCAAGCTCTGTACTGTGATCGTTGGAGTGGTAGAATATGGAAAATGTTGCAATCATGGTGTGTGTAATGGGTAAAATAATATATTCTTATATTAGCTTCAAATGATACATTTGAATATATTTATTAGAATATTTTTTAATTTCTTTTCTGTTATTGCAGACTCTAGCTTTAATTGTCATCGGCGAGTTCCCTCGTACAGAAACTCGGCTACTTGCAGTTCAAGGATGCGCCTTCTAACAGTGAACGGTCAGTAGGGTCCTCCAAGCCAGAAACTCAAGTTCCCGTGTGCGACAGGACTATCGTACGAGCTTTCGAGAGCTTTCTATAGGCAGATATCTACTGTGACAAAAGCGTGGTGCTCTATGCCGGTTTCAAGATGTACAAGCAGGAAAGTAGCATAGATTCCTCGGGGTTAGCTACTACGAAGTTGTTTGAGCAAGTTAGCAAGCACGCTCCGTACAAGGATAAGATACAGTCTTACGTTTACGAAAATATCGAATGTTATCCAGCACACGGTCAATTGTATGTGTCCTACTATCATCCCGTCGACTTGAGAGAATCGCCGAATGTCAGGAAGAGTCTACGCACATCCCGGGCTGTCGAACAGTTCGATGCGAATCACAAGGTTGCAACTTTTTACGTATTGTGCTGTATATTGTATTACATATGTTAACTGAAGTAATGACGATTCGACAGATTGCTGTAGGCCCTAGATCGACGGAGCACTGAGCCATTTGAAGAAGGCTCAGCCGCAGGTACCGACGCACAGCGTTAACTGATATTAGTCGGTCTCTCCAGCCAAAGATCTACCTTCATAAAATATACTACAAAACACTTCGAAATACCTGTCGAGATTTCTCGAGTAACAGAATAGCAAAAGTACCTACGTGCCACCTTCTGAACTTGAACAAAGTAATCACAACAAGTATCTCGGTAGCAGCACTACGTAGCTAGAACCAACTTGTCATATCACGGCCAATCTTCATATCTGCAGAACGTTGACGAAGAGCAGTACCAGCACCATTGAAACGCTTCCATCGATGAGCCCATGCAGCACAACTGTTATCGACCGGATATCGAATAAGCAATATGTCGAGCCAGCTGCCAATTGTACGAGCACTAAATATTACAACGAGGAGCAGATTCATAATTTACAAGTCTACAGTTCTATGAGATAGGGGAGTCCGTCAGCAGGTACGTCGCCATAGACAGTTAATCAGCGCTCGGTCAATTTGCATCTCGAATGAATGTTTCGTTCTTTCAGAGGTGCACCTTCCTATTCGCTGCAGTGCTTCGTATTGCGCTTGGCTCTCTGGAGTGCTTATTATACAGTCAGTTTGGCGCTGCTACCAGTAATAACAGGGCGTACTCGCCTCTTTTATCACGGCTTCGTCTTTCTCTCCTGCAAGTCGCAATAACAATAGTAGCAGGAGCAGCAACAGATTCTCGGTGCAGCTCAGCACAAAATCATGACCGACGGCGGAGAGGCAGCTTCGGCCTTATTAGGCAGAGGATCTTCGAGGAGGTAGCGGTTAAAGATGACGGTGGGTGCAAGACAGGAGTGAACTGCACGCGATGAGGGACTTATGTACGAGGAAAATCAGGGCGATCAGTGACATCTATCTGCTGCTCCCCATCGCCGGTTTATTTTACGTCGGATTCTTGTGTCCGGATCATACGTGTACTCTCAGCAGCCCCAAGGAAACAGCTAGGCTTGCGGAACCTCTTCTGTCGGGTGAATTTCTTTTTCTCGGCGGGTGTGCACTGTCAGCATAATTGCGATTGAATTAAAAGAATAATTTGTTATCCGCTGTTCTAACCAAATACCTGCAAATTTTTCAACGATTGTATCAATTTTTGTTGTTGCTTTTTTCCCCACTTCTGTCGTCTCTTATTTGAGGTGAGAGACGCATTAAAAGAACATTTATTTATTGTTAGAATCAATATCGTATAGTATAAAGCTGAACAATACTTAATTCTACCTATAAGATGCAAATTTGATTTTCAATGGTACCTGTAAGATGCAAAGCCACTATTTTTGTTGTATAGCTAATAAAGTTTACATTGATTTGCAGGTAACTCTCTTGGCCTAGGATCTAATTAGCTTGAATTAGAGAAACGGAATTTTTCGCCTGTGCATCCTGCTTTTAAACTACAGTATTCAGGGGAGCCTTGATATCAATGCGAATGTCATCGTGCTTCTGCATATCTAGAAGGCTGGTAGGTCTAGTTCTTTTTATTCCCATTAAATTGATGGATCCACATCAATAGTAATTTTAGAGATGCAGGCACTATTGCAAACTATTCATGTTAAATTCAGAATTCTAAAGTTTCAACATAAACAATTTATAATCTGTATTCATAACAGGAAAACATTTACATTGCATATTCATTGAATGTACTGCCACATGCCAATCAAATGTTCACAAACATTCACATTGAATGTCTGATAAAATTAGTAATCTTTATGTATTATTTAATTAATGTTCCAACAATACTGTACCTACATTTTTTCTGCTTTGAATAGCAGTATTGAAGAGCTATATTCCGTATTATTTTTGTAATTTATTGCTACATTTTGAATTATTTTTATGAAAAATTTTTTTGAATATTTTAAATACCATGTTTTTGGTGATGCAAATCTAAGTGATTGAAGCTAATCAAATATTCTTAAATTTATAGGTAGCACTTTGTTTGATAAACAATTAATTTTGGATCTTGATCTTCAGAGACCATGTTCATGTCAAAGGCGACGAAAGCGTTACCTTCGTTTTCGTCCAAATCGAAATGAAAATTGGCTATTTTCGAGATATTTCATTGAATGGAAGTGTAAATTACATGCTAACTAGATAGAATTGACAGTTGCGTCGATTCTGAGCTAAACAAAATTGATTTAAGAGATTGTAATCTGTATTTCGTTCAACATTTCCAGCATCTTAGGGAGCTACAGTCAAGACAAAATAGTGATTGATTTTAATTGGGATTCAGTGATAGAGGATACATGAGACATTGATTAGTTTTCGAAACCTAAGCACGAAAAAATGTTTGCTGATAAGCATATGTAGAGCCGTATAACTCGAGAAAATTAACGCAACTGCCAGCATCCGGATTTCAATTTAATTTTTTATTAATATAACGAGTGAGATTGCCAACCCGTTATATCTCTCTCTCCCTAGTAACGACATGTAAATATAACATATTTCTCTGAACCTATCCTATATATTTATGAATTTATTATGCTTATATTCATTTATTATTAATATTTGTACATGTAATTACTTTTCGGCTCGAATATAAGGTAAGAGAGAGAGAGAGAGATGCGAGTACGCAGGGATACTTCCGCGCGCGACCGCGAGGCGCGGAGAGAGAGAGAGAGACATAGTCGCGCTTTAGCGAGTGACCGCGGGCACTAATCGACGAGACGCAGAGCAGAACGAAATCGAGAGTCGAGCAGGTATCACGCAAAAGAGTTGCCATCGTGCGGATTGGTCAGCGGGCGAGTAGATTCTTTTGTCCCGACGACTTTCCCTGCTGAGATCTTGATTGTGACCTAGTGTTTCCCTCTTCTGCAATCGCGGAACTGTGGCCTTTATCCGGAGAGGAGTTGCGACGTCGCCCGGCCCTGCAGAAGATCTACGCTTGCGTGCTGTAGCTGTTAAAGCGGGAGTTCGTCAAGAGGAAACGAGCCGCGGAGTGCACGTGGTGCCCAATAACTTGTGCGCGTGCGTTTACGCAAACTGTACGACTCGTTTGTGTACCTAGGAGACGAGTACCGTCACTGTAAGTACCTGCTAGTTGGTTTGCTCTCTCTCTATCCGTTCTCTCGGCGTACTCTCTCCCTCCTTCCGACCGCTTTTGTTAACTTCCACTGATTAAAAGATACTGTTTACTGTTAGTCTCTTTTATTTATTCGTACACCGACGCCTTATTCAAACGCTTCCCCCTTTCACGCCTACACCCGCTTTCGAACCATCGGCTTTCGCGTCCTTCAGTCAACACTACGAATCTGCGCGGATCCGGCCGTCCTGTCACCGGCGTAACGAACACCGGACCTGAGAAGACGGACAGTCCTGGAGGCTTCAGACTTCGCCCGGACATTCCTCATCTAACCTTAGTTACCTCCTTTTTTTTTTATATTGACGGGACTAACCGGGCTAAATCCCCGTTATATTAAAAAGCAGAATAAATTATTAATATTGCGATCAAATGTCAGCAAATTCTTGTAGGCACCTCCGATATCTATACATAAGTAAGCCTCCCACTATATCTGAAATATGAGCATTGGTGCTATTACAATTTAAACAAAAAATAGTTTTTCTATCAAAATATTGAATTTCACATACTAAAATTTCCTTAATGCAACTATAATTTTTCATTAAAGACCAGAATAAATTATTAATATTAGTTTCATAATTTTTTTAAAGTTTTGAAGGTTTGCTTTCATAGAGTATAACAATGTAAGATCTGTTAGTGTATAATGTATTAGTTATTGAAGATGTTGGATAATTTATAATTGTAATTTAATAGCACAAGATTTGTGTCGAAAGCACTTAATCAATATTATTCTTTATGAATTGTTTGAAAGATGGCACTTCAAAGCAAGCAAGTGTTAATATTTCTGTTATTGTGTTCAATGCACATGTATTGGTGTAGATCTTTCCTGTAATTTTAGGCGCATTGGATGACTTTTTGTTTTTTTATTTCTGCAATATTAAATTGAAATCGGGCTCAGCAGACACATATTTACCACGAGTTTTATTTACTGAATTTCTTTTTATAGTCTGTTGAAAATCTAAAATTATTTCTTTCAATTCTTTATCATTGTTAATTGAATAATCCCTCTCTGCATTTATAATACAGTAACTATGGTCATCTGTGATATTGGCAATATCACTGATTATGAAAAGGTATGTTGAAACACTCTTTTATTTTGATACAAAAATTATTTACATAACGATTTATTATTCTGATTGCAGGAGAATTTTGAAAATATGTACATTGAAGAAAAATGTAACTGAATATTATCCAGTACCAATCGTAAATTTTTATTTTCAAAATCATATTTTATTAAAAAAATTTTTTGCACGCTCATTTATTATCATAAAATTTTCAGAATCCATCCAACATCAACAGTTCAACGAAAAATGAATAGAATAAAAAAAATCAAGATAATACGCAGTCATACCAGGAATATGTTCCCTCATCAAAGGTAAAATTTTTTTTCAATTTCTAACGTTAATCATTTTTACTAATTTATTTTTTATAGTATAATCAGTAGAAACAATACCTAGAATGGAAAAGGCAAAATGGAAAAAACCTAATAAACTTGCAGATCAAAGTGAGGTTCTTATTTTTATCCACGTATATTCTCTTTTATTAACATAATTGAATAATTTAAATGAATTTATAATGAAAAAATACTATTTTCAGATTTGTGATGCGCAGCCGGACGTGGTGGACCATTTATATATTTACCGTCCAAACAACAAAATCGAGTCCTTGCCACGCGTGCCTAAAAAGATGGATGAGAAAATAAAGAAGGATAGATCATATAAGTATGTACAATGTAAAAACTCTTTAAAAAAATATGAACACGTGACTATAACAAAAACAAGCGGACAAAAATATAAGACTGATAACAAACAAATTACCAAAAAAGAATTGCCTAAAACAATAAGTGAGGTTAAGATGCGTGTAATACCCAACAAATATAAAAATAAGGCTGAAGTGACAACTACAGACAAAAACGATAAATCGAGCATGAAAACCAAACAACAGAAACTTCTTCCTCATTCCACAATACAAGAATCTTTAAAAAAAAATGTAAAACGAACAGATAAGAATACAGATGATTACAAATCGAATGCGACGACTACTCGTAAATCGCGACCGAAATTCAGACAGCGAAAACACACTTCTTGTTCAAAATCGATTATCATTACCATGAGTTCCGATAAATCACCTCCTCCGAAAAAAAGAAATCCCCCCCAAAAACTTCTCCAAAAACTTCTCCAAACAAAATTTTAATAAGCTCTTCGAGTTCCTGAAGTTCCTCAAGTTTCTCAAGTTCAAGTTCCTCTAGTAATTCCAGTAGCTCCTCTTCTGAAAAATCCTCACAAAGACAAGACTTAAATGACAAGTGTACTCCTCCAGACACTATCACCTCTCGAGCAAAACCAGTTCAATATTCTCGAAAACGATTGCGTTCGTGTTCCTCGATACATGAGCGACTGAATGAGTTTTTAAATTTTATAATGTAAATATTTTTTATGTATGATTATATACGATTGTAATTTTTATACCTTTATACTTTTATAATAAAAAGATATAACGAATTTGATGTCAACTCATTATGTCTCTCTCTCTACGACGATAATATTAAGAATACCATAAATTTATAATGTTATATCATTTGAATTATGTTTCTCCTTAGCAGCAGCAGACGACGACTGCGTAAAACAAGATAAGAGAGAGTGTCGGCAGAGAGAGACCGCGTGCGCGTGTAGACATAACTATATATGTGATGAGCCACGCGCCGCGTGCCGCGTGACGAAGGGCTGGCAAATAGCCGATAGCTCGCTTATTCCTTATTAGCTTTTCTTTGTGAATCGTCTTGTGGCAAGAGAGTGATCTTCGACTGGGATTAGTTCGTGAGTTGTAATTGTGCGTGCGACACCTCTCTTTCGTGATAAGCGACTATTCAAATAGGTGAATTCAGCAATCTTGCCGAATTATAATCGAGAGGCTCCGATTAATGTAAGTACCGGTCGTTCCTTGAATCTCTCTCGCTTTGCCTTTGTCGCCGCTCTCTCTGAACCGTCCTGTACACTGATACGTATATAAACTATATATATTTACATACTTTCACAATTGCATGGCTTTTCTTTCGGACTACCTTTAAGCTGCGTGACCCAGGACGCTCTCCGCGGGCCAGTTGGCGATCAGAGAGCATGTTGCGATATGTCCATAAGGTAAAAAAATTTTTCTAAGTTCCTTAGCGAAACATATTTTGTAATTTCGTTCATCGCTAACTTTATCGATATTTTTTTGTGGCAATGATGTTATGTTTGAATCTGTATTTATTCCAATCGGTCGGTACTCAAGCTCGTATATACCATATATATCAAAACTTGGTGGGCTTCGTAGAGGTACAGTACTCGGATCAACTCCGATCGGAATATTACCACAAGGCACGTTGCATCTGCATCGACAGCGGCCACCCCATCGCTGGTGTTCCATTTCAGGATCGTCACCCTCTTCCGAACGACAAATCTCTATGTTACACTCGAAGCATCGGACTTTGTCAATTTCATTCACAAAGTAGAATCCGACAGCTGCTAAATCCTTAGGTTGCACATATGAGCATGGCCAGTTGTCAAAGCTTTGCAGCCTAACTTTTCAGATCTGGAAAAAATCAATTTGTAAGAAAAAAATTACTAAGAATACTTTGAAATAATTACCTATAGGCTGACATGATACTTCAATGCAAGTATTACTGCATCTAAATTAAAAAAACATTTGCACACAAAATTAAAGTTATACCTCCTCCCTTTTTTAAATATGCAAATTAATGAGATTTTCTTTGCGAATGTGATCATTCTCTTGTCATCTATCAAGAAATATAGAAGCTCAAAATGTGTTATCCAAAACACGCTCAAGACATCAATAAATTCTGCTTTCCAACTGAATGAACGTTAGCAGAGTTGCTTATGGAGATGGAAGAAGAAGAAGCTCAATCCGACATAGAAATACTTAGCGATGATAATGATGATGATGATTATATTCAAAATGAAGGGTCTGAGATAGGAACTTCAGATACCTGTAGTACATGTAGTGAAGAAGATTATAATAAAGATTATATTGTTACGTCTTACGACGCATCCTTTTTGTAACAAATGCACATTCATGAAATTCAAAGCTGCTAGCCTACTCGCACGTCAGCTGACGAAACGCAATCCTTTTTTGTAACAAATGCACATTCATGAAATTCAAAACTGTTAAAATACTCGCACGTCAGCAAAAAGCTGACGAAACACGAGGTAAATGACACGCCTAAATAAAGTCACCAAACGCAAAATTTATATTCCGCAAAAACAAAATGTTACACCATATCGCAATACTGACCTGAAAAGAGCTATAAAAGATATAAAAAGGAATGAACAAATGACTCTCGGCAGTTGATCAGTAGTCCGTCAGTCAGTCAATAAGTACCTGTAAGACTCAACTCCGTACACACCGGTCCGACAATTGGTGGTTACTATACTTCATAAACTCGCGACTGTTACAAAGTAATATCGTGCAAGTAATTATTCAACAACCTACCCAAAACAATTCAACAAGTAGTTAGAGCCTGCTACATTTAAACAATTCAACAAGCAGTTAGAGCCTGCTACATTTATACAATTCAACAAGCAGTTAGAGCCTGCTGCATTTCTGTCAACAATTAAAAACTACGATTATCAAGGTAGTGCAATTATCAGACATACATTTCCACATACATTTATTATAAGTGAGACATATCCAACCACTAGTCAACATATTGGAACGTCTCATTCATTAGCTATTCGTAGTTAATGCACGAGACGTAACAATTGGTTCCGGTACAAAAATCAAACAATATATATTATTATTTATCTAACAAATTATTTTTAACATCTCAATAAGTAATAGTGTTTCTATATATTTCTACCATAATTTTTTGCTAACAATTATTTTTCTTATTTTATATATTTTTCCCTACTTCACTCTATTTTGATTTTGTCGAATTCCCTTTGTTTATTCCGTTTATTATCAAGTACAATGTCGAAATGAGCAAGAAATCCAGCATAACGAAGGACACATCATCCGTAATCAGAAAACTTACGCGATCACAAATCGACAAGAATCCAAAATTAGAAGACCTTTTAGAAAAAGGACTGGATGAATTAGCTTTCAAAAAAAGTAACAAACTACGAAGATTGCCGACTAAGATCAAGATCTAAGAAGAAATCGCAGAAAAAGAGAAACTCATGGGAGCAATAAGGAAAATCATACCAGCAGCTAACCAATTAATTGATTTAACAGAAAAACAAACAAACCGAACAGACTACACTGATTCAGACAGATACTCGACACACTTGACTTAGAAAAACACGATAGATATTCAGACATTGGAGGATTTTTAGGTGAAGAAAGTCTAATATTAGGGACTCCAAAGGACATATTATTCACCATAAACAAAAACGAAGAATCAGTCTATACACAACACGCATTACCAAAAATCTCTGATGAATCTATTAACCAACACCAGAACAGTAAAGACTCAAAAAAAGACATTAGGCAAATAAACAAAACACAATACACAAAAGAAAAAGAGAGTGAAAGAAACACTCAGCAAATTCAAGGAAAACAAATTCAAGGAAACCAACGTATCACAAGCCCAGCAACAAACCCAATAAATATGGCAAATTCACATCCAATCAAATTATCTCTCAAAGAATTGGTAAATTATGTCCCGGACTTCGATGGTAAAAATATGCCACCCGCAAAGTACATCAGGAGACTACGACGAGTAAAAAATCTAGTAGATGACCAAGATGAACACAATGTAGTAGAACTATTGAAAGTGAGAATGAAGGGAGAAGCAGAAGAAACTTTAGGAAACAGCTGTGTGGAAACAATAGACGAATTAATTACAGCAATACGAAGTCTATACCCAATTCAAGAAGACATACACGAACTGCGTGCTAAGATAAGCAAAATAACACAAGGAAACACAGAATCAATTATTTAATACACAAATAGATTATGTCAACTAGTATTAGAAATAAAAGAAATATACAGAATACAAGATACAAATGAAATAGCCAGGAAGAAGTTCTATGAAGAATTAGATGCAGACGCAGCAAAATGCTTCAAGAAAGGAATGCGAGCCGAAATAAAATACGAACTAGGCAACGAGACAACATTACAAGAAATGTCCATAAAAGCTATCGAAATTGAAAATGACATAAATATTAGAAAAGCAACAGACAATGTGACAATTAACAACACAATACGGTGCCTGTGGCATCGTTACTGTGTTGGTTTTAGCCAAAAATTCGCGCACAAGCAACGATGTGTGAGCAGGGGCGTTATCATGGTGCAAAAGCCAATTTTTATTTTTCCATAAATTCGGACGTTTCTGGCGGATTGCTTCGCGCAAATTACACATAACTTGCAGGTAATATTCCTTATTTACTGTTCTACCCTGTGGCAAGAACTTATGATGCACCACGCCCCTGCAGTCAAAGAAAACTGTAAGCAAAACCTTTACATTTGATCGAACTTGGCGTGCTTCTTTTGGTCTTGGTGATCCAGAATGCCTTCACTGGGACGATTGAGTCTTAGTCTCGACGTCATAACCGTATACCCATGTTTCGTCACCTGTTATAACCCTGTTGAGTAAATCTGGATCATCGTTGACGTCATTTAGTAGCTCTTGGGCGATGCTCATGCGACGTTTCTTTTTGTCGAAATTGAGCAATTTCGGAACAAACTTTGCTGACACATGTCTCATGTCTAAAACACTCGTCAAAATTGATTGGCACGAACTAAATGAGATGCCAATATCATCAGCTATTTCTCTAATGGTAATTCGACGATTTCCCAACACTATTTTCTTCACTTCTTCAACATTCTCATCAGTTGTTAATGTGCTGGGGCGTCCAGAACGAGGTTCGTCGTCGGTGTCTTCTCGGCCTTCTTGGAAGAGTTTATACCACTTGTAAACATTTTTTTGGCTTAAAGTAGACTCACCGTATGCCACTTTCAGCATTTCAAGTGTTTTGGAACATTTGATTCCATTTTTCACACAAAATTTAATGCAAACTCTTTGATCCATGTTTTTAGACAGCAGCAAATCGTGGAGCACGCAAAACACTTCTAACCTTGATGCCTCTCACAAACAAACCAAACATACTACAAAGCTGAAATTTGGAACGTATGTTCTAGACGAGTATACCGACATAACCAAATAAAAAAGTCGAAGATCGAACGGACGTAGCCCGCTAAATTTCAAAATTCACCTTACTTTTTGATCACACCTCGTATATCAGGAATCACAGAAGACGCCATAAGAACAATAGGTTCAACACAAATGCATATTGCAGATGAACCATTTGATTTCCATGTAGCACCAGATAACTTTTCTATTCCTTACGATGGAATAATAGGAATAAATGCCTTATCCAAACACAAATTAAGATTAGATAGAGGTTACTTGGAAATAAACAATCAAAAAGTGCCATTAAAAGAAACTACTAGCAGAAATCAAACAAACACTTTTACAGTACAAACATCAAAAGAAATTAATGAACATCATGACACATGGGAACCCATAGCATTTGACAAAAGATACAAAATAGACAAAAATGATATCGAAACAAATACGATTACACACAGCAAAGAAGTATCAATACATAAGGATGTAACTCAAATCTTAAATATAATAAGTAACATACAAAAAGAAACGAAAAATAGTACGAATGATCAAATATATGGGAATCCAGAAACAAAAATATTATCTCAACCTAACTATCACTCAAGCTTGGCACAATTTGTTGGAAATATTAATAAAGCCCTGGAAGACGAATCCAATGAAACCGAGGAGAATTATACTATTAATGATTATTCAAATTTTTGCGACACGTTAAAAGATAACGTTGCAGAAGAGATTGACAGAAAATATGACAAAATGATGAACCAGCAAAATCACATTATGAATGATATAGAAAATAACTTCAAAAACATCAATGAAAAATTCACATTTAAAGAAACTAATTTAAAATTGACACATATATTTACAACTACGCACAACGAAATTACACAAAAAGTGACACAAGAACACGAAATAAATATACGACGAAAGCAATTCATAGATACAATAAACTTAGAACACCTGACTCAACGTAAAAAAGAAAACATAGAAAATTTAATACTGTCATTTGAAGACATATGCTGGTTAGAAGGAGATAAACTTGGCCAATGCAACATAGAAGAACACGAAATTAATTTAACTGATGATAAACCAGTATATGTTAAACAATTTCCTCTACCATATACACTCAAACAAATCGCATGTGATGAAACAAAGAAGCTAATTACAAATAACTTAATTAGACCCTCAACAAGTGCATTTAACTCACCAGTATGGATCGTGCCAAAAAAGGGAATAACAAAAGACGGAAAGAAAAAATGGAGAATGGTAATAGATTATCCAAAATTAAATGCAAAAACTATTCCAGACCCATATCTTATACCTAACATATTAGAAATTTTCGACTGCATAGGAAAAAACAAAGTTTTCACCACCATCGATATGGTTTCTGGATTTCATCAACTAAAAATGAAATAGTCAGATATACATAAAACGGCGTTTAGTATCCCTGGCTTGGGACGTTTTGAATTCAAAGTATTACCTTTCGGAATAATAAACTCACCTAGGATCTTTTAAAGAGCACTAACAAAAGTACTCGGAGACCTATTGGAAAAAGGGTTCTGTTACCTGTACATCGATGATATAATTATCGTTGCAAATACGGTTGAAGAACATAATAAAAGATTCAAACTCATAGCAGAAAAATTAAGAATGGCAGGATTAAAAATTGAAACAAGTAAATGCAAATTTCTCCAAAAGGAAGTAGAATTCTTAGGTCACATTATAAGTGAAGAAGGCATCAAAACAGACCCAAAAAAATAGAAGCAATAAAGAAATTTCCTATCCCGAAAACTATCAAAAATATCAGAGAATTTTTAGGCCTAACAAGCTACTACAGACACTTTATTGGACACTTCTCACAAATAGCAAAACCTATCATAGATTTACTGCAAAAAGAACAACCATTTATTTGGACTAAAGAAAGACAAGAAGCATTTGAAAAATTAAAAAATGCCCTATGCACAACTCCAGTTCTTCAATACCCAGATATGAAAAAACCATTCATCATTACAACAGATGCTTCAAACTACGCGCTGGGTTATGTACTCTCTCAAGGAGAGATTGGTAATGACAGACCAATAGCATTTGCATCAAGAATCTTAAAATCAGCAGAAAAAAAATACCATACATACGAAAAAGAAGCACTTGGCATAGTATTCGCAATAAAGACATTTAAGAATTACATATACGGAAACAAATTTACCGTCGTTAGTGATCACAAACCATTGTTATCCTTAAAATCAGCAGACAACAATTCAAGAGTACAAAAATGGAGACTAAAACTAGCAGATTATGATTATGATATTATCTACAAACCTGGCAAAATAAATACAAATGCCGATGCACTATCACGAAATACGATAGAAGATATAAAAATAAAGGCAGTTACCAGAGCACAAAAAGCAAAACAAGAATCAAAAGAAATAATACCAAATGAACAAGAAGAACAAGAGGAACAAATCAAAATAATAAGAAAACATGAAAAAGAAAAAGAAAATAGAAATAAAAATATTACACAAGCACAAGTACATATGGAAAATGACGAAAATACAACACAGAAACAACATAACATTCGATTTACGAAAAAACCCATCGAATCAAGAAAAGACAACATTATACATTTTATCGACAACAAACATCAATCATTAGATAACGCAACAGAAAGACTAATAAAAATCAAACAGATACAACCAGACAAAAATCTACAACCCCAGGAAATTGAAATAATACAGTCAGGAACAAAAAATATCTTCATAGCCTGTCTTGACACAAGTCAGTCCGTTATGAGGATAAAGGAGAATCTCAAAGGTCTCTTCAAATTATTAAGAACATTAATAATTCTCAAGAAAATAAAAACATTCAGTATCTCAAGAGACCTATTTTCAACAAAAGTCTAATTGTCGTGTTGTTCAGTACCCCAAATGCTTTACGTCATGGCCACATTTTAAGCGGGGAGGGTAGCGAGATATTCACTTTAGGAATCTAAATTAAAAACAAATTTCTTATCTAAAAAACAAAAGAAAAAAAAAGAGAGATTTATTTTTACAAAATTACAATTCTGTTTACAAATATAATTACATTTATATACAATTACAATTATATCGATGGTCTACACTTGGACCTATAATTACATTATAAAACTCACTAAAAACCTCGAACACACATACTCGACGAAAACCGTTATAATACACTAACAAATCATAAAAAAATAATTCACGAAGATTCCAAGTATCTTCGTCTGGACCGTACTCCCCCAAGAAGAAGGCCGTCTGCGTCACTCGATCGCAATGCCTCAGAGTACGCACTAATGTCCATCTCTGAAACTAACAAGCAAACAAGAAACAAATTAATCAGATAATTCAATACACCAATATACAAATATACATTGTAAAACACTTACATCTATTCTCACATATTTTCGGGTCACGGGTTTAGGTGCGACTGGTAAAGGCAAGCCCTCCCGTCTGGCTTTCTTTACCGCACGGGAATGCTGCCAATCCGCAAACTAGACAAAGGAAAATATATAATGATAATAATAACAACGAATAAGAAAAAAAAAATAGAAACTAAGTAACAAGAACCACAATCAATTTGTAAAATACTTACGCAGACCATCAAATGACGCTTCCAAGTCAAAATTGAACTGTACAAAGTCAAGCAACCACGCTCCTTATATACTAATTAAAGTGCACACATCGCAAAATTTCGCAAAATTATTTTAACACCTCAGAGAAACTCGTTGCACATGAAAGGAACTGTAAACAAATAAATAAGTGCAGTGTACAGATGCCAAGAAAAGGTCAAGATATGATTGAATTCAAGAACTATGGATTCAAATTAAAATCATCATTCATTATCTATGGAGACTGTGAATATTTAGTGCAAAAACAAAATTTTTGAGCAAAATGTTGCAACGATAGACGATTCGATTAATCGATCCGTTCGCGATTCGGTACACTCGCGATGCTCGCACGAACGACTAAGAGAGAGAGAGAGAGAGGGCGCGCGAGGGTTTGAAATATTCAGTTAAGCCTCAGCTACTTTTAAAAGAGTGCCGCCAATTTAGTTTGCATAGTGGTTTGCCGTTTTTACAAAGTTTTCCTGGGATTTTTTAATACGTGCGAGTGTAGCGAGGAAGCTAAGCAGCAGCAGCAGCATTTCAAACAGCAGCAGATTTTCTGTGAGGCAGCACAGCTGATCAATCAGGAGGAAACCGTTGGCAGAAAAGAGTTCTCTTCAACGATTACGGCTGATCACCGTAATTGCACCGCAGGGTAGGTGCACCCTTATATTGCGCGACAAAATACCAGCGAGAGTATTTTGTCTATCGCGAGCGTTATTTTTTTTGTATTCGCGCCGAGCGTCAGATTTCGCGGCAAAGTTCGAATTTTCTCTCTCTCTCTCTCTCTCTCTCACGGAATTATTATCAATAATTGTAAATCTTATTCGCGTGCATTAGTCTTTCTGCCCGTAAAAGACTGTAATTTCTAAATTAAACATTATTGATTTTATTCCCCGTGTTACGTCATTTCGTTTCCTTATAGTTTAATAGATCTATAAAGGATTAAGTTTTAATCCGATTGCGTCTAGGGACTTAGTCGGATTAAGCATTAGGTCACTCACACCTAAGATAGATCGAATGTCACAAGTCAAGTCATTTAAGGTGAGTTTAACTCGGTTGGAAAGAAGACACTGAAACGAAAGTATCAAACGTAAAGGCGAATACACGTATAACTATACATGTTTAACGGAGCGGCGGTTAGCTCTGCATCGAGGGAGATTATGCTTCAATACATTCTTAATTTACTAGATAACATCCCCCGTTATAATTTTCATAAAAATACCATTACTATTCAACACCACGAAATGTTTAGCATATGCTACTACTTGGAATGTAGTTATCATGATAGTTTATCGAGATAAAATTCTTATCGCGAGCCTTAGCCATCCAAATGGTTCGCAGAAGAGTTGAAAAATATTTCTTATTACATAAAAAATATTTATGATGATCCAAAACCTATGAATGATCACAGTGCGCTTGAACGGTCGTTAAACACGAGGTGAAAACCACATTGAATTTTCTTCTTGTAATTGATTCTAGAGCATGTATAGACCCTATTTCCGAAAGAAATTAAAAAATCCGCTTAGCCGTTTTTTTTTTTAATTTTTTTATTCTTGAAAAAATTGATACTTTGAAATAACATTCAAAATTATTTAAAAAATAGTTTATTTATGTTAATAATTCATAGTAAGTTCTTATACATCTATAAAATGTATATATGGGTAATTCTAGGCTATTTCGATTGACTTGTAACCCTTAGGTTACGGATTTTTTTTTAATTTGGCACAATTGTTGTACACATAAAACTGAGATTTTTCCCAAATTTTGGAGACGATACATTAATTATATCAAAAGTTATTAACAATTAAAGAAAAATGATAAAAAATTTTCAAACAGCTCTATTTTAAAATCTAATAAAGATATCGAAGTCGGATTTTTTTCAAAATACTTATAATGCCTTAAAATTTCGAAATAATTACAACAATATTTGACAATACCTGACCTGACGTCAGGTAATTGAAATTCTTTAACTGAATAATTACTTTTATATAGTCGATAAATATTAATTCGACAAGTTTCACAAACAACATTTGGTAGTCGAGTGTCTTGATTATTATAACCGGTAACTTTACGAACTTTTTGTTCAAGTTCACCATTTATTATTATTAACTTAGGTTTTTTCTTTAAGCAGAGTAAACATAAACTTTTACGACAATCTGCATGAGTTCGTTTGTGAGTTTTGAACGGTTTAGACATTTTTCAATATTTGAGTAGTCCATCGATAATATATAAGGCGCGTTTTCGCACATTTGCTACCTTCGATTGATAACCACGGACTGATCAAAAATCCAACTACATTTGTAAACACTCTGCTCGGTCGTGTTTATAGACTCATGCCAGTACATGTGATGTTATGATAGTACTATTGTAGTATAAGGTATTTATTACAGAATATATATATATACATATATATAAATGAACATATACTCTCTAATAAGTATATTACATATTTTATATATATACATTTTATAGATGTATAAGAACTTACTATGGATTATTAACATAAATAAACTATTTTTTAAATAATTTTGAATGTTATTTCAAAGTATCAATTTTTTCAAGAATAAAAAAATGAAAAAAAAAAAACGGCTAAGCGGATTTTTTAATTTCTTTCGGAAATAGGGTCTATACATGCTCTAGAATCAATTACAAGAAGAAAATTCAATGTGGTTTTCACCTCGTGTTTAACGACCGTTCAAGCGCACTGTGTGATCTTACACCAGAGGAAATCGCTTAATTCGAGGTAACAAATGTATGTCATATTCATAAAAATTAATTAACGAGTCAGTGAAAGTTCATAACCATTGTCACTTGACAAAAATATGTCGAGGTGCAGCCCATCAAAGTTGCAATCTGAACTATCAAGATTCTCGTATAATACCTGTATTTTTTCACAATCTTAGTGGTTATGATGCTCATTTTATTATTTGTGATATATCCAATCACTTTTCTGAAAATATTGAAATTTCACCTTTGACGAAAGAAAAGTATATTGCATTCACAAAGACTGTTGCAGACACTGGAATCAAATTACGATTCATTGATTCATTCAAGTTTATGGATTCGTCACTTGACAAATTGGCTTTTTATTTGGATAGTTATGAAATTATAAATTCAGAATTTCAAGATACAGAAGAAGAAAAAATAAATTTGTTGAAGCGGAAAGGAGCACTTCTATATAAATACATCGATTGCTAGGAAAAACTTGAAGAAATCAGCTTGCCTGAAAAAAATTACATTTACCGTAGTCTCACTGATTCAGAAGTATCGAATGCTGATTACGAGCATGCCCTCCAAGTTTGAAAAGCATTCAACATAAAAAATTTAGGTGAATATTGCGATTTGTACATGAATATCGATATTCTATTACTTGCAGAAGTTTTTGAACAATTTCGCGAGCAATGTCTAACAGCGTATGGTCTAGATCCAGCCCACTATTACACAACTCCAGGTTTTTCATGGGATGCAATGCTTAAGTTTACAAAGATATCATCAAGACTTTTGACGGATATAGATATGCATTTATTTATAGAATCAGGTATTCATGGTGGTTTGAGTCAATGCTCAGGTCGATACGGTGCAGCTAACAACAGATATATGAAAGACAAATTTGATAGTAGCGTAGAAGACGAGTACCTTGTTTATCTAGATGCTAATAACTTATATGGATATGCGATGACACAATATTTGCCACGAGATAAAATTGAGTGGGAAGAAAATTTTGATAAAATTGACTTTCTACAAGTTGCAGATGATGCTCCAACAGGTTATATTTTAGATGTCGACTTAGATTATCCGCAATCGATTCACGATGAGCATAATGATTTTTTATTTTGCCCAGAGCACATCAAGCTTCATGGTTCTAAGAATTAAAAATTATGCTACTCTCATGAATAAGAAAAATTATGTGATACATTATCGAGCTCTTAAACAAGCTGCTAAACATGGACTCAAGTTTGTAAAAATTCATAGAGTATTGAAATTCGTGCAATCTGCATGGCTAAAACCATACATTAACCTGAACAGTTCGATGAGAGCGAAACCTAAAAATCTTCACAAAGTCATAAATAATACGAGGGGGGGTCAATAAGTCTTTACAAAATCCAAGAGATGGCGCTCGTCACGCTTACCATAAATTATGATGTTTTTAGCAAGCAATACAACTAACTAGATATCGTACAAAGTTTCAGCTCGATTCATTAAGTGGTTTTTTTGTGAGCGTTGGTTGAACAAAAAGTTATTGGTTTATTTGAAAAATGGAAAAAACAGAGTTTCGAGCGGTGATAAAACATTTTCATTTGAAAGGCCTTACACCAAAAGAAATCAAAGTTGAGTTGAACGCCGTTCATGGCAAGTCTGCCCCTGTGTTTAAGACTGTTTATAACTGGGTAAATGAATTTAAATGCGACCGTACAACAACAAAAGATGGACCTCGTTCAGGACGCCTCGTAGAAGTGAGTACGCCCGAAATGGTAAAAAAATCCACGATATGTTGTTGAGTGATAGAAGATTAAAATTGCGAGAATTAGTTGAGGCCACAGGGCTATTAAAGGGTACAATCATTTCAATTTGGCATGAAAAATTGGGGATGAAAAAAATATCAGCAAAAGGGGTGCCGCGTTTGCTCACTGTTGAAAACACACGAACCCGCGTGGTCACCTCTGAGGCTCTTTTGGCACGCATAAGTCTTAATCCGAAAGACTTTTGACGTCGACTCGTAACTGTAGACGAAATATGGGTACACCAATACACTGCTGAAACCAAAGAACAGTCCAAACAATAGATTACCGCAGGAGAATCAGCCCCAAAGAAGGCAAAGGTAAAGTACGTAGTCAGCTGGCAAGATTATGGCCACGGTTTTCTGGGATGCGTATGGAATCATCTACATCAACTACTTGGAAAAGGGCCAGACGATCACTGAACAATATTATGTATATCATTATTAGATGAGCTGAAAGAAAAAATCAGAGAAAAACGTTCTCACTTGAACAAAAAAAAATGCCTCTTTCTTCAAGACAATGCTCGAGTTCATACGTGTGTAGTTTTGATGGCAAAAATTAACGATTTAAAGTTCGAATTAATTGACCATGCACCATATTCGCCTGATTTGGCTCCCAGTGACTGTTTCTTTTTTCCTAACCTCAAAAAATGGCTTGCCGGACAACGATTCACGTCGAATGAAGAAGTCATCGCCGAAACAAATGCCTATTTTGAGGGTTTTCAAAAATCATATTTTTCTGATGGCGTAAAAAAACTGGAAGGCCTTTTAATAAAATGTATCGACCTTCAAGGAGATTATGTTGAAAAATAATAAAAATTACATACGCAAAACTTTTTTTCCTTCTTTTCGTAAAGACTTATTGACCCTCCTCGTAGTATATATGGTAAAACTATGGGAAACGTTCGCAAACATGTTGATGTAAAACTTTTAACAAAGTGGGATGGACAATATGGTCTGGAAGCTTTTGTTTCAAAATAGAGCTATTTTTAATGAAAACTTGGTTGCTGTTCAGTTGCGTAATACTCAGGTATATTTGAATAAACCTATTTATGTCAGTCTTACAGTATTAGACGTATCAAAAACATTAATGTACAGCTTTTATTATGATTACATGAAAAGAATGTATGGAAAAAACTGTAAGCTTCTCTATACGGATACTGATTGTTTCATATACTCTATAAAGTGTCAAGATATTTATGCTGATATGAAAGCTAACATAAATTATTTTGACACTTCTGGCTATCCTGATAACAACGTATTCGATATGCCAAGGATAAATAAGAAGGTAGTTGGTTTAATGAAGGACGAGTGCAATGGAAATATACTAACAGAATTTATTGGTTTGAGGAGTAAAATGTACTTTACTCGTGTCAATGGTATTGATACTATGAAAAAAATTAAAGGTTGGAAGGGCTCCGTTGTCGAGAAAATTATTGAATTTGATCATTATTTGGACTGTTTACAAAATTTACATATTCATAAAAGTCAGCAATGTACTATCAAATCTAAATTGCATAATGTTGAAACTATTGTTATATGTCGGACCGTCGAACGTCAAGAAAAGAAGATCAGAAGGTTGCCAAGCAGTTGTTGTTGTTGTCGTAAAGTTAGTTAGTTGTCGGGTAACCTTAAATCGTGTCACTAGGGTTATGTAGTAAATAAAGTTACATCCATTTTTTTATAATTATTTCGTGTTATTTTTTATACGGGAGTTGGTGATCGTTACGTTTTGGGGGCTCGTCCGAAGATTTTCTTGAAGACTACTATGTCCGGAAAAACGCCACGAACACCGCCTCGAGTACCATTTCACATAAAAACGAGATCTCGAACTGCTGCTGACAGTATTGCTTTAGTAGCCGCATTTTTTTTTAGGCGTGGACGAAAACCAGCTAAGTCAATTTTTATATTTTAGATAGATTGTTAGGATTACTTGTTAAATTATTTGTGATTTTCGTAATTTAATAAGAAAGATCAGGTTAAGTTTGTAAAACGTAGTCGATGGTAGTCAAATTTTCCTAGGTTAAGTTAACGCGAGTCACGTATCTTAACTAGATAGGATTTTGGCGAGGCTAGTGACTGGAAATAAAACCTCCAAACTTGTTCTCTCACTATTTTTCGATTTTACAGATCTGAAAGTCGTTTGGTGTTCGAGGTCGTTGGGAACACTCAATACATGTTGATGCGCTTGTCTATTAGTTGATGTGAGGCTTTTTCCTAGAAGTAGACGATTAGGCTTTGCTCGATTGATTGGAGATAGAAGATTCCATTTTATCGATTGGCTGATAATTGAATGTGACGATTTTGCTGCTCTGCTCACGGTCGTTTTGATTCGTGGTTTTTCGTGAGCCACAGGACGAATGTCGGAGCAGAGATAGAGATGCGGATGCACGACGTGTCAATTCCCCACTCTTATCCAAACAGATGATGCGACGACGATGTTCACGGCGTGTAAAAAGATGTCAATAATGATGATGATGATGATGATGATGATGATGATGATGATAATGACGATGATAACGATGATTATGAAATTATTCTACTATCAAGAGACGGCCCCTTCGATGAGGTGATCGAGTCAAGGATCAGGCCGCTTGTAAGTCAGAAGATTTCGAGATGATTTCAAGAGCAGAGATGAACGCCTATTCAAGAGACGGGCCCTTCTGGCCATGAGCGAAGGATCAGCCCGCTTGGAGAGGATTTTATCTTTACTTGGATTTGGAAGAAGAGGTTAATTTTTCAAGAGACGGGTCCTTTGGCAAGGTGAGTCGAGAATCAACCCGCTTGAAGAAGATAACCTTTCCGTCAGTTTTGAGATTGTCGGGACGACAATCTGAAAGAAGAGGAAATAATGTTATATGTCGGACCGTCGAACGTCAAGAAAAGAAGATCAGAAGGTTGCCAAGCAGTTGTTGTTGTTGTCGTAAAGTTAGTTAGTTGTCGGGTAGCCTTAAATCGTGTCACTAGGGTTATGTAGTAAATAAAGTTACATCCATTTTTTTATAATTATTTCGTGTTATTTTTTATACGGGAGTTGGTGATCGTTACACTATTCAACAAAGAAAAATTGCATTGAATCCTTATGATGACAAGACATATCTATTACCTAACAGTACATACTAACACTCTAGCACATTACAAAATTAGGTAAGTTAATAAAACATAGCAGTGGACATTACAAAATTAGGTAAGTTAATAAAACATATTAATATTTTTTAAAATATAATCATGAAACAGATGCGTAATTAGTCTTAATCAGTGTTGTTTAATTTTAGATTGAACCAGAAAAAGAAACCATCCAAGTCTGTACGTTTTCAAGAAAAAATTCAAATACATGAGATGATTACATGGACATACACACATCGAACTGCTCGTCATGGAGAATGGATGCAGATGGCTCGTGATAGAAAACGGTTTAAAATGAGAATCAATCGTTTGAGTGAAATTATTACACATGTACTCATGAAAAATGTATAGAAATGAAAAAATAAAAAAAACAGAATATATTTTATCATTTTATTTATTTAATACCGTTTACATATCATCCTTATGAACATAACTATTGTGATTCGTCAAATCCTAACCATTTTACATAATAATGATCACCATGTTTTTTGACAACTTTTTCTATCAAATAAATATCCGGACACCCAGGACACCCTACAAAATACATTAAATAAACTCCACACATAGGCTTCACACACCGGCTTTATTTTTTCAAGCACAAAAACTGAATGCATGGTTTTCACTAGAGACAAAAACTATAGTCCCGAAACCACGTTAACATTAAAAAATAATATAATACAAGAAACCGAAAAGCTAAAAATACTTGGAATGACCTTCGACAGGAAACTAAGCTGGCACTTTCACCTCCTCGAACTCAAGGCTAAAGCTCTCCAAAAGTACTGTTAAATCTGTCTAAAATCTACTGTCAAAAATACTGTTAAATCAATAGCGGCGAAAAATTAGGGTGCAGACCAGAAGACTCTTCTAAACACTTACAAAGCTTCTGTACTGACAAAATTAGACTATGGAAGCATAATCTATGGTTCATCTAAGAAAACCTCCATACTCGACCTCATTCACAACGCAGGAGTTCGAACAGCACTAGGGGTCTTCCACACGAGCCCTGTCTACAGTACGAGGTGTGATCAAAAAGTAAGATGAATTTTTATTTTTCTCAAAAAATATTTATTTATTCATCAATTTTTATTTTATCTCCTTCAAAGTAATCCCCCTTGGATATAATGCCCTTGTGCCAACGCTTTTTCCAATCCTCAAAGCATTTCAAAAAATCATTTTTTGTGATCTTGTTTAGTTCATCCTTCGATGCCGTCTTTATCTCCTCAATCGTGGCAAAACGTCGTCCTTTCATGGGCCTCTTCAGTTTTGGGAACAAGAAGAAGTCACAGGGGGCCAGATCTGGGGAATACGGTGCCTGTGGCATCGTTACTGTCTTGGTTTTAGCCAAAAATTCGCGCACAAGCAACGATGTGTGAGCAGGGGCGTTATCATGGTGCAAAAGCCAATTTTTATTTTTCCACAAATTCGGACGTTTCTGGCGGATTGCTTCGCGCAAATTGCACATAACTTGCAGGTAATATTCCTTATTTACTGTTCTATCCTGTGGCAAGAACTCATGAGGCACCACGCCCCTGCAGTCAAAGAAAACTGTAAGCAAAACCTTTACATTTGATCGAACTTGGCGTGCTTTTTTTGGTCTTGGTGATCCAGAATGCCTCCACTGGGACGATTAAGTCTTAGTCTCGACGTCATAACCGTATACCCATATTTCGTCACCTGTTATAACCCTGTTGAGTAAATCTGGATCATCGTTGACGTTATTCAGTAGCTCTTGGGCGATGCTCATGCGACGTTTCTTTTGGTCGAAATTGAGCAATTTCGGAACAAACTTCGCTGACACACGTCTCATGTGTAAAACACTCGTCAAAATTGATTGGCACCAACCAAATGAGATGCCAATATCATCAGCAATTTCTCTAATGGTAATTCAACGATTTCCCAACACTATTTTCTTCACTTTTTCAACATTCTCATCAGTTGTTGATGTGCTGGGGCGTCCAGAACGAGGTTCGTCGTCGGTGTCTTCTCGGCCTTCTTGAAAGATTTTATACCACTTGTAAACATTTTTTTGGCTTAAAGTAGACTCACCGTATGCCACTTTCAGCATTTCAAGTGTTTTGGAACATTTGATTCCATTTTTCACACAAAATTTAATGCAAACTCTTTGATCCATGTTTTTAGACAGCAGCAAATCGTGGAGCACGCAAAACACTTCTAACCTTGATGCCTCTCACAAACAAACCAAACATACTACAAAGCTGAAATTTGGAACGTATGTTCTAGACGAGTGTACCGACATAACCAAATAAAAAAGTCGAAGATCGAACGGACGTAGCCCGCTAAATTTCAAAATTCACCTTACTTTTTGATCACACCTCGTATGCTAGCCGAGGCCAATCTCACCCCTCTTAAATTCCGTCGCATTACCCAAATGTGCAAATACGCATGCAAACTCTCTGCCTCACCCGAAATTCTAGCTTGTAAGAAAATATTCACAAACTGCCCCACTGTATTAGATGAAACTCAAAGATGTCCCCTCCCATTCTTAATCAGACTGGAAAAGATCTTATCAAAATTAAACGAAGAATTACCTAAAGTAAACTTGAAATCTGGACCTATCCAACCCTGTAAAATATTAGATATCAATATTTCCCAAGAACATTCCCACCCATAAAAAAATCAGACCATCTCTCACGTCTATACAGAAGCAATTAAACAAAATCACAAGTCTGGTTTAGCCATCTTCTTCAATACCGAACAGCTTCTAGCAAAACTCCATCCAGCCTATTCCTCTGGTACAGCTAAAGTTGCGGCCATTTTACAAGCTATCAATATTATCAAAAAAGACCATATAAATGGAGCCATTATCTACACTAACTCCAAAAGCATACTCAATGAAATCTCTAACCCATATACAAAAAGCCCAGAAATACGAAATATGCAAGCCAGTATTGTCGAACTGAAAGAACAGAACATAGACATTTCACTAATGATTCCAAGCAAAGAAGATGAAATATCGACGAAAACGTTAGCACTGGCTACCCAAGCTTCAAACCTTCCTCTCATTCTAAACCCATGCCCCCTCCCTATAACTATCGCTCAACAGATCCTAACCAAATCCATCCTAAATGCCTGGAACAAAGAGTGGCTAGAAAGCAGCTCCACATACCTCCTCTCTCTCAGAGAAAACATTTTCCAAAAATCTGTTATCGAATCGCTCACACGTACAGAACAAGTAGCAATAACTCGTTTACGAATAGGGCACACTAAACTCACTCACAAACACTTACTAGACAAATCTTCTTCAAACACCTGCGAACATTGTAATACTGATCAATCTGTGCAACACTTCCTATTCGAATGCCCACACTACATAAACATAAGGAACATACTGAGTATACCCAAAGAAGCTAAAACTGCTCTAAACGAAAAACAAAATATCAACAAAATATTACAATTTCTACGAACTAACAATCTTATACAAAAACTCTAACGCGCTCACACACTATAAAATCCGTACGCTCTACCCTGCTGTTTATTCAATTTTAAACTGTAAATAAGCACCATATGTACTACAACATACCAACGAGAACTGTACAAAGTCTCTCAACCACAATTATGTAATATAATGTTTATAATGTAAATTCTCCTCTGTATTACTCATGTAAAATTTTTGTAAACTTATACCTGTCGCTAATGGCCTAGTTGTCGATGCGACAACAAATAAATAAATAAATAAATAAAATAAATATCCGGATATTTTGTCTTGAGTAATTCTTCTTCGTAAAAGCCACCAGCGATAGATTTGTCTTGATAATCTATCAAACGATAAGTAAATGAAACTGTTTTTCTAACTTTATAAACTGTGAAAATTTTTATTGACCAATTCAGTGTATAGTCTTTCTCAAAAATCTGTTTACTTTTGCTTACTTGTACTTTGTCACCAACTTTGAATTTTGCACGTTTCGTTAGAGGTAGAGTTTCTTTCACAGACAGTCGTTTCAATATTTCTAAAACTCTAGCAGCAGTTACTTCGATAGGTTTCATTCTAATTGTTCGATGTTTGGAGTTATGGTATTGTGAAACTAGATCAGATAGTATATCCAACCATTTACGATTACCATTCAGCGAGAACTTTTTTCACATCTTATTTTTCAAATTTCTATCGATGCTTTTAATTCACTACATGTAGAATACATATGAATTTTATATTTAGTCATTAAACTTTCAAAATCTTTATTATAAAATTCACGACCTCTGCCAAGACATATCTTTCTTGGCACACGTCTTTTTTCAAGTATGGTTTTCATAGCCTTTGTAACATCTTTACCAGTTTTTTGGTTAACTGCCTCACACCAAGCGTACTTGGAAAGGCAGTCCATAGCGCACTAGATATACTTGTAATTTTTATTTTCTCATTGATATGGTATCATTTCAACAAGATCGATTTACCATGTCTCGTCAATATCACGAATATCAAATGATCTTCTTAAATAATTACAACGAGCTGGCTTATGAAACTTATCTGAAACTGTTTTATACTTGTTTTTCATTTTTTTTCAAACGCAACAGTTTTTTTTCAATAGCATCTAATTTCAAATTTAATGATGAAATATACTTATTAATAGTTAACAATTTTTGTTTGATATCAATGTATATCAACTAATTATTTAAACTTATTTCATCCACTTCTCGCTTATGAGCATTAATAATGATGAAAATTTTTTCCAACTCGTCACTGATAATTTTTCGCAAAAATTTAAGATTGACAGCGTCTTGAATGTCTGCAGCATCAGTAAATATGCAGAGTCTCTTATTTTCTATATCAAACTGACCATCATCGGTCAATTTGAATCCCAAGCCAGGTTGACCCTGAGTGGTAACTTTGAAAAGTGATTTTAATTGACGTTCAAAGAAATAAATGCTCATGACAATAATGAACTTGAAAACTAACTAATACTATTAATATATAATTTCAGATTTTCTTAATTCTTCGATTATAGACTGAATTTTATTCACATGATTTTGATTGCTTGCTAATGTCTCTGCAATTAATAATCTAAGACGTTCTATAAGCTCATTGGGATCATATATCCAATATATATAATCAGTAAGATTATTAGATCGTGAAATTTTATAAGATGATTTCAAAGAAAACCCTCTGCCACTTGGTGAATTATAAAGTGTAACTCTGATCAACTGAGATATAATATCTCGAAATTTTTCACTTGATTGATAGCATGTTTCCTCGTCAGTTTTGTAATGCTTTTTATATGCATTCGTTTTATTTATAATAGGACCGTAGGTACCCAAATCGTCTTGATTTACAATGGAGATATCAGGCTATTTTTGAATAACAGTTCAATCAATCCAGGGCTTTTTTCATAAGTATCTTTACCTATAATAATTTTGTTATTTTCAAAATTCAATGACCTATCACCAATCTTAAGAATACCATCTTTAATTTAACGTAGTCCACAGATAGTATCTAATGTTGCTACTTGCTTTTTCCGCAACATTGATAAATACTTATTAAGTCAATCATTTTCAGGAGTATGAAATACATCAACATCATTATTTTTCAGTTGTTCATTAGTATTCAATGCTTCTTCCAATCCACTATCATATACTTTTTCGAATGGTTTTTCCTCTTTTTTAGATAATTCTCGTATGTCACAGTTATCTTTTTCTTCTTTTTTAGGCTGTAATAATTTTTTACGTTTGGTTTTTCGCTGCTGACTAAGAGTTGTTTCATCAATCAACTTTTCAAGTGGTTCAATCACAGGCTTGAAAGTCTCTTTGATAAATTTTTCAGTTGCTAATTTGTCAGACTTTAAAAAATTATATTTATGTTTTATTGCTTTGTGAGGTTTTTTTTCACTTGACGAAGATTACCAATCTGTTGACCTAGCTCAGTTATGTTGTCTATCTGCAATCTTGTTGCCTACTGTCGGCTTTATGTTCAATGATTTGCATTTATAATGAACTTATCAAAACCTTTTCTGAATCTGCCAGCATCTATTTTTCAATCCTTGTCAATTAAGAAGAACAAATTTCTTTAAAACATTGGTATGACATATCAGTATTTACATAATCATTATAGATATGTTGTAAATTCATATCATCTTGGTGGAAAATTATTAAAAAATTTACATTATCTATCACTAAGTGTTTGGGTACTTGAGCATATGACTGACATAAGTAAAAGCAATCAACATTTCTATGTCTTCCCATATAATAAAAAGCTTTCATATTATCTTGCTTCTCACAAGCAATGTCATCAAAATTCATAATAGAGTTTGGAAGTACTTCGTCTGGTAATATAACGAGATCGTGTTCGCTAAAAGGCAAGTAGTCAACACCTTTGATAGGTACAAGAAGTTACTCAAGAAATTTGTATTTTGGTTGATTAAGTGACTTAGAATATATGTAAATATTTTCAAACTTTAAACCATTAGGATGGGTTAAAAGAGCTAAGAAGGCATTCGTATTACCAAAATTTGATGCACCACAGCATACTGCACGTATGCTGTCTGGCAATAGCTCTCCATGTCTTTTACTTTTTTTTTCACTTTTGTCTATCAACGCTTCAAAATTTATCACAGGAAGCTTGAAAGACTGTTCCTTTACATTGATTTCACTCTAAACTCCGAATCACAACTGATAATCGATGCTATAAAAGAGTGTATTTATAAGTTTTTACGCATTCTCTACTAAACACTCGACCATGATTGCCCACGAGAGAAAAAAGAAAAGGAAGACTGGTACAGGTTTAGTAAATAACTTGATAAATAATCTACCCTTTGAGGCTCACACAGGTTATCAATATTGCGGATATGGTACAAAACTATATAAGCGATTAGCTCGAGGAGACCCTGGCATTAATCCTCTGGACGCTAAATGTAAAGATTACGACATTGCTTACTCTAAAAATAAAGATATTCAAGCACGAAACATTGCAGACAAAGTATTGGCTAAAAAAGCTTGGCAACGTGTACATAGTTCTGACGCTAACTTAAGTAAAAGGGCTGCAAAATATGTCGCTACAAACATCATGAAAGCAAAATCAATGTTCGGAATGGGACTTAGCAAGAAGCGTTCTATGAAATGGAATACTTCGTCGAAAAAAAGTTCTAAAAAAAGAAAGACTTTAACAATAAAAAAACTTATCAGCATGACAAAAAATGTATAACTCCTAGCAATGATTCGAAAATTCTTGTTATCAAGAATGCTTTAAACGCAGCACGAAAAACCATAAAAAATATTGGTGGAAAGAAAAATATTAATTTACCAAGAATACTTCCAATCTCTAAAGTTAGAGGTTTCCTACCAGCATCCGTTCCTGTTTTCACGGGACTTAACGCACATGGATCTTTGGCAGGTGGTGCAGCAGGGATAGCACAAGCTGTAAACCGAGCGAACGCTACTAAAAAACAATTAGAACAACAGTCGAGGCATAACAAACGTGTTGAAGCTTTAGCTCTTGGTAAAGGTTTATATTTGAGACCATATCAAAAAGGTTTTGGTTTAGCCTTCAGTACAAATGGTAAAGTCAAGAAGCTCAAAAATAAACTTATTAAGAAAAAAAATTACAAAGACATTGAAACGAAAGCAGCGCCTTATTCGACACTGACGTCACTAATTTATTAAGGGGAGAGTAAGATAGGCACTTTCACTCTTTAACAATCGGGGAACGAGAGGATAGGTCGAATGAATAAATAATTTTCTCTAATTACAACATACAACTTAAATCTATTCAGACAAACAAATACAAAATCGGTTATAATAAAGTTTACATCACGCGCACATATACAGAACAACTTAAACTAACGCGGGAGGACGAATTGCCCGGCGATTAAATCGCCTTGACCATTCGCCTCCTTACAAGTAAAAAAAAGAAAAGACACTCCGAAACCTCACTACCGCGTTACGATGAGCGTAGCCGGCAAAGGATTGCCTGGCTACCTATCGTTCCTACGCGGCCGCGCATCACCATGAGAGAGAGAAATACCGGGAGAGAGATAACCTGATCTTTGTCCTTGGCGATGAGCCGGCAACAGGGAGTTGACCTGGCCGCTGGCTGGCCGTCTTCCTCGGCGTAGCCCGTGGTGAACCCACTGGAAGTCGCCGTGCACGGTGGCGAGGGCGACACTGAATGCCCTGCTGCAGGAGTTGTCGCCACACGTAGTCTCGTCTCGCCCTGGTCTGATCACTGCTGCACGTGTACCTCTTTTTCTCTCTTTGCGCTGCTTCTTTTCTTCGCTACTTTTAACTTCTTTCCTTAACTTTCTTCCGGGAACTGTCTCACGCGACTTTTACGCATGGTCAGCGTTCGTACTCTCGCCGGGCTCTCCCACCAAGCTCACTTATTAGGTGGCGTGCGACAAAAGCGCTAATTGGTCGCGCGTCACACGCCGACCCAAACCTGCATAGTGCGTGCATAGGCGCGTACTCTAGCATGCTCGCTAATTCTCTCTCTCTCTCTGTCTCTCTCTGCCTCATAGTCGCTGCGCTCTTGCTTCTTCGGACGCTCTCAATCTTGCTCGGCAATCTTCGGCGGCTGGAAAAACATAAAGGCCAGCGGTTAGGCGCAATACATATATGCGCCCAACGCTGACCACGTCGCCATGCCGAGCGATAAGAGGGAGAGAGAGAGAAGGAGGGCAGACGAGGAGCAAGCGTACTGCTTGCTCTCGTCACACCCCCTCCCAAGGCCAAAGCTCACTGCGGCCTGACTCTCTTCCCCCCTTTCCTCTCTCGATCGGCAACTTGCAGCCAGCGCTAAACGCTAAACTAAATAATAACCTTAATTAATTTCTTAATCATAACTTATTCTATAACTTAAATTTATTCTGATAACACCCAGATAGAACCGAGGGCAAACTCTTCATCCCCAAAATCTAAACTTAAAACCCTTACAACAAAATAAACAAACTTCTCTCACCGAAGAAAGGACCAACCCCGCACGCCATCATAGCAATTCCAACTCTAAAATAATAAATAAATCAACAAACCAAAGAAACACTTTACCATTACTGCTGTCGCTCCAATGACTCTAAATACCGGAGTCGGAGCTTCCTGAGTTCTTCAGCCGATGGTGAAGAGGCATTGGCCCCAGAGAGCCGATGGCCAGCGACCTCCGTCGCCTGAAACCCAACAACCCCGACCGTCTCGTCAACCTGCACGCCCGCTGAAATTGGTATGTTTACCTCTCGCGGCGTATCTTCCAAACGCGACGCGTCGCTTGAACAAACCGTGGCGTCAGCTTCCCCAATGGCTCGGGCTCGACGCGCGAGCTTTTCGCGAACGCGCCTACCGCAACGGTGCCTAGGCTTCTTTGCCTTCGGCTCCCCGACAGAGGATTCAGAGCTTGCCACCACGGGCACTGCCCTAGGAACTCCAGGTTCCGGCTGTACCACCTCTGGTGTAGCCTGGAACCTGACCGGCTCCCTAGGACGGTCCTGAATCCTTACTCCTTCTATCAACCGCCCGCTCGCCTGCTCCGCTTCATAAGCATCGCGGCAGCGCGGACAGTTAAAGACCGAAACATCTAGTCGTCCACAATTCCGACAAACTGGACGGGTGAGGGGCGGATCCTCGCAAACTAACCGTTGGTGCGCCCCCGTTCTGCAGTTAAAACAGCGGAACAAGGACAAATCAACCTCCGGATCCCAAGGAACCGGTGCCAGTCCTCTCAGGAACGTTCCTCTCGTCAATCGTTGACCCGATCCGTCCGCACAAGTTCTCTGTTCAGAAACCGTGGCTGAACTCACCGCCTGAGGAGGCAGAACAGGCGACGACCGAGGAGGGATCGGCAGCTCGGGCGTGACCGGCCTCGCTCCTTGATCGGAAAGCCTAGCCCTTGCTGCCACCCTCCAGTCTTCCACCACCGCCCCCTCGGCAGGAGCACTTGTCCCAACTCCCGAGGCCCCAAACGTAGCATGCCCCGGCGATGCCGTCGATAAAAGGCTGCTCGCTGCTTCCACAGCGGCCACCCTTGCAACTTTAGGCAACGACGCGACCTGCCCGGAGGATGGCCTCTCGATGTTATACGAGGAGAGATTGAAACGCATGGTGCGCTTCCTTCTACCCGCGTTTTGACGAGCCACAGCCTCCTCTCTTCGCTCGTCTTCGACATAATCCGCCGGCGGGTAACGCGCTGGCCCACCCCTACGGACGAACTGATAAGCCGGGTCCGACCTCTGCTGCTCGAGCGGCTTAAACGGAAGAGGAGCATGAATGTGCGGCTGGGGAGCCACGCGGGGCGGCTCCTCAGCCTGCATCGACTCCTCTTCCGAATCGCTAGAGCTGATCGTCATCTGCAGAATGCCGTTAGTAGCTGACTGCAGAGGGCAAGGGGTTCCTCCCCGCCCTATCGTTGGCCGAAACCTGCGTCCTCGGTTCGCAGCCCTACCAGTGGAACATCTTACCACGGCAAAGCGCGGGCTCGGCGAGGTATCGCCAGAGCCGCTGGCCTCCGCCAGTGGGAAGACAATCTCTCGAGCTGCCTCTAAAACTCGCGACCGGTCCGCCGCCTCACGAATACATAACGTCGTGAGACGAAAAGCTGCACTTCGGCGGACAGCCTCGTCCCAAGTGCGTGTAGGTGCCGCTAAACGAATGATTGATCCCGCTTCCCTTTTCCCGGCTAGCAAACGAACTCCACGCCGGTCATCCCGAAAAGGTATCGGCGGCGCAGGTAAGGGTGGCGGTAAAGGTTGGCCCTTTGCCTGGCCACCCTCATCATCAACCACCGATTCCCTGATAACCTGTGCGGTACCGGAGTCAGTCGCGACGCCTGAAAGAAGTTCGGCCGAAGCAACCTCGGTTACGCGGCCCGACTCTCTGGCCTGCTCAGCCATCATCACCTGGCGTCGTAGAACCTCTGGAACCTTAAAGAAAAATGACAACACACATACGTTATTACACCTATAGTAGTTGAAAGATTACGCGTTTACTTTCCGTGGCGGTATGTAACGCTTAATCTCCGAAACATGTACTCTAGCGGTGCGATGTTTGCTATTCGTGGCCAATTCATAAATCTCGGGCGAGATTACCAGAACGATTTTAAACGGACCATCATATTTCGGATCAAGTTTCGCGTTCTTGCCCGCCGCTGCATTCGAAAGCGTATGCACTTTGCGCCAAACCAAATCGCCCACTTGGAAAAGAGCTCGTCGCCTACCTTTATCGTAGTACTTCTTTTGCTTTTCCTGTGCTTCGTCAATATGCTTGGCTACTAAGTCACACAACGCATTCAAACGTAATAGCCTATCTTCCCATGCCTTTGTATCCAACTTAACTATCGGCCCTTTAACTTCAGTTTCACGCCTTAAACTCTTTACCGGATGCGGATCCCTACCATAATTCAAAAATGCCGGCGATATTTTTGTAGACGCCTGGGTCGCAGTACTTATAGCATGACGGAATTCATGCAAATGCTTATCCCATCGTCGGCATCTACAAACATCGCAATCATTGTCTTCAACGTCCTGTTAACACGTTCAACCGGATCACTCTGCTGGTGATAAGCGGGGCAAGGCAAGTGCTCAATGCCGTATTCCCGCAGTCTTTCCTGAAATACCTTACCTTTATACGCCTTCGCGGTATCACTAACAATATATTCTGGCGTCTCCCATCGAAACAAAATTAACTCTTCTAGCGCAGCAGCGAGAGCAGGACCGTCTGCCGACCGTAGCGGTTTCAATTCGACCTATTTCGTAAATAAGTCCTGAAATACTACCATATATTTATATCGGTTCTTGCTACGGGGCAGCTCTACCACATTAGTCGCCACGGCCTTTCCACAACGCGTTTTCCCATGAAACCTAAAGGTGCTTGCTGCACTACCTTATACCGTTGACATTGAGCGCACTCATCTACAAACGTCTTCACGTCATACCAAATTCCCGGCCAGTAATACTCACGAACTACTCGATCATAAGTTTTCTCCCGGCCTAGGTGTCCGGAAAACGCTTCACAATGCGCGTCTCTCCATACCCTATCTCTAAACTCGAGCGGCACTACCATGCGCCAACATTCCTCGCGATGAGTCACTGGGTCAAGCAAGTGATCGCGCATGAAACGATACAGGACGTTATTTTCTACTCTCCAATTTTCGAATTTTTTTGGTCTCTGGAGAACGTCTTTAACACGTTGCAAGTACCAAACACCCTGTACTCCATCAAATGCGCAAATCTCTACCCCGTCCTCAAACTCTCGCGAAAGTGCGTCCGGCACATGATGCAGTGCTCCCTTTCGATGCATGATTTCACAATCTAACTGCTGAAATTCGAGTACCCACCTCTCTAAACGCCCTGTCAATTCTCGTTTGTTCAATATCCTCGTGAGCGCGCTATGATCCGTGACGATGACAAAATGCGAACCTTCAATATAAGGTCTAAACTTTTTTACCGCAAAAAGTACTGCCAAAAATTTGATTTCGCTTACCGAGTAATTTCGCTCATGCACGTTTAGCATCCGACTGGCGTAACAGATTGGATGTTCGCCATCGTCGAATACCTGAACCAAACACGCGCCTAACGCGAAGGAAGAGCCATCGCAGTGCAGATAGAAAGGACGCGCAAAATCAGGGCGCGCAAGTACTGGCGCCTCTGTTAATGCGCGCTTCAACCTTTCAAATGCAATCTGCTGTTCGTCTTTCCATTCCCATGGTTGATCCTTACGAATGAGTTTAGTCAACGGGACTTTTACCTCACTCTCGTGTTCGATAAAACGCGCGTACCATCCTACCATGCCTAGGAAACGGCGCAATTGAGCTACATTATTAGGTGCAGGATAATTTACTATCGGCTTTACTTTATCATCATCCGGACGCAAGCCCTCACAGTCTAACCTGTACCCTAAGTAGGTTACCTCAGTGTAAAAGAAATCAGACATTTCTAAATTGATTTCTAGTCCTACAGTTACCAATCGCTTCAAAACCTTTTCTAACCATAACATATGGCTCTCAAAATCTGCACTAACCACCAACAGATCATCAGGATACCAGAAAACATGCGGCTCATACTCTGGACCGAAAAATGCATCCATAAGACTCGTAAAAGTAGCCGGCGCGTTAACCAATCCAAACGGCATTCGCTCGAATTCCCATAATCCTGAACCTGGAACCGCAAACGCTGTATATTGTTTGCTATTTTCAGATAACGGAATTTGCCACAACGCCGCTCGCAAATCTATTTTCGACAGGTAAACCGCTCCGCGCAACCTATCTAAAATAGCGTCAATGCTAGGCATCAGATACGCGTCTACTTTCGTCACCTTATTTACAGGTCTAAAATCGAGGCAAAACCTATAATCACCGTCTTGTTTACGCACGATCACCGGCGCGTTACACCATTGACTATTCGACGGCCTAATTATTCTCGCTTTCCATAGCCGCATGGTTTCTTTCTGCGTAAATGCTAATATTGGAGGCGACATTCGGCGCATCGGCGTCTTTATCGGGCGCGCATCGCCTACGTCGATAATGTGCTCGATAACCTTGGTGACCGTTGGTGATTCGCCAGGTTCCGGGACAATCCGGCGAACAAGTGCCATGATTGTCTCTTTCTGAGCCTTCTCGTATTTACTCAAACCCGCGCATTCGGCGTAAACGTCTACTTCTCTACTATCCTGCTCTGCTAACTGAAACCAATCGCCTTGGTCACCTGCCCGCCAAGCGCGATTACCGTAGTTGATATTAATATCCCATTTATTCCAAAAATCTGCACCTAAAATCAAGTCGTGCCTAAGTGTAGATACTACCGTCGCAATCAACCAATCAGTCCTGCCACCAATTTCCATACTTAGCTTTAAGTCCCCCCACGTTCGCGGTTTCTCACCTGAGATACCCTGTACGAATATCGTAGGCGGCCTTAACCGGTCCTTAAACCGTAAGCCAAGATTCGGCCCTACCACTGATACCTGTGCACCTGAATCTAGCAGCGTTGTATAGACTTGCCCGCCTAAGTCGACCTTAATAAAGAACCTATTCTCTACTACCGCGACTGTTGCTGCATCCGATTCATTTACTGTTTGGCTAGAAAGCCCTGAGTTACACTCAGACCCTCCCCTCGCCGAAACGGACGGTGCGTCGGTACCAACGACCGTACGTCCATTAAACAAAACCAAATCATCAGCAAGCTCACCTGGACCGCGCGTAGCCGCGACCTTTGTCGAAGCTCGCTCCGACGGGAGCGCAGCACTTGAGCTTGCTTTCTCAAAAAACAATTCTAACCCTGGTTCCATATTATTTTTTAAGGCAACGGCCTTTTCCGAAGCCTGCCCAACTGTGGACGAAATACTCGAACCTGTCTCTCTCGCGTTCATGCGCAGCAACGGCAACTCACTTTGCCTCGCTAGGCACTTCTCGAGCGAACTACCCGCCAAAGAATTTCTACCATGATCGATCGCATCTCGCGCATTTGTGTCTGGTAAAACTTTCTGTATTTTAGCATTTTGACTATTGCAGAAACCTTCTGCGCCTTCCTGTACCGAGTCGCGAGAATTTACCTGTTCGGGACCATTGCTGGTCTTACTGGGGAAATCTACGGCTACGTTACTCTGCGCCCGGTTCTTATCTAAAGTCAAACTCGGCAGCTCACTCTCAAACGCAACTTTCCCTACTCTATTTCGCAAACCTCTCGAAACTACCTCATTTCTATCCTCTGCTAAACTCTTACCTTCTACTCTAAATGCACACTTGACTTTCACATCCTCATTTTCACGCTTATCGAATATGCTATCCGAGAAAAGATGCGAAGAACTGGCAATTTTTGCCTTGTTCTCGCCTTCCTTTCTCGCCTCAACCACGGTACCCTCGCCTCTTGCGCAAAGCACTCTCTCTACGTGAAGGGCCCGCTCGATCCATCTTAGGCAGGAGTCGTCGAGCGGTCGACGTGTCCTATCGCGTTGCAATTAAAACATGCCCCTGTGAATGGTCTATTAGAAATATTCCTAGACGCGCCACTATTCAGATCGCGTTGTTGTGGAATCAAGCTAGGAGCTGCATTTGCAGTCGAGGCTAACGAAGCCTGTGCGCTCAATTGAGCCGGCGCGGCTTCTCTTGCAGGTTGGCTTGCCACCGGCGGCTGCTGCCTATCGGCCGCGGCCGCGGCAACTTCGCCTTCCTGTTTTGCGCCCTTTTTACCTAGCTTTTTCTTTTGCTGCGATTTCTTTTTCGACGGCTTTATTGCTAAAACTTCTTCAACCGCGTCGCTAAGACTTTCAATCATCTCAACCGATTTCTGCTTATTCTGAGACTTCTTACTCTCAGTGTACGCGGATTCCGGTATCAAGGTCGCGTCGGCCGTTGACGGCCGCTGCCACCTTTTCCAACCTGCTATGCGATCTACTAACGCCATTCCTGCCTCTTTAAAATCGCTTAAATCTCTAAACATTTTCGTCTCGAGGAATCGTTTATATTTCGGGTATAATCCTTCCACTAGAATAGCTAGTTAACGCTTAACTGAAACTGGTGGATCGAAACGACGTAAGATAGTCTGGCACGCTGCGACGTAATCTACAATTTTATCGTGTTCACCCTGTGTTCTCTGCCTAAGTTCACCGTAGAGCTGTTCTCTATTTAATCGGCGGCAGAATTCGCTTGAAAAACTCATTTTGAAGTCGTTCAGTGTCTTCCATGTACCGCGATTAACTTCGTACCACGAACGCGCTTTGTCACGGAACGCGGTGCCTATTGCTATCAACATTTCTTTATCTGAGATGCCATAATAGCGCTGACAATCGCTCAAACCCGTTAAAAAAATTAACGCGTTCATGCCGTCTTTACTTGAAAAACAAAGAGAACAGGCATTAAGGGCGCTTACTCCGTCGGCAGGTATACCGTTGATATACTTAACTCTCGGAGGGCTCCTTGTTTTGCCTGTTTTCCTTGCTCTAACTGTTTTACCCTTTTTCGTCGACCTAGTTAATCTCGTATCATCACTATCCGTATCCGAAAAATTCGAGCATGTATCGCTCGTACTAACGCTCTCTATCTTTTTTACTTGCTTTAGCCTAGGTCGCCTTACACTAATTACACTTTCTCTTTCTATTACCGAGCCTTTATTCGACAGAGCTGGTATTCGCGCTTCATCTTTAATAACAGTTTGTACTTCGCGTTCCCAATTTTCCACCCACGAATTTATCCTTGGCGCTTGGTACCTTGTGCTCACTGATTTGCTTAAATCAGTGTTGATAAGCGCACTACCTGCTCTATTAATTGATGCGCTCGCATGTGCCGATTGCTCAGTTCCAGCCGCGGGCACGTTTAGCGCCGCACGGTTGCCGGACGGCCTGGCCTGAGACGGCAATGAAGCCTGCTGCTCAGCCTGGGCCAACCTACTGTGCATCGCTTCTCTTTCGACCCTAAAAACTGCATTCGCACCATCCGTGATGCCCTGTCTAACCTCGCGCCTATAAATCCAACGCGGAACAGCAGTTAAAGCTCCCCAGATTTGGCTTAGCACCCCAGCGCTACATTCGCCCTGATCTCTGGCTTCTTGCTCGCGAGCGCGTCTGGTCGCGCTAACCGACGGCAGGCATGTCGCCGGTGGCAACGCGTTTTCGTTAACCGGTGCGGCTGCGCTCTCGCTCGGCGACCGAACCCGCTCGCGAGGAGCGGCAACACCAGCAGTTACCTGCGTCGCCTGATTTCTCGCGCGCGTTAATTCAGTCGCCAAGGGCGTCACAGCCGTTGCGAGCTCATCGTCAAGATCTGCGCTCTGCGCCCTATCCGCCGCTGCTTCTTGCTGCTCGTCGCATAGCAAGTCCGGGATTTGGTCCGACGCGAAATCATTAGAATGCAACGGCGGCCGTAAATCTGGTCGTTCTTTCACCAACATAAATCGAAAATACCGGTCCCGTAACTCTTCTAAATCACCGCGCAAAGTCAATCCGCGATAGCGCATCAACTCTAACAGAACGGCCGGCTCTGTTGAGTCAATTTTACGTTTTAATCTTTTCGCGTGCGCATCGCGTAATATTCTGCGTAAGACAATTCTGTCTCTACACGCTAATGACATTGTGCGTCTGGGAAAAAAAAAATTTAATTTTTTTAAGAGACAGAAATGCGAGCTACAAGAACTAACGTGTCTCAACCACGATCTATGTAATTCGATACTACTGTAAAATAATAAGACCGATTCTTTCTAGGCTCTGAGCCGGCGAGGAATCGCCTTGCATAGGCCAAAGAAAGAAACCGTAAATATATACATGTGTCTACTTACTAGAAAATATCACAAAACAGCAAGGCAAAGTTTTACTTTCTAAGAAATAGGAAACTTAAAATGTGTCGAACTCTAGCGCTCGAACGGCTCGATGACGCACGCGCGGCTACCCGACTCCCCGATAAGAAAAGGTCGCCGGTAGGCCCAAAATAAAACAATCCGAGAGAACAACGACGAAATTCCTTCTAAAAAAAAAAAGTTCATAGCACGCGCGTTTTGCCCTTAGCTAACAAATTATTTTTCCTTTCTTAAAAAAGCTATTAACGCTCGACCATTTCTCTCTATTATTACCCGATTGTTAATTTCCCCACAAGGGATGCCATGAAACGAAAGCAGCGCCTTATTCGGCACTGACGTCACCAATTTATTAAGGGGAGAGTAAGAGAGGCACTTTCGCTCTTTAACAATCGGGAAATGAGAGGATAGGTCGAATGAATAAATAATTTTCTTTAATTAGAACATACAACTTAAATCTATTCAGACAAACAAATACAAAATCGGTTATAATAAAGTTTACATCACGCGCACATATACAGAACAACTTAAACTAACGCGGGAGGACGAATTGCCCGGCGACTAAATCGCCTTGACCATTCGCCTCCTTACAAGTAAAAAAAAGAAGACACACCGAAACCTTACTACCGCGTTACGATGAGCGTAGCCGGCAAAGGATTGCCTGGCTACCTATCGTTCCTACGCGGCCGCGTATCACCATGAGAGAGAGAAATACCGGAAGAGAGATAACCTGACCTTTGTCCTTGGCGATGAGCCGGCAACAGGGAGTTGACCTGGCCGCTGGCTGGCCGTCTTCCTCGGCGTAGCCCGTGGTGAACCCACTGGAAGTCGCCGTGCACGGTGGCGAGGGCGACACTGAATGCCCTGCTGCAGGAGTTGTCGCCACACGTAGCCTCGTCTCGCCCTGGTCTGATCACTGCTGCACGTGTACCTCTTTTTCTCTCTTTGCGCTGCTTCTTTTCTTCGCTACTTTCAACTTCTTTCCTTAACTTTCTTCCGGGAACTGTCTCACGCGACTTTTACGCATGGTCAGCGTTCGCACTCTCGCCGGGCTCTCCCACCAAGCCCACTCATTAGGCGGCGTGCGACAAAAGCGCTAATTGGTCGCGCGTCACATGCCGACCCAAACCTGCATAGTGCGTGCATAGGCGCGTACTCTAGCATGCTCGGTAACTCTCTCTCTCTCTCTCTCTCTCTCTCTCTCTCTCTTTCTCTCTCTCTCTCTCTTTCTCTCTCTCTCTCTCTCTCTCTCTCTGTCTCTCTCTCCCTCATAGTCGCTGCGCTCTTGCTTCTTCGGGCGCTCTCAATCTTGCTCGGCAATCTTCGGTGGCTGGAAAAACATAAAGGCCAGCGGTTAGGCGCAATACATATATGCGCTCAACGCTGACCACGTCGCCATGCCGAGCGATAAGAGGGAGAGAGAAAGAAGGAGGGCAGACGAGGAGCAAGCGTACTGCTTGCTCTCGTCACAACATTAAAAAAAAACTTTTATTTAAAACTGTCACGTCGTCCTTTAACAGATTACGATATAAAAAATTATGCTCATGCATTAAGAACTCTAAACTTTCGTGGTGTTTTTATGAGAAACTCTCTACCCACGTGAGAACGCGTCAACGAGTGTGCAGTTGTAAACCTTAATGATAATTCTAGACCAGGTACACATTGGGTGGCATACCGAAAAAATAGTAAAAATGTCTTCTACTTTGATAGTTTTGGTGATTTACGACCACTTCTAGACCTCTTGTAATATTTCAAAGTTAATTAAATCAAGTACAATTATAACAAATATCAAAATTATAATACTTTCACATGTGGTCATTTATGTTTAAAACTTTAATGTAATTTGTAAGAATATCATGATAATTATCATTTGTATAAATAGTGTAAATTGTGAATAAAGAATTCAGTTTTGTACAATCACTTAACATAGTTAAATCATTGACCGTCAGTTAGTCTGGTACATCATTTGTACTAGAAACATACTATTTTCTACCTATAGAACTCGATAAGGATAAAACTTATAATCTTGGTTTGGTAGAATTACTTACATTTAATTCGGTACAAAATATTGATGTTGGGCACAATTAGTTCAAAGTTGGTGACATTGAAATTGAATTACGTACAGGTAGATATGGGATTGGAGACATAGATTAATATTTGAAAGAACACTTAAAGCCAACAGTTATGAAAATTGAAATAAAGCCTACTAACAATAATTTATGAAGTGAAATAATTTGTTATGAACTTGTTGATTTCCGACCAACTAACTCTATAGAACGTTTATTAGGTTTCACTAAACTATTATTGCCAACCAACATAAATGTCTCCAACATGCCTGTAGCCATTCTCAAAGTAAACGCTGTACGCGTTGAATGTAATGTAACATCTGAAGATTATATTAATCAAAATAGAGGTCATATCATTCATGAATTCTTTCCAGCTATACCACCAGGATATAAGATCATTGAAGTTCCTAAACAGATTATATATTTACCTCTATCTGTCAGAGTTATTGATCATTAAAGCTACGACTAATAAATTAAGACGCTAATTTAATAAACTTTTGGGAAGAAGTAATCAAATTTCATTTACATATAAAGAGTGTATAATGGAATTAGTTTTTAATGCTAAAGTAGGTAGTGACTTTATAATAACGCCATCATGCGCTTATAAAGTCGAACCACTCAATTCTTGAAAAGTCTTGGTCTAAATATCGTCCGAGACGTCGTAATAAAAAGAAGAAAAAGAAACGTGAACAGTTTAAAAAGTTAACGTGTATATTTGTATGTTTTTGTCATTTCAAAGATGGAAGAGATACTTAGTGTGCAAGCATCTATCGTCTTTGATGAATTCATAGCTTACTATGAAGTTCATTCATATCAATCCTACAATTCATAAATATTTAACAATAACGATGAAAATCGTATATTAATATTTATATTTTTTACTATCGAAAAGTTTTCTACACATTATTGAAAAAATAAGAAGACGAACTAGTGATGCTGTTATTAGGACAAAGTTGGTAAATAATGCTATATGCTACCTATTCGAAGATAACCGCTATGAAATTAATGCCATTGATATAGACAGATGTAAAAATGTTGGATTGACGAGTACTATGAAAGGTTTGATTTAACTTAATCAAAATCAATGTGCATTCCTCGAAAATGATGGATGGTTTAATAATGAAGAAACTAAGACAATAACTGACAACAACGGTTACTTTGATGTGTCAATACCACTTTACATGATTTTAGGATTCACCGAAGACTATGATAAAATTGTTGTGAATGTAAAGCATGAACATATTCTTATCCGATCAAGAGATAATTTAAACGCAGTCATACAAAACTTGATGAGAATTTGTGATACTGAGCAGTATGAACCATTAAAATAGAACTCATACGAATCGAATGGTCTATGCCTTATGTAATTACGTCAGATACGTGTAAAATACAGTTATTCAATTTCATTCAAAAAAATGTTCCTATTTCTATGAGTTTTCGATCTTTGGAACTTTATGAGTATCCAGTATTACCAAAAATGTGAGAACATCTTTGGACAGTAAAAACATCCAATCAATTAGAAAAACCAAGATATATTATATTTCAAACAAAACGCAAGTCTGATCAAACTAAAAATCCCAGCAGACTTGATCATTGAGATGTAACCAATGTTAAACTTTTTCTCAATTATCAGCAATATCTGTATAGAAATTTAAATCTTGATATAAGTAATAATCAATATTCTATGTTATATGACATGTATGCTAATTTTCAAGTGAACTATTCCAACAGAAACTATATGTACAATCCACTTTTGAATCGAGAACAATTTATTACGCATGCACCTCTAATAGTAATAGATTGTTCTAAGCAAAATGAATCATTGAAACAAGCTGCTGTAGATTTAAGTCTAGAATTTGAAATAAAAAATGATATACTTGCGGAAACAGCTGCATATTATTTAATTTTACACGATCGTATAGTTAAGTATAATCCTATAAGGGGTAACATTACAAAACTTCTATAAATATTATAATATAATAGCCATGAATATTTTGTTATCAAATAAATGTGTTTTAAAATTTTAAACGTATTCAATATTTTAAAGATTTTTGTTATTAATTTTCCAATAATAATAATAAACCTTATCCCACGGGGTGGGGGGTGATGCACACGAGATATACCGACTGGGAATCATGCCAGTACACCGCCGTCGATATACCATTAATCATATATTTTTTTCAATCTGACTTATCGATCAATCGATCACCGGGAGGGGGGAGGGGGCCGGGGGCCGGGGGCATGGGGCCTGCGGGGTGCATCATACATCTACGTCGATAACTACCACCGTCCGGGCGCTTGCATATCGGCACACACACACACACACACACACACACACACACACACACACACACACACACACACACACACACACACACACACACACACATGCAACGGTCGGATATAATGAAAACTGTCGATAAAAAATCTGCCGATAAAACATCCCATCGGTCAATAACACAAGATTTATAATGTTACCGACTGCTGGTAAGGAAGGAATAAATACTCACATGGTAAAAGTGGCTTAGAACCCTTATAGCCTATACTACTATCATGCCAATTTTTAAAGTGTCCCTGATAACATTATTGGTGATAACAAGAGCAAACAATCATCAAATGATGCAGAATTTCTAACTCATATACCTGAACAGATAGACCAAATTAATAATGAAATCTAATCAGATAAATTTTTACAAGAAATATCTCCTTTGAGAAGAAAGCGTAATATCAACCAGAAATTACACGACAGTCATTAGATCAAAAATTTTAGAATAGCTCTCATTGTTCACTTTATTTAGAAAAAATTCGTTTTTTAACATTGCTGCTATCATCCTACTAAAAAATGATATATATCATCTCATACCTGAAGTTAATTAGCTCATGCTAAAAAAAGCTAGGAGAGCTGTGACTCAGAAAGAAATTTATTCCAAACCAAACGTCTATGTAGGCCATTCAATAAATAAAAATAATATAAAAATAGCTATAGAAAATTTTTAAATGGTGATTTGAATTACTCTATTCAAAGCCTAAACAAAAACTACGTCATAACTGTCAAGGTGAACGGTTAAAAAGAAAAAAATCAGATATTACATGACTCACTATCAATGAAATATACTCGCTATGCCTACAAGAAAATCCACATTTGAAATTAGGTACGTCAAAGTTTTGTAATAGCGTCGGCGTGCAACGCCGATATATTCACTACTATTACCAATTATTTATAAGGGGGAGGGCAAGGGAGGCGGTGTATCGCTCCAAGCAAAGCAGGAAGGAGAACAGCGGGCAAATGATTTCACACACAACTCGTTGACAAACCGTTTATTACAAATGCACTACCTCGAGTGCCGGCGAAAGTACAAACACTTATTAACAATAACGCGCAAACTTAATCTAAGCGAGATGACCGGCACGTTAGCGCCATGTCACCTCGTTAACCGGCTCAAGCAATTACTTAAATTACACACTGCCGAAAGCTACGCCGGCTCGGAAAAGCCTGGCGTAGCAACGCGAACCGTGAGAATCGCCGAGGAAAGGAAGAGATATAGAGAGAGAGGAATCGGTAACCTGACCAAATTCTGGTGGACGTCGCTGTTGCTGGCTGCCTTGAAGGTGTTCCACCGGCGGCTAAGCTGGAAAACCCCTAGCTGCTGCGTGGCCGGCGACCTGGCAGAAAAGGCTGTCGGGTTGTGCCTCGATGACGGCTTCTTGCAGGGCAACTGCTGCGTCGCTGGCAGAGGAAGTCCCGTCCGGCCGATCTGCTAAGGAATGCTGACTTCTTCCGGACAAAGGGCAGGCAGCGATGGTCACCAGCTCTCGTACGACTCGTAAGACTGATTGCTGTCGCGCGCGTCGCGTAACTCACTGTCGCGAGTGCATGAGAGCCGGCTTCTCACGCTTTCTCCCACCACTCGCCTAATCGGCGGCACGCGGCAATGCCCGTCGCGACAAGTGCCGCGCGCCAAGCCCAACTTAAACTATAGTTTTTCTCTCTCTTTATCTCTCTCTCGCACTCAATACTCGAACGCGTCGTCGCGTCCACGGCTTCTCCTTCCACCGCTCTCGTGCGTAGCTGAAAAAAAAGGGCAGGCATCAGGCACGTGATAATAACGTGCGCTTGATGCCGGCCGTGCGCCTTTACCTAAGAAGGAGAGGGAGGCAAGCACACGGTGCAGGCCATGACGGGCCTACACCGTCACAGTTTTATACTTCAAAGCCAAAGCATGTGATAACTTGTCCTATAGACGACTTTTGCCTTTGCATTCATTGTGCTAATTTTGATTTGTTTTAAAGAGCGCTAATCATATTTCGAGAGTATAGTCATGCAGATTTAGATACAACACAACGATATGTTATCTGCTTTGATGTGCCATAATCCCACTAATGCATGATATTTTCAAGAATGTAAAACGTGCCCAAGAATTGAAGACATCACATTGTCATCGTTTAAACTTCAAGATACTCAAGCATTTGAAAAAATTTGCTTTACCAACTGAATCATCGGAGAGTTTATATTAAAAAATGTTTCACTTTTTATCTTTATAAATGATTTAGCTAAGTGTGCTTTTTCTACAAATACACATATTTATTTTCTAGAAATTCGAAGAAATCTTATCAGGAATTTGAAATAAAAAATTTTAGCAGCTCCGCGACATTTGCTAGTCCACATTGATTATGCAGAAAATTGAACAGTGGTACTCAAACATACAGTACAAGACAACCGTTGGATAAATAAACAAATATCTGTTTTCACAGCCGTATATTATTTCGGTAATGAAGTGAAAAGTTTTGCACTTGTCAGTGAAGATACTAAACATGGATCCGTTCATGCCTTATTAGCAGTTGACACAATCATTGGCCATTTGGAGAAGTCATACGGCTCTTTTGAAAACGTAAGAATTTTATCAGATGGTGCTACTGCTCATTTCAAAAATCGCTTTCAACTTTATGAATTCAAGAAGTCTTTACGTAATAGAAACTGGATTTTTTTCTGCTACGGGTCATGGAAAGGTCTCAGTCGATGGTATAGGTTGATTATTAGTAAAGCATTATGCTTCAGTTCATAATCTTGAAAAAGATTTATTTGATAATATTCAAAATACCAATGCTTTTGTAACTACTGTCCAAGGTATTGCAACGGTATTCGATTCGATCAATGGATACATTCGTGATTCGGTAGCACTCGCGATGCTAGAGCGAACGTTTAAGAGAGAGAGGGGGCGCGCGAGAGTTCAATTTGTAGCGCCCCGCGCACCTGTAGTTGTAGAAAGACCTGCATGCATGCCCCGTGGCGCATGCTCGGGCTATGACCACCGTTGAGCACTCCTCACTCGGTCTCTATAACGAAGAGCCGTCGTCGCGCTCTTACTGAAACGCACCGAATATCGAATAAAGAAGCAATACAGATAAGTGGGGATTTGAAATCAGTGACCTTTCCTGTCTCGGCATCCCTGGATCCCCACATTGGTGACCCCGACGTGATCTCGGAGGTGCAGGGAGTAAATTGAAGCAAAAAGCGCTGGACGGGTACGCGACATCGCGTGGCCAGTGAACCTCGGCAATTCGGCTTTTATACAAGTGCGGACCTGCCGGAGAGAACGGAACGAGTGGACACATTTCACAAGTAAGCTTTTAACCGAGGCACGCAATTGACATTTTATCTTCTAAAAATAAAGAAAGAAAGTGAGAGCCTCAAACGCTATTTCTAACGTAAGAAAAGGGCTACGTAAACATCGCAATTCTTCATAAAACAACATTCTTCACCAACGGTCGAACAAGAGCGTGTGACGCCACAGTAGGCACATCAACATGCAAACGGACCGGCTAACATTCCAGGAATTCACCAAACAACGCGAACGCCGCGTGTTTACAATTTTCACCGAACGAGCTCGCGCCCTATTGACATTCCTAATACCTCATCGCTACCATGTACGGGCAAACCAATGACGAGAATTCCTTAGACGCTCGCAAACATATTAACAAGGCTGACGAAAAAACCAACAACAACGGAGCAATAGGGAATACATCGAATGCAATCTGGTGTCAACGTGGTTACGAATGACAGCATGCCTATTCCGCCCTTCTAGCCGGCAGAACCAGCACTATGGCTCGGTAGCATCGAAGCGCTTTTCGCTACACGGAGGATAACGTCCGACAGCACTAAATTTTACTACCTTGTGAGTAAGTTAGACCAAGAAGCGAACTAGACTCAACGTTCGTTTACTCTCTCTGGGCGCAAAAGCTGCCACGCGAAACTCAAGTTGCGTTAGCGGCAGCTGCTCTCAACGATAACAGAGCCCAAGCCGAGCTCGCCGACACTCTCTGGCGCATCCAACAGGACGCTGGCGTTTACGTTGCACCAGTCATGAACGACTCATCAATAGATTACAATAAACAGAAACAACTAGAAAGCGAAATCAATGAACTTCGACAACAAATCCTGGCTTTAAGGACTACTACAACGCATCACTTTCGTTCAAGGTCGAACTCGCGAGGACCACAAAGCAGACGTACCGGAACCCCGCAGCATCGCCTCAAAAACAACACGAGGACTCTCTGTTTTTATCACAGCAAGTTCGGGAGATCAGCAAAAAAATGCACACCCCCATGCTCATGGGTTTGCACGTTTCACTTCCAATACGGAGCAGATGCCAGGAAATGCAGTGTACCCTGCAACTTCAATACTCAGCCGTTCAACGCCCAGGGAAACGACCCAGCGCGTCAGTAGCAGCGGCGAACACTGACGCCAGACAACATAGTTCTCGCCGTTTATTTATCCGCGACAACACCACAGGTACGACTTTCCTTATTGATACGGGCGCTGACGTTTCTGTTATTCCAGTTTCAAAGACGGACAAGAAGAAACCACCGGTTGGCCGTTTCTTTGCTGCTAACAACACGGTAATCAACAAATACGGGGAAATCCCAATGCTCCTCAACCTGGGACTCAGACGACCGATCAATTGGATTTTCCAGATAGCAGACGTCCCATATGCCATCATCGGCGCGGACCTACTGAATGAATACAAAATTGCAGTGGACATCAACGGTCGATGCATTATCGACTCAATATCCAAACTGCAATCCAAATGTTTCACGAGACCAGCATCCCTGTTTGGCGTATCGGTACAACTACCAGGGGACAACGTTTACACAAAGTTAGTAGATAAGCAATGTATGTTCTGGGACACAAAGGAGCCGCCCGATGAAGGTGTGCAGGTAGTGATACCTTTTAATTTATGGTCAGACCACATGGTGAGTGTCTAAAAGGCATGTGATGTACCTTTGACACCTTCCGCGTGCCAGTGGGCCCGATGCTGAGTGTTAAGGGGCATTTGATGTTGGTTTGACACCTCGCGCGCGCCGCCAATGTATAAGGGATATGTGTATGTTCTGGGACACAAAGAGGCCGCCCGATGAAGGTGTCGCGATAGTGACACCTTTTAATCGCGATAAGGTGAGACCCTATGCTGAGTGTTGCATTTGATGTTCGTTCGACACCTCCCGCATGCCAGTGGACCCCTTCGAGGGGGCCAGTCTCCCCCCCCCCCACCCTCCTTCGATAGTAGGACGCTTCACCCACCCACCCACCCACAGAGGTTGTTAAGGTAGGATGCTGTAGAAGTCGGTAGGGTGTTTGGTAAACTATATGCTTATGCTGGCTGATGGTGGACCCTCGGAGAGGGGGTAGCGTCTCTAGCTTGCTAGGCGCGTACGCCGTATAGTGTGGATGCTGTTCTCTCTCTCTCTCGCTCTCCTTAGTAAGCTTATGCTGGCTGAGTGTGGGCCCTCGGAGAGGGGGTAGCGTCTCTAGCTTGCTAGGCGCAGCCACCACCCACTCACCCACCCACCTCCTACCTTTCGTCTGACTACTCCCTCTTCAACCTACAGCGCCGAAACCGCTGCTTTCAGCGCCATCATAGTGCTTAAAAGCCGTGCTCGATTGCAAAAGAGCGCAGTCTTTCGAGACAGCCCGCTTCACTAGCTTTCTTAGCAGTGACAAGCAGTAGTAGTAGTAGTAGTAGTAGTAGTAGTAGTACTAGTAGTAGTAGTAGTATTACTAGTTATCCTACGTGCATTTTCATTACAATGGCTTCTATTTCTTATTTTGAAAATACAGTACGCGATTTATGGAAAGCCTATTACAACTCAGACACTAATAAGGATGATTTTATTAGATGGAAAAATATAATAATTACCGCTTTGCATTCTCTTGAAGAATATATGTTACGGCCTAACTTAAGTAGAGCAATACGACAGAGATGTCAAACATGCGCTACTCATTTGAATTCAATCGAAATTAATTTAAATAATTCCATAAAAGTCGGAGGAAATGTTAATTCATTACGAGTCATTCCAAACCAAATTGAAGGGGACGGAGTTATTTGGCGTGAAATAAATTCAGCATTTCAGAAACGTATCATTACTGCATTCATAGCCAATCAAGAACATAGAGATATAAAGTCATTCTTAAAAGCAGCAAATAAATTATTACAACTACAAATACCAAAATATCTTTCAATTCATAATACTCTAAAAATAAATATAGAAATGTCAGCTCAATTTACCGTAATAAAAGATAATGTAGAGGACATTCAAGTAAAGTATTTCAACACCGAAAATGTTTCTATTTATAAAACGACAGATCTTAAATTATGGTTTACAGAAAATATTGAAGATGTTATACTTAAAAATTTAGAAGAATTTCAAGAAAAAGATTCCGGTTGGACATTAAAAACTATCATCGGTATTACTGTTAATATAAATAAATTTAATCCTTTCAAACCTGGCTCATATATTCAACTACCAAAACAAATAGCAGATAAAAAAGCAATTATCAACGTTCAAAATACAGATAATGAATGTTTTAAATGGGCTGTGCTTGCCTGTCTTAATCCAGCTAGATTTCATAGCGAAAGAGTTCAAAATTATATGCCCTTTGCGAATGAATTGAAATTCGATGATATAAACTTTCCTGTTCTATAATATCTAATATATAAATCTATACATACTAAAAAAATACGGTTTTAAATTCAAAGTCTCACCATATTATATATCAACTTTAAAACAAGAAAAGCATGTAAATCTTTTGTTACTACAAAGCGATTATATTGATGAGAATGAACAGAAAAATCTAATAGATCAAATAACAGTGATAATTTCAAATTGAAATTCCACTATGTATGGATTAAAAACTTATCTGCTCTTGTTAGAAGTCAAGTAACGAAACATACTGCACAAATTTATCTATGTGAACGCTGTCTCCACTATTTTAATAATAAAGAACAATTGAATATTCATGAGACAGATTGTTCAAAATTAAATAAATATAGAGTTAATCTACCTAATTTTCCTCTTCTGAAATTTAATCATTATGATCGAAAAGAAATGGTTCCGTTTATTATCTATGCTGATTTAGAGTGCTTATTGAAACCAGTAAATAACGGACGATCCTTCCAAGATCATGAAGCCTTTAGTGTCGGGATTTATATAAAATGTAGTTATGATGATTTCAAATCAGTCTTTAAGATGTATAGAAAAAAACTGAATGAAGAACAATCACCCGTACAATGGATTATCAAACAATTTCAGATTTTGTTAGATGAAATGAATTATATATATAAGAATGCAATAGAAATGAATCTTTCATGGCGTAATCAAATGGATTTCAAGATGAGCAAAATGTGTCATATTTGTAGAAAATATTTTCAACCTGATGAAACAAGAGTTAGAGATCATTGTCATTTAACGGGTCGATTTAGAGGTGCTGCTCACGCATCCTGTAATTTAAATTATAAGAATCCTTATTTTATACCAGTTGTCTTCCATAACCTTACTGGATATGATTCTCATTTTATAATAAAAGAAATAGCTACTAGCTCTGATCTTGAGGGAAATGTGACTGTTTTAGCTGAAAACAAGGAAAGATATATAGCTTTCGCAAAACACGTGGACGGTAGTACTATAAATTTTCGATTTATTGATTCGTTTTATTTTATGCCATCATTTCTCGAAAAACTGTTTTCATACTTAACCAAACTAAATATCGTAGAGCATGAATTCAAGATAGATAAATATACAAAAACATAAATAGAATTATTGAAGAGAAAAGGCGTCTTTCCATATGAGTATGTTAACAGTTTTGAAAGATTAAAACAGACTCAATTAGCACCTATCGAAGATTTTCATAGTCAATTGATAGATAGCAACATCTCTGAAGCTGACTATGAGCATGCTCAAAAAGTGTGGAATTTGACATCATTCTAAATCAGTACTAATACAGTATTCTGATTTATATTTAAAAACTGACGTATTACTCTTAGCCGATATTTTTCAAAATTGACGTAAAACTTGGATGGATGCGTATCGACTCGACCCAGCACACTATTATACTACTCCTGGATTAACATGGGATGTTATGTTAAAGTGTACAAAAATTGAGCTAGAACTTTTAAACGATATAGACATGGTTTTATTCATCCAAAAAGGTATTCAAGGAGGTATTAGTCAATGCTGTAATAGATACTCAAAAGCTAATAATCGATATATGGGCTCAGAATATAATGAAAAAGAACCTAGCAAGACTTTGATGTACTTTGACGTTAACAATTTATATGCATGGGCGATGACGCAATCATTACCATATAAAAATTTGAAGTGGGTCTCTAACATCGATGAGCCTCATTTTTTCAATGTTTCCGAAAATAATGAGGTTGGATATCTTTTAGAAGTTGATCTAGAGTATCCAAAAGAGCTACACGACGAACAAAAGGACCTTCCACTTTGTCCTGAACATAACACACCACCCGGATCAAGACAAAAAAACTTTTAACAACACTGTATAATAAAGAACGGTATGTCATTCATTATAGAGCGCTAAAGCAGGCTATTAAATACGGACTCAAAATAAAACAAATACACAGAGCACTTCAGTTTAATCAAAAGCCTTGGCTTAAAACTTATGTAGATTTGAATACAGAAAAAAGAAAACAAGCTAAAAATGAATTTGAAAAGTTATTCTATAAACTCATGATTAATGCAGTATACGGAAAGACTATGGAGAAATTTAGTAGCAATACAGTTATCATAGACGTCTATTAGTATTAAAAAACCAATATATATTGGACTTTGTGTGCTAGATCTCTCAAAAACATTAGTATCTGACTTCCACTATGGCTACATAAAAGAAAGACTACCCCATAAAGCAAAATTACTTTATACTGATACAGATAGCCTCGTATATGAATTTAAAGATGTTGATATATATGAAATAATGAAAGAAGATATCAATAAATTTGATACATCAGATTACTCAGAAAATAATCAGTTTAATATGCCGTTAGTTAATAAAAAGGTTCTCGGTATTATGAAAGATGAATGCAATGGTAATATTATGAGAGAATTCATTGGACTTCGAAGTAAAATGTATACTATACTAATAGTAAACCATCAAGCAATAAAGAAAGCAAAAGGCGTAAAAACACATACTGTCATAAAAACAATAGATCATGAAGATTTTCGAAACTGTTTATTAGATTTAGAAATTATTAGGCGTGAGCAATGTAATATACGAAGTGTATTACATCAAGTAAGAACAGAAATAGTGCAGAAAGTAGCACTAAGTCCATATGATGATAAATGATGTATATTCGATAAAAATCCTGATACACTTCCATGGGGTCATTACAAAACTATTGAAACGTCAAAGCTTAAAATCCAGAGTGCGGAACAACGCAGGAAAAGAAAGATCATAGAAATGGAAGAAAATCCTCAAGAAAGTTTAAAGCTTCTTCCAACCTCCGACAGAAGTCGCTCAGAACAGAGTAGTAATAGTGGGGAGGAAGAAGGCTCAGTTAGAAAAAGACTAAGGATAGAATAGTGAGAGAGTGGGGATAACGGTAGAATGGGGGACAACGGCAAACATGGCGACTGAAGTCTGAGGAGTATGGGCAATGGAATCATATGAGAAATTACTCAAGTGGGGGTAAGGCGAAAAGAGAGGGAAATTACGGCGGCTCGAGTTCTCAGAGAGGGGACGCATGGTACAAAACTGAGAACACACCTCAGTCCGTCGCAGTTATTCAGCAGTAGGTTGAAGCAACAGCAGTAGTCTCTCTTCCTAGTTCTCCTATTAGACTTCTAGATTTTCTCTTAAAAGTAAGTTTCTTGTATACTCTCTTGTAGCTCTCTATTGTTTCTTGTAGCTCTCTAACTATATATCCTAGTAGTATTAATTATTGATTGATTTTTTGTTATTGTAGAATGGACTTTTCATCAATTAATAAAATAGTCAAATTGGCATTCTTACCAAGAAAAACGATGGCACAATTAGAAAATAACTGTACCTACATGATAACGAAATTAAGATGGCTTAATACTCGTTATGGATTTAGTGTAATTATAACAGTAGACGACGAATTCGAAATATTTCTACCTAAGCGAGTAAGCTTAGCGTTAGAAAAAGATGAAGATATGCTGAAAAAATTATTCGAGACTATGGAAAGAAAGGAGTTGTTTATTTACCATCGAGAAGGCTCGAATTTTGAATTTAAAAATTAATCTAGCATAATATGTAAATGTATAAATAGTAAATAAATTTATATTTAAAATTTTAATTATCTCTTTAATCCTAATTTAATTATTCCTTCAAATCCTTTTTTTTTTTTTATTTTGGAAAGGTTCAAGTAATTACTTATGCGTTCTTTCTGCTGAGTTTCGACTTAGTGTAAAGGTCTCATAAGCAATGTTAGTAGTGGAAGCACCTCACAGGTGAGAGCGATGGTTGGGGCTCTCACCATTCCCTAACAAAAAATATGAAAGAGAGAAGGGGGGGTGGGATTTCGGCGGCTCGAAAAGCGAAGTAGTGGGGTTATATTCTAAAATATCGATAAGATGTTAATAGGAATACCATTTTGTTCGAAGCATTGGTAAGAAGAAGAAGTAGTAGTAGTAGTAGAAGCTTAGCCATGCCAGCTATAAGAGACAACAGGATATCTCACTCCTCTTCTAAGCATGTATGGTTTGCGAAAAATGTTAAAATACATCATCTTCCATACGAAGAAAAAGACTCTAGAAAAGGTATTTGGGAGCAAATAGCACGAGATCACGAACGTTTCCAAAGACGTATTGCTGAATTGAATAAAGTTATATCACGAGTATTACTCAAGAAACGTATATTGATGATGAATAGAATGCTTGGTCCTATATTAGAAAATCATCACACTATATATATGTTAAATAAAATGGAAATATAATTTAAAGTAGAGGGAGGCGGTTGTGGCGGCTCGAAAACCAAAGTAGTGGGGAAAGGTTTTAAAAGAGCTGTAAGCCTCGAAGAGCTTCATTCTGCCTCAAGAATCGAGTAGTAGCAGTAGTAGTAGTAGTAGCAGTAGTAGCAGCAGCAGCAGCAGCAACAGTACAAACAGCAGTGAGAGCAGTAGTAGAAGTAGTAGTAGTAGAAGTAGTATTAGAAGAAGAATACGTAACATTCTAGATTTTTTTACCTACAGCAAGATGAATTTTGAAATGTTGAATAACATTGGAATTAAGCTTTTCGATATACTTCCTGAAAAAAGTCATTATGAATTGCATGAAGATGAGAATTATCTAATAACATTCATGAGATAAGATGAATCTCGAATTATTCTTGAACTCGATTGTGAGTTCGAAATTGTTCTACCGGACCGAATGTCAAGAGCGATAACACAGGCCAACAAATCTCAGAACCTGAGACCGGACCTAGTGTACCCGAAGTATTTTGGTGCGCTGAAAACGAATCCGAGCTCAGAATTTAGCCTATACGTCTGAGTTGCGAGATATTCTAACCTAAAAGTGTAAAAAATACCGTTTTTTGCTCATTTTGAGGTTACATAGCATCTTGAATAAATTTTTTTTTCCAAAACGAGGAAAAGCATCACAAAGGAGCACTCTTGTCCTTTGAAATCCATTTTTCAGATTCAAGATGGCTTTTTTTTCGTCGAGATATCATTGATTGAAGTTAAATATATTCGGAGTTTTGTAACAACGTTAAAACAGCCTATGTAGCATATGTGAGGCTATAAGCCCAATTTATAAGTGATCGTATTCGATCGAAAAAATCTATATATGGGTTTTTGAGGTTGCTGTTAAAGAATATAAGGACAGATTTTGAAAATTCAAAATGTCGGATCCAATATGGCGCACGTATGCTACATAGGCTGTTTCAACGTTGTTACAAAACTGCGAAAATATTTAACTTCAATCAATGATATCTCGATGAAAAAAAAAGCTATCTTGAATCTAAAAAATGGATTTCAAAGGACAAGAGTGGTCCTTTGTGATGCTTTTCCTCGTTTTGGAAAAAAAAATTTATTCAAGATACTATGTAACCTCAAAATGAGCAAAAAACGGTATTTTTTACACTTTTAGGTTAGAATATCTCGGAACTCAGACGTATAGGCTAAATTCTGAGCTCGGATTCGTTTTCAGCGCAACAAAATACTTCGGGTACACTAGGTCCGGTCTCAGGTTCTGGAGTTTGGTCAAATTTTGTCGGCCTGTGTAATTCATCATTTGGATCTTTTTATTTAACTTTCTGATAGAGTACAAAAATATGCATTATTTATTCAATATTATGGATGTGATCGATTTCAATTTAATATTAAGTAAATGTATTTGTATATCTTATTAGATCTCAATAAAGATTGTATTATATAAATTTATTTTCTGGAGAGGTAAATGAGTCATTAATGTTTCTATTAAAGCAGGTTTCGACTTGTCTTAATGGACTCACTAGTGTCGAATATAAAAAAATAGAAGTACCTCACAGGTAAGAGCGAAGGTTGGGGCTCTTATCCTTAAAATAAAAAAAAACAATGTAATATTTATAAATGAAAACAATTATTTATTTAAATACAAGCTAGATACATATAAATTTATATTTGTAATTCATTGTTGTATAGTCTCCTTATTTATCCAAGAATTGTGAGTATTATCAAAGCCAAGCCATTTTACATAGACTTCATTACCCCGTCTTCTGAGAATTTTTTCTACAAGATAAATATCAGAATACATAGCTTTCTGTAGTTCTTGCTCATAAAAACCTCCAACAATGGGATTTTCTTGATAATCTAGTAGGTGATATGTTACAGGTTTAGTTCTCGAAATACGATGAATAGTAAAAATTTCTGTAGACCAATTAGGCGTACAATATCCTTTTTCAAAAACGTGCTTAGACTTGCTTACTCGCACTTTATCTCCTACCTGGAATTTCGGTTTTTTGAAAAGACGATGATCGTAAGAGAATCGTGTCAAGACCTGCATTTCATTTTCTTTAGTCACGTCTTTAGGCTTCATATTTATTGTACGATGTTTTCGATTATTATAAGATTCTATTAAACTGGGGAGAAAGTCAATCCACTTATAATTTCCTATTAAACTAAATTTTTTCCACATAATATTTTTTAGTGTTCGATTGAAACGTTCACAAATTGATGCTTTAAGATTGCTATAAGTAGAATAAAGGTTTATTTTATTTTTTTTTCATTAAACTTTGAAAATTTGTATTGTAGAACTCTTTGCCTCTATCCACTTGGAGATTTTTAGGAATGCGTCCCTTTTTTAATACAGACTCCATTGCGTTAGTGACATCTGTAGCAGTTTTCTGTTTTACTGGAACTCCCCAAGCATATTCAGAGAACGTATCTATAATAGTTAATAGATAGAGAAAACCTTTATTCTCTCTAGAATAGCTTTGCATCTCAACAAGATCAGTTTGCCACGTCTCATCTATTCCACGTAGTATATCGACTTTTCGACGAGGATAGTTTCGACGTGCTGGTTTATGTAACTCATCCACCACTCTTTGATGTTTCATTTTTTCAATCTATTTGTTATAATTGAATGAAAAGTCAGACGGCGTAATCCTTATTTTTTTCTCCTTATTATCATTATAATTATTTGTTTGTAAATATTGAATCGCTTCTCCATACGATCGTAATTGTATTCTTATTATATTTAAAGATTTTTTAAGATTATTTATTGTAGTCGTAAGCGTATCGACGTTAGCTTCACTAGTTTTTTGCAGATTATTTATTGTATTCGTAAGCGTAGCGACGTTAGCTTCAATAGTTTTTTGCAACTTTCGTAAGTTTACAGCATCGTTACTCTCTTGAGGATCGGCTATATAACAAATTCTTTTGTCATTCGCGTCGTATTGTCAGTCTTTAGTGATATTATACCCTATACCAGGAGGACCTTGATTACCCTCCTATTTTTTCAATGTACGTCCAAACACATCAACACTCATTTTATTACTGAGGAATATTTAGAATTGTCTTAATATATATAGCCAGCTTCACGTAATTCTTCCATGATTGAATGAATTTCATTAATATGACTAGGATTACCAGCGGTTTGTTCGGCGATAAGCAATCTCAATCGTTCAACGAGCTCGTTTGGATCATCCCAATATACATAATCAAATAATGTTCCTTTTCTTGCTATTTTATAGTTAGGAAAAAGACCTCTTCTATCAAAAGTCAATTTTCGCTTCTTAGCACTACCACTTAAAGATAAATTTGGACCAATATATTTTTTGAATTTATTTACACGCTTATTGCGATATTCTCCATTTGTTTCATATCTCTTACGATGAGCGTTAGTGATTTCAAGAATTTTTATATAATTTTCAATATCTGATGAACTGATTAATTTAGAATTAGGTTCTTTACGAAAGAGAAGTTCCATTAATCCAGGCGTCTTGCTGAATGCTTTATCATTCACAGTCACATTATCGTTTTGGAAAGAAATTGGAGAATTGCCTATGGCATATGTATTTTCATGCAAGCCAACGCCAAATGTCTTGTCTAAATTACTTTTCTGTTGCAGTTCATGCAATAGTCGAATATAGTTTCCTACAATCGAGTCATCCAATAGCTGTTTTTGTTGTTTTGTAGTTACATTTGAACTAACATTGTCTAAATTTATTGCAGTTCTATCAAGTGTTGATTCACTAGTCTTACTAAATTCGTCTTCATTACCATCATCAGTAGCATCAGCAATAGACATAGCGGATTCAAATGTAGCATCAAGCGGATGTAATGTAGAATTTAAGTCATTAACAGTACTATTGAAATATCGAGATTTATAGGGAGTGTCAGTTGCTACTTCTGACTTGAAAACATTATCGAACTCGATTTTCTTTTTCTTTTTCGTTCGCTGTTCAGTATTATCGTTAGTTTTATCAATAGCTACCTCCACAAGTTTCTTCAATGGATCAACCATAGGTTTAAAAGTTTCATTCAATGTATTTTCTAAATCAGCTTTGTCACGTTTTATTAGTTGATACTTACGTCTGATAGTATCACGAGCCTCAGATAATTGCTCGAGCATCTTCTTTTCTTTTTCAAAATTAGCCATGTTGACGCTTGCAATTTCTAAAGTTAAATAATCTTCATTCGTTCACTCCGCTATATTTATAGCAAAAGAATCGAATCCTTTTCTATACCGTCCATGATTGATTGGTCTATCTCTATCAATAACTATAAATCCATGATTATCGTCTCTCCAACATTTTGAACAAATTGCTTTAAACTTCTCAAAAGTCATATCTGAGTTAACATGATCGTTGTAAATATGTTTAATATTCACGTCATCTTGTCGAAACAAAACTAGTAAATTCACATTATCTCGAATGAGATGCTTCGGTATGCGAGCGTATGATTGACAGAGATAGAAACTATCTACTTTTTTATGTCTTCCCATACAGAAGAATGCTCTCACGTTGTCCTGCTTTTCAGTGGCTATATCGTCAAAAATCATGATGGAATTTGGATTAGCTTTATCCGGTGAAACAACTGCCTCATGCTCGCTGAATGCATAATACTGTATACCATCAATCGGTTCCAATAAATCTTTTAAAAACTTATACTTTGGTTGATTGAGGGACTTTGAATAAACATAAATGTTTTCAAATCTAAGTCCATTACGATGTGAGATTAGTGTTAGCAAACAGTTAGTTTTCCCACAGTTACTAGGACCACAGAAAACTACTCGTATACTGTCAGGCAGTAGTTCACCATGTCTTTTTTCTCGTTTTTCCGTCTCAACCACATTATCAAAATTTATGACTTGCAACTTAAGTGGTTGCTCTTTGAAGTCCATATTGTTTTCTAATCACCGATCGAAGGACGAATGAGACTACTAACTATAAAAAGACTATTTATATATTTTTAGTTTCATTAAGACTTTGTCTTCTGATGAGATATGATCATTTGTTACAAAAGAAAGACTGGTGGTGCTGGCTTAGTGAATAAGATCATTAATAACTTACCATTCGAAGATCATTTGCCTGGTTATCAGTATTGCGGACCGGGAACTAAATTTAAAAAACGACTTGCTTGTGGTGATCCTGGAAAAAATCCGCTAGACGCTGCTTGTAAAGATCACGATATTGCTTATTCTCAAAATCGAGAGAACATTGAGGCGAGAAACGAAGCCGACAAAATTCTAGCTAAACAAGCCTGGGATAGAGTGCAAGCGGAAGATAGTAGTTTTGGTGACAAAGTTGCTGCATTTGCTGTAGCCAACATAATGAAAGTTAAAAGTAAACTTGGTATGGGTGTTAAAATTTTAAAACGAGGAAAGAAACGAGGTAAGGGATTAAAAAATCGCCAACAACAACGACAGCGACGAAAGACACATGTAAAAAGTAAAAATCTATCAATTGCATTGAAAAAAATTATTAACGCTGCCTCGAGAAGTGTTGTACCTAGTAATAAATCACTCTTTGTCATTCGTTCGGCTATAAAAGGCGCTAAAGAAGCTGTGAAGAAGGCTGGAGGAAGAAGAAAAATAAATATTCCTCGTATTCTACCAATTCCTAGTAAAGTGGGTGGAGCTCTTCCTTTTTTAATTCCATTATTTGCCGCTTTGAGCGCCACTGGAGCTGCTAGCTGGAGGAGCTGCTTCAATAGCAAAAGCCGTTAACAGTGCTAAGGCCGCTCAAAATGAATTGAAAGAAGCTCATAGACACAATAAAACTATGGAAGCTATTGCTATTGGTAAAGGACTTTATTTGAAACCACATCGTAAAGGTTATGGTCTTCATCTGAAACCATATTCAAGTGGAAAAGGTTTATAAAAAAAAGCTCGAAATAACTTTACCTAATCGAGCACTGACAGATCATGATATAAGAAAATATGCTAAAATACTAAAAATTGCAAATTTTCGAGGTGTTTTTATGCGTGATGCTCTACCAACCGATGGACCTCGATATCAAGAGACAGCTATTGTAAATTTGGATAATAAACGGGGGCCAGGTACTAATTAGATAGCATATAAAAAGAAAGGCGATGAGGTTATGTATTTTGATAGTTTTGGTAATCTACAGCAGCCTATAGATCTATTGCTTTACCTCAAAGTTAATAGAATCATGTATAATTATATTAGATATCAAGATTTTAATACATATAATTGCGGCCATCTTTGTCTCAAATTTCTTTTAAACAAACTATAGAAAAGACGACTAGTATATAAAATACTCATTCAAAGAATGACTGTCATTTGATATGAATCTGTCATGGAGAATACACTAACATTGAGTCTCTCGGGAACATCATCCGTACTCGAATCATATTATTTTCCACCGATCGAATTGGTAGCAAACAAAAAATACGTTCTTGGTCTAGTTGAGCTATTGACATTTAATTCAATACCAAACATTGACGTTGGTTGTAATAAATTTTACATTGAAGGTCAAGAAGCTATCACTTTACCGACTGGTATCTACGAAATAGAAGATATTGAAAGCTTTCTCATAGACGAATTAGCACCTAAAGATATATCGTTTAGCCTAAAAGCAAATAATAATACTTTACGTAGTGCCATTCGGTGCAGTCAAAAAATACATTTTGAACCAGAAGATTCTATTGGATCAATTTTAGGCTTCACAAAACGAAACACATAGTTCTGACTTACCCGTCACTATAATCAAAGTCAATGCTTTACGTGTAGAGTGTAATATTACTACAGGCTCTTACATAAACGATCGCAAAGTACATACTATACATGAATTTTTCCCAGCAGTCCCACCTGGATATAAGATTACAGAAGTTCCCTCTCACGTCATTTACCTTCCAGTCACTGTGAGGAGCATTGATCATTTTCAAATTCGTATAGTTGATCAAGACGGAAACCTAGTTAACTTTCGAGGAGAAGTCATCACAGTGCGAGTACATATAAAGACCATATCTTAGTAATGGGTATCATTTACAATATAAAGAGCGGCCGAGGCTATATTAAAAGACAAAAATGTCGAACCGCAACCAGTCAACAGCGAGCTATCAGACCGCTCACACCTCAGAACATTCAATTCCTGAAAAGCTTGAGACTAGAAGTCATCGAAAATCGTGGAAGAAAATATTGTGCATATTAGTGTGTTGTATAAAACAACAACAACAATATGGAGGGAATTCTAGACTATTAAGACTATTAATAATGAGAATTGCTTGCAATTTGGACACAATGTGTATTATGGTTCACTTAAGCTATGGTTCAAGTTTGGTGACCCTTCAGAGCTTCAAACCCGAGAAATTAATGTTTAAAATTAACATGTGATCTTATGGGAAAACGCTGTTTTTTTTTATTATAAAGATATTCAAAAATGAGAAAATTATGAAAAAATTCTGAGGGACGTAGAAAAAAATACTGAATCCATTGGTGCTTTCAAAACTATCAATCAGAGCCTGTAACAAAAGATATTGACTAATTTATATCGTAAATTTACGATTTTCGTCAGTGAATTGACGACGTGGCAACGTCGCATGTACTCCATGTGCCTCGGTATAGGCGCGGATTTCGGAATGACGCTACGAACTTCTGAACAGCGAAGCTCACTTTTTTATTAAAAATTATTCTATTCATGTTAATAAAAAATTTTTTATATCATATTAATAAACAACTCCACATTTATTAATTTAATAAACATTTTATTTATTATATTAAATAAATAATAATTATTACGAAATAACAGTAGTTATTTTTCTCACTCATTTTTTCAGTCTATATAACATCAGGTTACCTTTTATAGGTTAGCCCGCAAGCATAATAAATACACACGGTAGCAGACGTACGTTGAGCGTTTAGAGCGGAGTATATGCGCGACGTTGCCAAACTTACGATTGGTACTAAGCGAGTCAATTTAAAGTCGAGGCGTTCTCTCAACTGACTAACTACGTACCCACCATACTCCCTTAATAAACCCTATTTGTACCAGCTAATCCACCCTGTTACAGTATACAATATTCATACAACTATTATTATTAACCAGTGCACAAGTACAGGATGTTAGATAGAAAAAATTTATTAAATGGAATCGAGCTGTAAAAGTAACTGTAATAAAAAAATGCCATATGTGGAGATATGTTGTTAGAGAAAATGTGAGAGAAGTTTTTATTGTTCGGGTTGGTCATCATCCGCTTAAGAAAATCAAGAATCTCAAAAAAAAAACAGAAGATAAAACTGATTGCACCCAAATATGGTATCAGTAGCCGTTATTACTTGAAGAAAAAAAAATTATTAAAGCATAAATAGTAATAAATAATACGGATAACCAATAAAGCTGGAAATGAAACAAATATTTCATTTTTTCTTTTTTTATAAATGGCATCAAAGTATATAACCTCATCTCCTCTTTTTTTAGGTTACCTAATGAGTATCTGGACCATTTTTATTATCTAAATTCACAATAATCGATTCTTGTTAGCGGGGTCCCTTAGCTGACAAGGCATTAAGTATGAAAACTCCTTGAAAATCATCAATTTTCATTAATTAAGCATATTTTTTATACCTAGATCTGTCAGTGCACAATTAGGTACAGCTACTTTGAGCAATTTTTTTAGACATCTCCCTTTGGTATACGGCTGGAGATGCATACCATAACCTTTATTATGTGGTTTTAAGTGAAGATCTACAGCAATTACTTCCATAGTCTTATTATGTGTATGAGTATCTTTTAATTCGTTTTTGTCAGCCTTAGCACTGTTGACAGATTTGTTATTGAAGCCGTACTACCAGCGAGAGTATCAATGGCGCTTAAAGCGGCAAATAATGGATTTAAAAAAGGAAGAGCTCCACCCACAGCTTTCGGAATTGTTAAAATACGTGATATATGTATTTTACTGCTACCTCTGAATTTTTTTACAACTTCTTCAGTACTCTTTATAGCAGAGCGAATAACTAAAAGCGAATGCTAGGTACAGCACTTTTTATAGTAGCTTTTACAATTTCATTCAATGAGGTCATTTGTTTTTTACTTTTTTATATTTCTTTCGTAATTGCCGTTTCTTGATATCTTTGCCTCGTTTTTTTATACGTTGCTGCTGCCACCGTTTTTAGACATTTTGATTCTGTGACGGGGCCCTGACTAGAATAGCCGGCCTGGTCTGGCTCGCTCTCTCTCTCTCTCTCTCTCTCTCGCAGCTTGCTCCTTCGCCATTGCCCTGGCAAGCGTGGTGGAAATTACGAACCGATACCGATGCTCACACCGCTTTATTTCACGTCATTGGCAGCCAATTAGGAGCGAGAGCGGCTGCGGCAAAAAGAAGAGAGAGAGATTGACGCATCGCGCATAGCGAATAAGCGAGCGTGAGCGACCCACGGTGATCCGCTCGCGAGAGCGAAGCCGCCGGCGTTGCTCGAGTCGACGCGTGAACGGTTGGGGAGAGAGTTCGAGCTGAGATCTTGAGAAAGAAGGATCAATTGTGACAGTCGAGCATGCGCACGCTAGAAATCCGAATTTCTAAGTAGAGACAAAGAAGCGAAACGACGCCGAGCAGATTACAGCCAGGAGAGAATTCCAGTGACGCCCAAGGCATCGTGGACTTCATCTGGACCTGCCGCAAACCTGCCTGCAGCACCAGCGCGACGCGTCGGCGAAGTGCTCGCGATCATCCATGAGCACAACGAAAACGGCGAACAAGGTGAGTCCCTCCTTTGAACTTCTCTCAATTATTGTAACGTGCCTCCGTGCGTCTGTCCGCACGAGCGAAGGCAAGGCCGCAGAGGATGACGCGCAAGCCTGTTTCGTCGCTCTTTTTGATTGTTAAACGTTGAAGAATAAATATGGTTAAAGAATATCGGGAATGATCATTGTGTGCGCCCGTCATTCCCTTCCTCTCGATTCAGCTCCCAAAACGCCAACTTCGTAACGAGACCCATCGTCACCGTTCAGAGGAGCGAAAGAGCCTCCCTTACTTTCCCCTTTAAATAGTTTGTGACATGGCGCTTGGGCACGAGCCCTTGCATGGTTCGTGGGAGTTATTAAAAGATAATTCCCCAAAACGCGCTAGTAAATTTAATCATAAGTGTCACAATTCCAATACCAAATTTACTTTTCATTTTCATAATGTTTGCTACAGCAAAAGCAGCTGCTTTCTTATCAAAAGTACTATCATTAGTAGCCTTTTTAGCACTCACTCTATCCTAAGCCTTTTTAGCTAAAATATCATCGGTTTTCTTTCTCGCGACAATGTTCTCGTTATTGAGAGAATATGCAATACTGTGATTTTTACAGTCAGCGTCTAGTAGATTTTTATCAGGATCACCTCGAGCCAATCGTTTTTTCAATTTAGTTCCTGGTCCACATTGATAATCAGGCAAATGAATTTGAAAAGGTAAGTTATTGATGATATTATTCACTAGGTCACCACCACTCTTTCTTTGATGATGATGAGTCATTATACTACTTTGAAAAAGAACACTTTAATGAATACCAAAATATATAAGCAGTCGTTTTATAGTCTTGGACTCATTTGTTGGTGACTCAGTGACGAGTAAATAATATGGATTTTAAGGAGCAGCCTTTCAAACTTCAGGTTATAAGTTTCGATAGGGTAGTTGAGACGGAGAAACAAGGAAAAAAATATGGCAAATTACTATCATATAATATACGAGCAGTTTTCTATGGACTCAGTAAGTGAGAAAAAATTAACTGTTTGTTAACGTTAATTACCCGTCCAAATGGTCTTAGATTAAAAAATGTATATGTCTACGAAAAGTCACTATACCAACCCAAGTATTAGTTTCTAAGGAATTTATTTGAGCCGATAGATGGAGTACAATATTACTGGTTTAGTGAGCATGAGTCAGTTATCACGCCAGATAAAGCACAACCAAATCCCATTAAGATTTTCAACGATATTACAACCGAGAAACAAGATAATGTAAAAGCACTTGTTTTGTATGAGAAGACATAACGAAGTATATAGCTTTTACCTTTGTCCATCTTATGTACGCATTCCAAAGCATCTTATCAGAGATAATGTGAATGTACTAGTTTTATTTCGAAAAGATCATGTTAATATCAAACATATTTATAATGATTATGTTAACTCAGACATGCCTTTCAAACAGTTTAAAAAGATTTGTTCCAAATGTTGGAATGATGATAAGTGGGAATTTTTAGTTATCGATAGCGATAAACCAATAAATCATGGAAGATTTAGAAAAGGATATAAGACGTTCTATCTGAGGACTAGAGGGTTGATGGGTAATCACTTGAATTTGTTTCCCTAAAAATAGAGTTCATTTTATTCGCTGAAAAACAGAGCTATTTACAACTATTTACAGTACGCTTACCTAAAAATAGAGAAACGACAATTACAAGTTAATGTTCTCTATCCCTCTTCTACTTACAGCTTTTGTATAACTCACTAATTATAAATTTGGTATAACTCGCTAATTATATTATTTTGATTGCACATGTGCTCTCTCTGCTTAGTGCTCTCTCTGTCGATAATCGACGTTCTCATCGATATCGCATTAATGTGACATCTAGCAGGTCAAATTTAAATTAAAGAAAGCGCCAATGAAGAAAGCGTTTCTTTACAAGGATTTAATTCTTTTACTATAATAATTGAACGAGAATTATTTCTCTTTTATCAGTACAACTATCATTAGTTTGACAGATTTGAAACGAGAATAGGTAGTACTTCAATAATTGACTGAGGATCGTGATAATTAGACGTAAATATCAGCTATTAAAACGTGGAAAAGCAGATTTAGAAAAGACTTGAAATGAAACACTTAAACCAGTTGTTGATCCATTGAAAAATGTTGTAGAAACATCTATTGAGAAAACTAATAGTGCTAGTACTACTGATACTGCTAACGAATTGTTAACGAAAAAGAATAGAATCGCCTTTGAAAAAATATTCAAGTCAAAAGCAAACAGTTCTAAGAGGCATCCGTACTTTAATAGTATGGATTACAAATGAGATTGATATTACTCTACAATCATTAGATACGATATTTGAATCTGCTATTGTGTAACAATTTTGACGTGCTGCTACCTATTTTAAAAGGGGAAGATAAGAGAGGCGCTTTCGCTTTAGATGCAATCGGAAGAGTAGGCGGGGAAATAAACTAATTTTTATTGATACCAAATCACAAAACTTTTATAATTTTATAATTCTAACAAACATGCGCTTAAACTAATCAACTATGAACACCTAATTCGAATGTCTACAATATGAAACTAATCAAAAATTTAAATATCTTAACCGTAAACGCGACTTATTCTAATGCAAAGAAACTCGTAAAGTAGCCAACGAGTGATCGCCTAGCTACCGCACAGTTATAACTAAACGAAACACGCAATACAAATTACTGGCGAAAAACGAATTCAATAAAGGTAGCCGGCAAGTGATCGCCTGGCTACCTTATAATTCGCTCGGCCGCACATCACTGCAAGAGAGAGAATAACCGGGAGAGAGATAACCAGACATTTGTTTTTCTCCTCGATAATCCCTTGAAAGTGTAGGTGGCAACTCGGGCAGGCCAACTGTCCGGCCTCTTGTCGTTGTCGCTGCTACAGGTGGTGCGCGCTCTGACGAAGGCCAGGGTGTGGAGCCGCTCGAGATGGAAGGCAGCCATCCTCTTCTTCCAGAAAACAATGGCAGATGATAACAGTGCGAGCTAATTCCTTGTTCGATTGACCCCGATTGCTGGCTGAAGTAGAGTGAATAACTGATGCCACGCAATCCTCCTGCGCGGGCAGTAACGGCTCTCTCGCAAACTATCCCTACTTAGCCCATTTTAAGGCGGCGTGCGACGAAGCGCTAATTGGTCCCGCGTCGCCTGCCTAAGGACCTAATAACCGCTTAATAACCTAATAACCGCTGGTGCGCTCACGTGAGCGGTCTTTCTCTCTCTTTCTCTCTCTCTCTCTCTCTCTCTTCTAGTTCTCTCTTGTTCTTTCTTCAACTGCAGCGTCTTCTTACACTTGTCCTTTTGTAATGCTCTCTCTCGCTCTCCTTAGGCTATCTTATCCGAGCCAGGTAATTTATGGCGGCTGAAAAAGCAGTACAGCAGTAGGCGCATAGAAAAGTGCGCCCAATACTGACCACTGAGCCTTGCCGAGGGCAAAGGGAGAGGCAGAGAAACCGACAAAAAACAGGCAACAGCTTACTCTCGTTACAATTGGTGCTGACGATGACACTGATGATGAATCTATAGATACTACTACAATAAATTTAGATAAAACATGTTCATCGCAGCCGCTTGACGACTCAATTTCAGAAAATTATATTCGACTGTTGCACGAGCCTAATATGAAAAGTAATGTAGATAAAATATTTGGTGTCTGTCTAAAGGAAAATGAGTATGTAACTGATAATTCTCTTGTTTATTTCGAAAATGATAAAGTGATAGTGAATAATGAAAAATACACCAAGACTTTTGGTTTAATAGAACTTCTTTTTCGTAAAAAACATAATTCTAAATTAATTAGTTCATTGGATGGAGAAAATTATGTCAAAATTCTTGAAAACACTAACGTTCACCGGAAGCGATTTGACTCAAATGAAGAATATCGAAATAAGCATGTAAAACAATTCAAAACCTACATTAATCCTAAATTATCACTCGACAACGGTAGTGTTCAGAAACGTAAAAGTTCTCTCTCAATATATGTAATCTGATTTACGTAATTCTTCAATGATTGAATGAATTTCATTAATACAACTAGGATTACCATATGTTCATTCAGCTATAAATAATCTTAGTCGATCAATAAGCTTATTTGGGTCGTATATATAGTCAATCCATGTTTCATTTCTTACGGCTGTGTGGCGAAAAAAGCACATTTTCTGTTGAACAAGGATGGCTTTTTAAACAAAATGATGGCATTGTAGGGAGCGGTTTCGGCACTGTAGCCTATGGACGGGCGGTTCTAATCACGACGCTCTCAGGAAGCTCAATTATGGTCCGCTTAGCAAAAACATAGATGATGCACATAGTGCACCATATGCCCAGCCTCGCGGCTGGCCAGGTCACTTTGTGCAAAAATCTTTTTGTAAAAGCGGCGGACAGTAATTGCCTTCCTCAACAGAGAATGGAGACTTCTCAAACAAACAACTTGTTGTTTTGAGAGAGGATGTCGTAATTTTCTCTTACCTGTACGGGCATATGCAAATGCAAATGCTGAAGTACAAAATGCGTCACCGATTGCCCTCGACAAGCAACTAATGCTAGTCGACCCGAAGTGAATGCAATGTGTATTTGAACGAAGACTTGCAATCACAAGTGCGGATGTGTGTACCTTCACGTGGTGGGGCTGAAAATGCTGTCTCTGTAAAGAAACAGTAGACAAAACACACAACGCTTGCCCCTAGGGGAAAAGGCCAACTGGTAAAACAAAATAAACAACTCGGACCATAACAACACGTGGTGAGGTGAGGCCTGTAAATGCCCAAACATTCAACGTAGAGCTTACCACACCCCAAGAACTCAACTCGAGCCCAGAAAAGCCAAAATTCAGGAGTCACTTGAGGGGAAATCTCTCGGGATTATGGTACCGCGCGCCTTCTTAGAGGACGGGAGACCGCTCCGGGAACTAGTTGTAGAGAACCAATGGTCCCGGCAATCCGAATTTTATTCGGGTAGATAACAAATTACCCCCTATCGACTGGCAATCGGTAGGTGCCACTATTGTGGGTAAAGAGTCGCGGCCGTGGTCATAGCAGCGACCCAAAGTTCTTTGCCTCGAGCTCCTGGAGTAAGGCCTGACACCATTGTGCGAGAGAATAGTCCATTGGGCCGAGTAACTCTCGATAATTAAAACGCACTACGGATGCCAAAACCCTCAGGAAAAATATTTCCACAGAAGGGCAGCATCCTTCCTGTTTTACAATTGAAGGCGAAATTAGTGGCTGTTAGCTCTCTTTGAAAGCGAAAACCATGCACTAAATGCCCATCAAATCCAGTGCTGCTAAAGGTGAACACTGGTTAAGACGATAGAAAAGGTGAAAACCCGACATGCTCACTCAAGCGCTACTTTGGTTGTAATTCGTCAAACACTTAACCCTGACCAAGACGAGGTTTGATTAATATCAAACCTAGTGTAAAGACAAACACGCCGGTATATTCGTAAGTAGTTTTAAGTTATATTATAATCAAATTAGTTTTAAGCAGTTAATAATAATTTAAGCAGTATTTTAAGCAGTAGTATTAAGAATAAGATTAAGAATAAAAGTTACCAATCAAAAACTAAAATTTAAATAAGAATTATAGATTTAAAACTTATAAATCAAATCAAATCAAATTATCAAAAATCAAAATCAAATCAAATCAAATTATCAAAAATCAAAATCAAATAAAATCAAAATAATTAAATGATCTAACAATAAGCCAGAAAGCTAGGAAAATAACTAGCTCAATCAAATGTAAATAAAAGAGCCATGTAAAACCATGGGGAAACTCGATAAGGTAACGACCGAAGCTCAAGTCAACACGCACAAACATACTCACTGCTTGCATTCGAACGCCACTCGCTTAATTTGAACGCGCACGTTAACGCTAAAACTAATAATTGAAAGCCATACTCCAGAAACGCCACTAGCGATTCCAAGGAGACAATATATAACTAGACATTGCATTTTACCTCGAAAGCGATATGGTCAACCATTCTAGGTATAGAAAGGCGAGGAAACGTAAGTAGGAGGCGACCGTTGAGAAATCAGAGCCTTGCTCTAATACTCCGGCGTCAACTCAGTTTCCTTCGCAATCAACCGATTTAAACTAAAGCAAAGACGATTGCCCACCAGTTAAGAGGATTAATTTGAACGTACAACAAAACCCCGAACTGGACCGGAAACTGAGGATCATACAATTGAACCTCAACAAAAGGCAAGTAGCCAACGATGAGCTCGGAGAAATCATGACAGACAGAAATCTTGACATACAGGTGGCACTAGTGCAAGAACCATACCTCTGGAATAACGCGATTTCAGGTATGAGCAGTATCGCGGACATTCACGGAGCCGAAAAAGGCGAAGCGATTCAAGCTGCGATACTCTACAATCCGCACAAGGTCACAGCTACCAAGATTTCTAATCTGTGTGACTCCTACTGTGTCTGTGCACAGGTAGTCGGAGCCTTTGGTGAAATTTATTCCATAAGCGTCTATTGCCAGTTCAGCCACAGCAGGAAGACCTATCTTTATAAACTAGCTGAGACTCTGAAGCAATTGAAAGGCAAAAGAGTCTTAGTTGGAATGGATGCAAACGCCAAGTCAAAGATCTGGTCTAATACACAGGATAAGAATGAAATAGTCATTTAAGATTTCATAGACCGATACAGGCTAATAGTAGCCAACAGGAAGGGCCAACTTCAAACGTGACGCAGTACGAGGGGAGAGACAGATATCGATGTAACTTTACATACATCAAATTTGTCAAATCTATTGGCTAGCTGGGCGGTGAAAGAATGGACCACCAGTGACCATAGGCCCATAGTGATCGAACTGGATTTTGCCTCACAACCAGCCAGACTCATACGAACCGTAGAAACAATAGAACCAAGGTTCAATATGAGAAAAGCTGATTGGGAGAAATTCGGGATACTTTGCAAATTCGAGAAAGAGAACCTATCTGAGCTCCCTTTAGAAACCTCTGAAGACATCGAAACATATGTTTCAAAATTTGAAGAGGTTTTAATAAGGGCAGCAAAGGACTCTATCCCATCAAAAGAACGCGCTCTTAACCTTGGTGAATCCTGACTTCCAAAGTAAGAGGCGGTCGATACAAAGACAACGCAAAATCGTCGCTCTGAAGGACAAGGAAGGACCGAATAGAAAACAAAGGAAAACCCTCCAAAGATCACGTGAAAAATTGAGTCTAATGAATTAAGAATATGCAGCGGCTATCAAAAGAGCCAAAAGCAAAAGCTGACGAGATTTCTGCACTATCGAAAGCAAAAAGAATGCTTGGATGTATCTGTACAAACGAGCATCTAATAAAGTCAAAATCTCATAAGCGACCTGCATGGTTAACTGTAATGGTTCAGAAACAAAAAACTGGAAAGAAACAAGTATGACTCTACTAGAAGGATTAATGCCTGATGATAACCGAAAATGCGAAAACGAAGCACATGCAGAGATTCGTAGACACAGGCAGGGAAAGCACCAAGCAAAGATAGAATCAAAAATGCTTGTTAATGCAAAACCATTACACCAGAAGGTCACGCGACTTTTCAATGCCTGCTTAAAATGCGGAATGTTCCCCAGAAGATAGAAAAATGGAATGCTAATCACGTTACTCAAAGGGGTTGAAAAACCAGAGAACGAGATTAAATCATATAGATCCGTATGTCTACTTCCCATAGCTGGGAAGACACTCGAGAGACTAATGATTCAAAGAATGTCTAACATTCTAAATAGCTCGGACTGGTCTTCGGAGGATCAATATGGTTTTAAAGCGAATAGATCCACAGAGGACGCCATTCGAAGACTATACAAAATAGAAGAGGCTGAATCTGATCCGTCGATCAAGTACGTAGCCGCTATTCCACTAGACGTCTCAGAAGCATTCGACGCCTTATAGTGGCCAAGCCTGCTTTTTCAATTAAAAGAAAGAAATTGCTCTAAGAACATCTACAAACTTCTCCAGAGTTACTTTCTCCAGAGTGACCAGGAGGTGAGTATACACGCCCACTTGGACGAAACACCGAAAACAGTAACGAAGGAGTGCCCTCAAGAATCGGTCTTTGGATCAGTCGGCTGAAATGTCATCTTTGACAAACCACTTCGGGCAATCAGGGATGCAAACGATGTACTTCTCATCATTAAGGCGACGACACGCATTGATTTTGAAAGACATGCCCAAGAAGTCATTTCGACATAATGACGAACTGGTGCAAGTCCGACAAAATGAGGCTGACGGTGCAAAAGTCAGCACTAATATGGCTGAAAGGCCAAATAAGCGAGAATAGAACCCCTACAGTCATAATCGGGAAATACAACATTAGACCGCGAATGGGGTTTAAAATTCAATTAAATGAAAAACATATATAATGGTTTTCTACTATCGAAAGTTGTATATACGCCGCTGCGGGCTGGTGGCAAACAATCAACATTAAGCAGCAATCCGCCTTAGAAAAATTGCAGCGATTAGTTCTTTGCAGAACACTAAAACCCTACAAATCGATTGTATGAAGCGGCACACGTGTTTGCAGCTACCCAACAAATAGCTCTTGAGCTCGACGGGAGAATCGCGAAGTACTACGTCAGGAAAGGGAGATCGGTAACACTGTACGGTATCCGAATAGACTTGGAAGAACTTCGATCCGGCAGACTAAAAATCTCGAAAGCGATACAACTCATCAACGATGAAATCGAAAGAATATGGCAGGAGAGATGGCAGTCAGCCACAAAAGGCAGGAGAACTTACTGCTACTTCCCAGTAATCAAGGATAGATTAAAGAAGAGGTGGCTAAATCCCAATCACTACACAGTACGATTCATGACTGGACATGTTGCTTTTAAGTCATACCTCCATAAAAGAGGATTATGCGAAGACCAACTGTGTAGTTGTGGAGAAATAGAAAGCGAAAGTCATATTCTCTTTAACTGCGAAGATGTAAGGAACTAAGGAAGCCATTAATAGAGGCCGCTGAAGAGGAGGGTCACACATGGCCTTGCTCTGAAACGGCCCTAGTATCTAGCAGAAAAATCTACAAAGTCTTTGAAGACTTTGCTAGAAAGGTCATCAAGCCCAGGGAAGGAGCACCTGTAAAGAAGAAACGGCGCAGAAAAATAGTTGTTAACTACAGCAGAAGGACGCCGGCCCCTACAAAGTCCCTAACCAGAGGACAGAACTCGCATAATGATCAAGCTAATTTTTGAATAGCTTGAACAAAGCTTGAATATTTTGAAAGATAATTTTTGAACCTTGAACTTTGGAATCTGATTTGAAGTTCAATAATTCCAACGCTAATTTCAACACCTGATTTAAGCTTAAGTTTCGGAACTTCAATTTGAATAAGCGGCATGATGAGCAAAAATACTGAAAACTGCCTGGGGTGTCGTCTTGTCGGCTAGGCGAGACTTCGACCAAAAATCAACCAATATGGAATGAAAGAGTAGAGATCGGTACCAGCGAGTCATAAAAGCTCACCCATTGAAAGCAAAATCCGAAATTGAAGAAAAAATTGGGAAAACAATTCTTCGAATGACGGATACCCACCAGCATGAACGGAGATGACCGAAACGCAATGGGAAGACGTGTCCTGGTACGTCGAAGCGAGGGACCTATGAGTTGTGGGAGCAATCCCTTAATACAGGTACGCAGGGTGGTACGATTTTGAACGAGCCCAGGAGGAGAGGTTTAGCTGGTTGATCGTCTAGAAACTTCCTCTGACTGTTCAAGCTGAATCTTTCTTTCGACTTCTCAATTTGGGTTGGCCTCTGCGGGGCAGTGGTATCTGGTCAAGCAAATCTTGTAAGATTTGTATGCCGTGCGCTTCCGACGCGGAAGACGTTGAGACAACTAGAGTCCTGTCGCTCCTAAACCTAGGGTCAAACCTTTAGTTCCTTTCTTCTCGAGCGTTGAACTTTGAAAAAATCGGTACCCCTCTTGAGGAGGTCGCCGTCTTAGATTAACAAGGCTTCGACTCCCTGTGAGTGTCAGGGATGTCGTAGCAAACTTGACTTCCGGATCTCCAAGGTATCTTCGAAAGCGAAACCATGGAGTGAAAGACAGTGAGCTGTGCCAACCTTTGGCTCTCAGGGAGAGGAGTGGTAATGTCTGACGACGCTACACCTTCCCTAAAACGGAAAAGTGCAAAACACAGAGACTACTTGTAGCCTATGGAGGAGGTAATAAAATGGAAAAGTGGAGGCTGTAGTGACTATGACGCCCTCTATTTTTGAACAGTTGTGAGATATAAGCTTTATATACTCGTAAAACAAACTCATACATAAACTATCATAACGGTTTTAGCATTTCATAGAGTTCACAGTCTTTATAATTTCAAATAGATTATGTATTAAATTTTCAAGGCTTTCAAGGCTCAAACGAATCTTTCGTATGTATGAAACTCGCCTATTTACTATTAAATATTGATTTTTTTCCAACTGTGCTTTTCTTTGAACTGCCAGATCATTGGCATAAACTTCCTGTCATATGTCATAAAGTTAATAGAAAATTAGAAATATTTAGTATATAGTATATTATGGAGATTTGGCATTATATGATATAAAGTTTTACCATTTGTTTTGAGTAATCATTTACATACCTCTAGAAATATTTATGTAAAAGGATTGCAAAAGAATAGCTTCAATAAAAATACTAATTTAAAAGTAAGTATAAAAAGAATTTTTTTTTGTTATATAGTCAGAAATTTAAATCAATTTTGATTAGAACCTTTTATTCCTCTTACAGAAAAATTTTGGATCTCGAAAGCGCCATGAGATGTCCACGATTGAGAGAATTATCTTTGCCATTGAAAACGTCATTTACGAGGTCTGTCCAGAAAGTATCGGGCCTACCTTTATATTTTCGAGCTAGCGTTATTCCTTATCATCTGGTGGGTGGCATCCTTCAAAGTGATCCCCACTTGATTGAATAACATGGTTCCATCGATGTTTCTAATTTTCAAAACAGCCCAGGAACTCACTTTTAGGGATCTTTACGTACACTCGTCGAATTGTTTTCAACCGTTGTTTTGTCATCGAATCGGTGTCCTTGAGTGGTTTTCTTAGTTTTGGAAACAGCCAAAAGTCACAAGGAACTATCTCGAGACTGTATGGAGGTTGTCGAAGCAATGCGATATTGTGTTTGCTCAAAAACTGCTGCACAAGATTGGATGAATGCGCTGGCGCATTATCGTGATGGAGAAGCCAGTCACCACTTTCCCAAAAGTGCGGCCGTTTTCTTCTTACTGCATCACGCAAACGTTTTAAAATTTGAACGTAGTATTCTTTATTGATTATCTGTCCTGTTGGTGCATATTCGCGAAGTACAACACCTTCACATTCGCAAAAAACAATCAACATTGACTTAACATTGCTCCGACTTTGACGTGCTTTTTATGGTCTTGGCGATTCAGAATGCTTGCACTGTGAAGATGGTTGTTTTGTTTCAGGATCATAACCATAAACCCATGTTTCATCACCTGTAATAACTTTTCTAAGCACATTATCATCATTATTGACCATTTCCAGATTGTCCAGAACGATTTCTAAGCGTATGTTCTTCTGCTCTGCTGTGAGCAATTTTGGGATGAATTTCGCACACACGCGTTTCATTCCTAAATTTTCGGTTAAAATTTCTGAAATGATAGTTTTTGGTATCCCAAGGTCTTCTTCTAGTTCTCGCACAGTCATACGACGATCTTGTTCGATTGCAAGTCGCACCTACTGAATATTATCTGCTGTTTTTCTCGTCGAAGGTCGGCCGGAACGAGAATCACTATCGACAGAAGTGCGACCATCCTTGAACCGTTTATACCACTCTTTTATTCGTGTTTTGCTCATACACTCGCTTTCGAAGGCCTTTTGTATCATTTCAATAGTTTCCGAACTCGTTTTTCCAAGTTGAAAGCAAAATTTGATGCAAATTCCTTGATCTTGTTTTTCAGTCATTTTTGACAATATCAAAATCCGACGAACGCGAAAAAGGCCCTGTAAACAAAGACACGCTGCGCATGAACTATAGGTCTGGCAGGTGTCCGTAAGTAACCAATAGATTCGTGAGGCTTTACTGTTGACGTTTCTGTCTGGTAGAGGTCGCTCGAACGCTATGGCGCGAAGATATAAACGTAGGCCCGATACTTTCCGGACAGACCTCGTATATATTATTACGATAATCGAGCTAACTTTGTATGTGCCGTTACAAATGTACGAAAATTGATTACTTGGAATAAAAATATACAGACACAATCTGAACTCGAAGGTTTGGATGAAGTTGATAGTAATACATATAAAAATTCATTTAAATATTTCGAAATAGCTATGTCGACTACAGAAAATAAAGATTATAGACAGACCGTTCTTTATTCAATGTATAACTAAACACTAAATTAAATTTAAAATATTTAAAAAATATTCGAGTAAAATAAATTACGCGGTTGAAAGGCTCCTGAAATAGAATAAGGCTACTTGTCGCTTGCTTAGATAAAGAGAGAGAGAGCTATAGTCTATCTAACTACGGGATTTGGGATGAGGAAGAGGCATACAACGTCTCAGGACTATCTCCAGTCCTCAGTAAGGGCAGCAGTAGCGTCTTAAAGGCATTAGCAGCCGCACGAAAAACCGTATCCCCTCTCATACTCGTAGAGGGTAGCATCACCCTTCCATCTTCAATTTATTGGCGGATGCATGGGAAATCGTATCCCTTCTGCTAGAAAATGAAAGAGAGAGTAATGCCCCCCCCCCCCTTCCAATTCTAAATTAATCTGATTATAAGTTCTACTGATCAAAAAACTGGGCTATGTAGTACCTAGGGAACATACATATATATTTAAGCACAGGATCTAATTCTTAAGGACATTATTCTAAACATTATTAATTATTAACTATGAACTTATTCTGAAACGTTATGCGTACCACCAAGCCACGCTGAATCAGGTCGAAAGAGAGAGAGAGAGTTAATACGCACTTCCCACCACTGCGTGCTACCAAGTCACACTAAATCAAAATGAGAGAGAGAGAGAAAGAGAGAGCTAGTACGCGCTTAGGGCTGATACCAAATAAGTAGCAAGTATATAATATACACATACTGAGTAGCGTCCTACAGAAACCAGCGTTTGCCCGGAAAATCGCATCCCCTCTATAAGTTGTATGTTATATATATATAGAGAGAGTGTTAGAAACAGAGCAAGCGTATCCCACCATCACCATGCGCTCGGACCCTATGCCAAATATGTAGCTAGTATACACACTGCGAACTATACAAGATACATGTTGCAGTAGCTCCAATGGTAGAGCACCGGCTTGTGTACCCAGAGAATGCTTGTTCGATTCCCCGACGCGTTAGTTTATTTTTTTGGAAAAAACAATTGTAGCACATCCAAACACGTGATGAAGCGTTCTTTCTATATTCATTATTTAATTGAACAATTAAAATGATAATTAAAATGAAATCAACCTGTATATAAATTATTTCTACTGATCAAAAGCTACCAGAACGAGAGCACTAGGGTCTCTAGTCCCACGGGATGAATATGTCCTGAAATATACATATATGCTTAAGTATAAGGGAGCGACTGACGCTATACAACAGGGACTCAAGCTTCTATCAAAAATAAATCAATCTCTCTATACATTAATTTCAATCATCAAAAATCTAGGGATAAATTTGTCCTGAAACATACATTGCTTATTTAGTGGCATAGCGTAGTCGAACGAATGCATGAAGGGCGCGGGTTCAATTCCACGTGGTGTTTATTATTATGTTTACAAATATCGAGATCAGATACAAACAATGATCTGTAGATTAAAGGATCAATCAAACTAGGGAAGCTGGTATTGATAGGCTTAGTAATAGGATTAAGTATAAATGTAAATAAAGCGTGTATGAAAAACGTATATATAAGTGCGAGCAAACTTGAACGTGCATTCTTACTCCGGCTTTTCGAATTGCTTAATGTCACTATCTCAGCTAGTGGTTAATTTACCTGGTTATCAAACGAAAGAAACCACGCAAGAATCCCGAATCTTTTCAGCCAGAGTAGAGGCAGTTAGGATATTGGTGTTCCGCTGAGCTTCCTTGACCGGTTGAACGAACGAGCCCAATAAATAAAAGGCAAAACACATTCTTCTCCGTAAATCACTCGAGAAGTCCCGTAGTGTTACAACAAGGTTGTTCATGTGCACAACGGAAACTCAATTGAGGTGTGTTCAAAAAGTAAGGTGAATTTTTAAATTGGGCGGGCTAAGTAGATTCGATCATCGATATTTTATTTTATTATGTTGGTATGCATGTTCCTCACATATACTCACAGTTTCAGCGAGTTTTTATGTTTACTTTTTTTTAGGAGACAGAAACGTTAAACGTGTTTTTTGTGCTCAGAAATTTTCTGCCGTTGAAAACAATGGATCAAAGAGTTTGCATAAAATTTTGTGTAAAAAATGGAATTAAGTGCTCCAAAACACTTGGAATGTTGACAGTGGCATACGGTGAGTCTACTTTAAGTCAAAAAAATGTTTACGAGTGGTATAAACTCTTTCAAGATGGCCGAGAAAACACTGACGACGAACTTCGCTCTGAACGTTCCAACACTTCAATAACTGATGAAAGTGTTAAAGAAATGAAACAAATGATGTTCAAAAATCGTCGAATCACTATTAGAGGCTGAAGACGTCGACATCTCTGTTGGCTCGTGCCAAGCAATTTTTTCCGAAGTTTTGGGCATAAAACGTATAGCAGCAAAATTTGTTCTGAAACTGCTTAATTTTGAAAAAAAGGACCGTCAAAGAAGCATCGCTCAAGAGCTGTTAAAGAATCATGGGTTTATGGTTATAACATCGAAACTAAAACCTAATCGTCCCAATGGAAGACTCCAGTAGAGCTAAGACCAAAAAAAGCACGTCAAGTTCGATCAATTGTCAAGGTTTTGCTCACTGTTTTCTTTGATTATCGTGGCGTAGCACATCAAGAGTTCTTACCATAACATCGTACGGTCAATAAAGAGTATTACCTTGAAGTTATGCGTCGTTTGCGAGAAGCAATGCAAAAAAAACGTCCGGAATCGTGAGAAAACAATTCATAGATTTTGCATGACAATAATTCACCTGCTCACTCATCGTTGCTTGTGTCGAACTGTTTGGCCAAAAACAAAACCACAAGCTCGCGATAGCTACTGCACCCGTGGCGGTTGGGTTACAGTACTAGCAAGCATAGGCGACGCCAGTAACGACTGCGGTCGCTCCTCATAGATAAATCCAGTCACCGGGCAGAAGCATGATTACATCTGATGAAAATGTGTTGCCGTTGATGGTTCCTCTGCCGTCGGCTAACTCAGATGGACGCGCACGCGAACAGGACGCGTGAGATCGGGGTAAGCGTAGCACTAGTATGCTAAGCCAGATTTGGGGGGCCCACAGCCATGCCTCATTGAATTTATAGGAGAGAAATCAGTCAGGGCATCACGAATGGTACGAATATTATTTTAGATTGGAACGTGAGGCGGTGCATAGTAGGATGGTTCAGGCCGAGCAGCAGACTTCATCGCCGCCTCAGGCCAGACCGTCCGGCGACAGCGCGGTGCTAAACGTCCTCGCGACTGCCACTGAGCAACGGGCTTATGCGTGCGCACCGATAACTACAGCAGGTAATTCACGTATCAATGCTAATTTAAGTAGGTCAACGAGCACGAGATACCGAGCGTCAAGAGTTGAAGATTGGAAACACGAGATACAGGGAGCCATGAAATGTAAGCATCGGATTTGTTAGGTAAAGGCTCGGTTACGGATAAGAAAAATGTGGTTAGTGTGAAGCGGCCTAGACAAAGGCAAGGGGAAAAAGTAGATACAAGTACGTGTCCTTCGGACACCCATAGTTATAATATGCGGAAAGAGAGATCATTAAGAAGAGATTGGATAAAAAAGGTAGAGCAGCCGAGCAGCGAGAGCAGTCTTTCGTAGGTAATGTATATCAATGGTATACCTGCAGACGGAGTAAGCTCATTCAATGCCTACTCTTTCCGATTTTCAGGCAAAGACGGTATGAACGCATTGAGTTTTTTGTCGGGTCCAAGAGATTGCCAGCGTTATTATGGCATCTCTCAAAAAGAGATACTGGTAGCAATGAGCACCGCGTTCCCCTACAAAGCGTATTCATGGTACGAGGTAAATTGCGGGCTTTAGAGAACACTAAAGAACTTTAAGACGAGTTTTTCAAGCGAATTTTGAAGAGATAATTTCTTGGCCTGCATGCCGGCAGGAAACCGTCTATGTTCGTTTGGTTGTTCCTGCGAGTCGCTAGGTTGTGTACGGTGATCAAAAAGTAAGGTGAATTTTGAAATTTAGCGGGCTACGTCCGTTCGATCTTCGACTTTTTTATTTGGTTATGTCGGTACACTCGTCTAGAACATACGTTCCAAATTTCAGCTTTGTAGTATGTTTGGTTTGTTTGTGAGAGGCATCAAGGTTAGAAGTGTTTTGCGTGCTCCACGATTTGCTGCTGTCTAAAAACATGGATCAAAGAGTTTGCATTAAATTTTGTGTGAAAAATGGAATCAAATGTTCCAAAACACTTGAAATGCTGAAAGTGGCATACGGTGAGTCTAGTTTAAGCCAAAAAAATGTTTACAAGTGGTATAAACTCTTCCAAGAAGGCCGAGAAGACACCGACAACGAACCTCGTTCTGGACGCCCCAGCACATCAACAACTGATGAGAATGTTGAAGAAGTGAAGAAAATAGTGTTGGGAAATCGTCGAATTACCATTAGAGAAATTGCTGATGATATTGGCATCTCATTTGGTTCGTGCCAATCAATTTTGAGGAGTGTTTTAGACATGAGACGTGTGTCAGCGAAGTTTGTTCCGAAATTGCTCAATTTCGACCAAAAGAAACGTCGCATGAGCATCGCCCAAGAGCTACTGAATGACGTCAACGATGATCCAGATTTACTCAACAGGGTTATAACAGGTGACGAAACATGGGTATACGGTTATGACGTCGAGACTAAGACTCAATCGTCCCAGTGGAGGCATTCTGGATCACCAAGACCAAAAAAAGCACGCCAAGTTCGATCAAATGTAAAGGTTTTGCTTACAGTTTTCTTTGACTGCAGGGGCGTGGTGCATCATGAGTTCTTGCCACAGGGTAGAACAGTAAATAAGGATATTACCTGCAAGTTATGCGCAATTTGCGCGAAGCAATCCGCCAGAAACGTCCGAATTTGTGGAAAAATAAAAATTGGCTTTTGCACCATGATAACGCCCCTGCTCACACATCGTTGCTTGTGCGCGAATTTTTGGCTAAAACCAACACAGAAACGATGCCACAGGCACCGTATTCCCCAGATCTGGCCCCCTGTGACTTCTTCTTGTTCCCAAAACTGAAGAGGCCCATGAAAGGACGGCGTTTTGCCACGATTGAGGAGATAAAGACGGCATCGAAGGATGAACTAAACAAGATCACAAAAAATGATTTTTTGAAATGCTTCAAGAATTGGAAAAAGCGTTGGCACAAGTGCATTATATCCGAGGGGGATTACTTTGAAGGAGATAAAATAAAAATTGATGAGTAAATAAATATTTTTTGAGAAAAATAAAAATTCACCTTACTTTTTGATCACACCTCGTATGTCATCCTGTGCGCCGCAGATTCCTCGGCTCAATCCATCTTCGATTACAGCTCGGCGCATTTCCCTCCCGACAGCAACGGCGACGTCAAGAAGCCCGACGACAAATTTTCATCGCTATCACCTGCGCCTCACGGGGATCGCCAAAGAAAGGTCAGGTTATCTCTCTCTCCCGTTTATTCTCTCTTTTGTAGTAATGTGCAGCCGCGCGAACTTATAGGTAGCCTAGCCGGTTCACTTACCAGATAACTTACCGGTTAACTTTGCTCAACTCATCGCCGTCCATGATTTGTATTGTAATTAATTGTATATGCACTGTAGCTATGTGTTCACTCGCCGGCTGCTTCGTATTGTCTCTTTTTTCTTGTTTCTTTTGTATTAAGAATAAGTCTCATTTGTTGTTCGAATAGCGTACATAATGTTTAAGGTGTTTAATTAATAGAGTTTGTAATTAGTTTAAGCGCGTGTTTCGATTGTAAGGTTATGTTATTGTTAAATTATTGAATATGGTTTATTTTCTCGTCTATTCACCCTATTATATTTACAGCGAAAGTGCCTCTTTGCCTTCCTCTTTCAAATAGGTAGCAGCGTATCAAATCTATTACAAATTATCGAGGAGTAAACTGTATAGAATTTACTTCACTTTTATCTATCCAACTATTTTGGAAAGTATGGAATCTTAAACATCTCACAAAGACTCGATTATCACGACATTTAATAATTTTTTCAATCAGATATATACGAGGTGTGTTCAAAAAGTACCCGGAATTATCGTTTTACCAAAAAAATATTTATTTATTCGTTTACATCAATGTGGTCCCCTTCAAAGTAATCCCCCCCAGATATAATACACTTATGCCAGCGTTTTTTCCAATCTTCGAAGCACTCTTGATATTCACTCTTTGGTATGTCCTTGAGCACTCTCAGCGATTTGGCCTTTATTTCTTCAATCGAGGAAAAACGCCGTCCTTTCATGGGTCTCTTCAACTTTGGGAACAGGAAAAAGTCACACGGAGTCATATCTGGTGAATATGGAGGTTGGGGCACGATTACGACGAGTGAGCAGATGCGTTATCGTGATGCAAAAGCCATGAATTGTTTTTCCATAAATCGGGACGTTTTTTTCGGATTGCTTCATGCAAACATCGCATAACTTCAAGGTAATACTCCTTATTAACCGTACGACCTTGTGATAAGAACTCAAGATGCACCACGCCCCTGCAGTCAAAGAAAACTGTAAGTAAAACCTTCACATTTGATCGAACTTGACGTGCTTTTCTCGCTCTTGGTGACGTTGTATGCTTCCAGGTGGACGATTGTGCTTTGGTTTCGACATCATAACAATACACCCATGTTTCATCACCAGTTGTAACCCTTTCAAGCAAACTTGGATCGTCGTTGACATCGTTTAACAGCTCCTGAGAGATGTTCAAGCGATTGTTTTTTTGGTCAAAGTTCAGCAGTTTTGGAATGAATTTTGCTGCCACCCGTTTCATGCCCAAAACATTTGAAAAAATGTTATGACATGAGCCAATTGATATGCCAACTTCATCAGCAACTTCTCTAATTGTGATTCGGCGATGATTCAGAACCATTTTTTCCACTTTTTTCACATTTTCATCGATTGTTGACGTGCTGGCTCGACCGGAGCGTTCGTCATCTTCAACGTCTTCGCGGCCATCTTGGAAACGCTTATACCACTCGTAAACACTTGTTTTTTTCATAGCAGACTCACCATAGGCTTTTTGTAACATTTCACACACTTTGTTACACTTTATTTCATTTTTTACGCAAAATTTAATACAAATTCTTTGATCGATTTCTTTTAAAAAACGAAAATCGCCGAGGTCATAAAAACACGTCAAACCTTAGCGACTACCGCAGACAAAGTAAACAGTGAATATAGCTGAAAATTTTATCATACTTCAGGGGCATGAATACCAACACAATAAAAAAAATTTTGACAATCGGACTCTCCAGACCCGCGAAATTAAAAAATTCCAGGTATTTTTTGAACACAGCTCGTATTTCGATGTTTCGTTTTTTGTAGTTCCTACTTGTAGAAACAACCAAAAATGGGCTGATCATGATATTGTTTCCTATGATAAATAATTGGATTTGATGAAACTACAGGTACACTAGTAAATATTTCGGTAGAATAATTCGGTATACATCCTTTTTCAAACATTTTCTTCGCGTTACTCACTCTTACTTTATCGCGAACTTTGAAATTTGGTTTCCTTCTTACGCATTTTTGAGCAAAATTATGTAATACTTAAGCTTAATTTACTGTGTAACTTAAATAGGTTTCATATCAATCTTTTAATATTTACGATTATTGTAAGCAACAGTAGGTTTTGGTAGTATATACCCATTTGTGATTGCTATGTAGACTAAATTTTATCCACATAGCATTTTTCAACGTACGATTGAAACATTCACATATTTAAGGTTTGAGTGAACTATAAATCTAGTAGAGATTAATTTTATATTTTTTCGCGAGAGTTTCAAAAGTTGCATTGTAAAATTCCTTGCCTCTGTCCGTGTGAAGATTATAAGTACTCAACCTTTCACTAAAACAGAATTCAGTGTCGCTGCCACATCACTACCGATTTTCTTTTTCACCAGCACGGTTCACACATGATTTGATGTATTAGTTATCTTGAGAAGCCAATAACCCAATTATGCCGCGATTTACTCTAGAATAAGTCTGTATACTGACGAGATCGGCCCGTCAGGTCTTATTTATTCCTCGAACATCGTACTGCTTCGTGAATAATTACGTCTCGCTGATTTGTGAAGCTCTTCCATCATTTTTTGATGCTCCATGAGACGACACGTTTACTTCTGTATTTAAAGTACCTATTTTTATCACTGATTTATTTCTTTCAACTAAGTCATTGAGATTACTTTTCATGTATGATGTGATGGTGTCTAACAGTTTTTGTCTTCCGACTGAAGGATGCGTTGAACAGTTTGCAAATTAATAGCATTGTCAGAATTTAGTGGAGCAACGTTCTCTATTCTCTAATTTTTTATTTTATAAATTATTTAAAAATCTATTTATAAATTGAAATCTTCGAACGTGTTTCTAATGTGTAACGTAATTCTCTCTACTGGAAGAGCAATATTTTTCCCTCTTTGAACTATCAGTAAATAAAAGGTACGTTTTAGGTTTAGAAGAATTATTGACATTCAACTCAATACCTAATATAGATATAAATAACAATAAATTTTATGTTAGTGACAAACCATCTATTAAAGATATTGATAAATTTATTCATAAGACCTTAGAGCCTGAAATAACAGTGAGCCCGAAACCGAACAATAATATAGTACTTTACGTTGTATAATTAAAACTTAGGAAGATATCCATGAGATTCCAATAGTCAAGTACTGGAATTTGCACCACGTAGACTAGAAAAGAACTTCCAGTCGGGTCTTCCAATAAAAATTATTAAAGTTCTGAGAATCCAGTGTGACATTACCTCTGGTGCTTATATGAATGGGAGTAAGGTTTACGATATTGATAAATTTTTTTATGCTGTACTATCTGGATATAAATGGTGAATTCCAACCGTCAATCGTTAATTGATCAAAGCATAAATATATTAAAGCCTAAAGTTCCTAGAAAGTTTCAGCTTAAACGTAATTTCTGGTGGAAAATAACTTGCATTATTTTTTGCTGCTTTCAAAAAAAATAATGAAGAACATTTTAGAAATATAGTCACCAGTTACCTTTGATAAATTCTTAGCTTATTATGAGATTCAGACTTATCAACCGTATTCGAATACATTTTTCAAATAATAAAATTCGCTTATCAATCCAAAATAAAGACGTTTGTCTTCTGCCATCTCGTAGCTTATTGCGTATTTATGGTCGATTGTGTGACAAAAAGAATGCAGTCTTCACAAATATTCTCTTTGTGAACAACGCCATTTGTCACTTGTTTGAGGAAATTAGATATGAACTAAATGCGATAGAAATCAATAAATATGAACATTTTGGTCTAACAACTATTATGTGAAATTGGCTATTACTTAATTTAAGCCAAAGTTGAATTGCTGAAAATGCCGGATGGAAAAAAAGAAGACGATCAGGAAATAATCAACCAGGATGGATATTTCGATGTCACTATTCCTTTAAACTTCATTCTTGGATTTGCTGAAGATTATCACAAAGTATTAGTAAACGTGAAACATGAAATAATTCTCACACGGTCGAGCAGTGATTTAAATTCCGTTATCCAAACAACAAAATTAGTGGAACTAGAAACAATTATCGAATACTTCAAAATAGATATAACACACATCGAATGGATTATGCTGTATGTTACTGTATCGAATACTCCAAAAATTCATGTACTTCATTTTCTGAAGAGAGAAAGACGAATTTCACTGAGTTTTCGTAGTTGGGAATTAATGAGTGTCCAATACTACTTGTTAATACTAGTCATATGTGAACAGTCAAAATTGCAAATAAATTGGAAAAACCACATTATGTCATCTTAGCTTTTCAAAGTAAACGAAAAAATATTCCAACAGTTAATGCTAGCGTATTTTTGGTAGAATAAACTTTGAAACAAACACCCTCAAGATATATAACCGTCCGGGAATAAATAACAGTTTATCTTTATCATCATTATCTACTCCAAGTCCAACAGGTAATAAAACCACGAATACTAAATAGTTTTCTGCAATATTACAATATGGATAACAGCTTATATGATATTATATTTGAAAATGAACATTAAACAGATAATATTGATGATCTAAACAAATATATATGTAAAGAAAATAATATCATTCTTTGTATAAACATCAGAAGCCTTAAAAAAAATTACAATAAATTACTAGTATTTCTGAAGAACCTCGAAAAAAAACCATGTATAATAGTATGCACAGAAACATGGAATTTAGACAATCATGAAATGTTCCATATTCCAGACTATAAAATATATTACAATGAAAGTAAAATAAACAAATCAGATGGAGTTGTTTTATATATGAAAGAAGAAATCACCGAAATTACAGAAGTTCTTGAAATAGATAAATTAAAAATAATTAACTATAATATTACACTAGAAAACAACAAAAATTTGATGCTGTCTGCTATTTACAGATCTCATGATTTATCTAAATCTGAATTCCTATTGAATCTCAAAGAATTATTGAAAATAAACAAAAAATATAAAAACAATATTTTAATGGGAGACTTTAATTTTGATATATTGAGTGAAGAAATACTAGATCAAGATTTTTTACAAATACTGCTAGAAAATGGATATTGCCCTGGACTACATACCATAACAAGACCATCCAATATTGATATTAACAAAGGTACATGTATAGATAATTTCTATGTTAGGCTAGGAAAAGTCAACTATAAAACTTACGTCCTCAACGTACCCTTCAATGATCACTACCCCATAATGATAAGTTTAAGGAATAATTATAAATAGACACAAAAAACCTATTTTAAAATAATAAACTATTTTAAACTAAAAAATAAAGCCAAAAGAACTGTTTGGACTGACATACAAATTATAAAAGACCCTAATCTAGCTACGAACAAATTAATAGAAAAAATTCAAACATGTATTACGGCATCATTTAAAAACAATAAACACAATAAGAATAAAATGAACCCAAGGAGTAATTGGATAACTAAAGCAATAATGATATCATGTGCACACAAAGAAAAACTTTATAATAATTGGAAAAAAGATCCCAATAATGCAACAAAAAGAGAAAAATATAAAAACTATGTAGAAACTTTAAAAAAGACCATAGATCTAGCTAAAGAAAAATATGAAAAAAATCAAATCAAAACAAATCAACACAATCCACGAAAACTATGGAAAATAATCAACAACAAAATTAGGAAGAAAACCAAAAAAAACAATAACATAAATCATCTATTAATAGGTAATAATAAAATTATAAACTCAAACGACATTGCAGAACAAATGAATACATTTTTCAGTACAGTAGGCAAACAGATATGTGATAATATTAGACAACCAATAAATAGTAACATTACTCTACCATCTATGAACAACAACAGTATTTTTCTACATTTAACAAATAGAATAGAAGCTCAACAGACAATAAGGAAAATGGGCAACAAAAACGGAGGATCTGACGGCATCAACACTCAGGTACTAAAGATGATAATAAACCACATAAGTGATCCGTTGACCTATATCTTTAATTTATGCTTACAAAAAGAAATATGGCCTGACGAATTAAAAAGTGCTGAAATTATTCCTATCCACAAAACTAAAGAGAAGTATCTACCAACAAACTATAGACCTATATCTTTAATATCAAATATCGCCAAAATTTTTGAAAAATTAATACAAATCAGGATTACAAGTTTTTTCAACAAACATAATTTATTTTCTAATAAACAATTTGGTTTTAGAAAAGGTCTTAGCACCAAAAATACCCTATACTACCTAACTAACTCAATATACAATCAACTAGATAAAAGTAAAGCAATAGCAGCAATTTTCTTGGATCTAGCGAAAGCTTTTGACACTGTGGACCACAAAATTCTACTTAAAAAACTCTATAGATATGGAATTAGAGGTAGTGCGTATGAACTTATCAAAAGCTATCTAAGTAATAGGAAACAAAGAGTTAAAATTAATGGTGAATATAGTCAATATCAACACGTCAACATTGGCGTACCACAAGGTACAATATTGGGACCTTTATTTTTCATAATCTACATTAATGATATGTTACAATTGCTACCAAATGATAATGTGTTGGCTTTTGCTGATGACACGGTAATTATCGTGAAAGGCGAAACATGGCATGAAGTCGAAAGAAATATGAATTTCTACTTAAACAAAATATTCATTTGGCTAGCATTGAATAAACTGTCACTAAACATTGACAAAACAGTTTATATGGCATTTGGAAATAACTGCAATAGCAACTCAACATATCTACATATAAATATAAAAGGTGCATCCTATCGAAAAGTTGATAACACTAAATACCTTGGAGTGCATTTCGATAGCCATATGAGATGGGACATGCATACAAACATGCTATACAATAGACTAAAATATCTAACTTATATTCTCTACAAATTATCTAGGATATTGAGCACAGATAATCTACGTATGATTTACTATGCACTTTTCCATAGCATAACAACATACGGTATTATAGCATGGGGTGGAGCATACATTGGAAGACTCAAATATATATAAACTCTACAAACTCGACTATTACAAATAATAAATAAAAACAAGTTTATAAATGAAAAAATTCCACTAAACATAGATCAAACATTCACCATGGAATCTCTAGTGTATCACTATATCAACCTGCAAGATATGTTCCTGAAGAAAAATTCCGTAACAAAGAAAAAAACTATACAGCCCCTTAAAATAAAATTAACAATCAGCATTAAAGATAGCTATACAAGAGCTTTAGCCACCTTCAATCAACTACCTTCTCACCTCAAAACTTTAAATGGCGATACTAAAACAATAAAGGACAAAATAATGTGACGGTGTAGGCCCGTCATGGCCTGCACCGTGTGCTTGCCTCCCTCTCCTTCTTAGGCAAAGGCGCACGGCCGGCATCAAGCGCACGTTATTATCACCTGCCTGATGCCTGCCCTTTTATTTTTCAGCAACGCACGAGAGTGGAAGGAGAAACCGTGGACGCGATGACGCGCTCGAGTATTGAGAGTGCGAGAGAGAGAGAGAGAGAGAGAGAGAGAGAAAAGCAATAGTTTAAGTTGGGCTTGGCGCGCGGCACTTGTCGCGACGGGCATTGCCGCGTGCCGCCGATTAGGCGAGTGGTGGGAGAAAGCGTGAGAAGCCGGCTCTCATGCACTCGCGACAGAGAGTGACGCGACGCGCGCGACAGCAATCAGTCGTACTAGAGTTAGCTGGTGACCATCGCTGCCTGCCCTTTGTTCGGGAAGAAGTCAGCATTCCTCAGCAGATCGGCCGGACGGGACTTCCTCTGCCAGCGACGCAGCAGTTGCCCTGCAAGAAGCCGTCATCGAGGCAGAACCCGACAGCCTTTTCTGCCAGGTCGCCGGCCACGCAGCAGCGAGGGGTCTTCCAGCCTAGTCGCCGGTGGGATACCTTGGAGGCCGCCAGCAACAGCGACGTCCACCAGAATTTGGTCAGGTCACCGATTCCTCTCTCTCTATATCTCTTCCTTTCCTCGGCGATTCTCACGGTTCGCGTTGCTACGCCAGGCTTTTCCGAGCCGGCGTAGTTTTCGGCAGTGTGTAATTTAAGTAATTGTTTGAGCCGGTTAACGAGGTGACATGGCGCTAACGTGCCGGTCATCTCGCTTAGATTAAGTTTGCGCGTTATTGTTAATAAGTGTTTGTACTTTCGCCGGCACTCTAGGTAGTGCGTTGTAATAAACGGTTTGTCAACGAGTTGTGTGTGTGAAATTATTTGCCCGCTGTTCTCCTTCCTGCTTTGCTTGGAGCGATACACCGCCTCCCTTGCCTTCCCCCTTTTTTTTAAATAATTGGTAATAGTAGTGAATATATCGGCATTGCACGCCGACGCTATTACATGGCATCCCTTGTGGGGAAGGGCAAAGCAGAGGTGAGAACGGTGTTCGTATGTGTGTATGGTTTGTGAAAGTGATTTTGTCGCGTTTTGTTAGCAAGGGCAAAGCGTGTTAAAAACAACGCGCCTTTGTTTGAGAGAAAACGTAGAAATTTGAAGCATCAGTATCAGGTCGCGACGCGCAAAGGTCGCTCGCGCCAACACGTGTTCGCTTCTGAGAATTCGAGCGTCCGAGTGTATTTACGTTCGAACGCTGCATTCCTTTCTGGTTCTAGGCAAGGAGATAACTTGCCGGCCTAGCACATTGAAGGAACATAGTTTTTTTTTGTATTATTCTATTCGTTTATTATTTATTTCTTTTTTTTGGTTGGTTACATATAGTGTAGTTTTTCCGTTTATATTTTTCTTTAACGTGTTAGCTGTCTCTCGGCAACTCGCGCGCGTCGTTGGATTTGAAAATAGTTTTTTTTTAAGTATTTATTTCATTTGAATTTTATTTTTTTTTAAGCTAACAATTCGATCGCACCATGCCGCTTGCATGTAAGGATCGCGTAACCATGCGTAGAATTCTCCGCTATACTCGCGTCAAGGAAGTCAAGCGCCGTATCGACTCAACGGAGCCGGTCGCATTGTTACGGTTAATGCGACATAGGAGACTTTCTTTACACGGCGAGATCGAGGAGTTGAGGGAACGCTACTTGCGCTTTACGCTTGCGATAGAAAGGCCAGAGTTAGGAGCGCCGCTTCAACCGAGCGATTTTAAAGAAGGTCGCGTGCCTGATCTTTCGCACCGCGAACCCACACACGCGGCGGTTAGCAGCGACGAAAGCCAGACTGGTCCGGTCGAATACGTTAGAGTTGCGTCACCAAGGGCAGTAGAGCCAGGCTTGCCAGGGCAGGCGACTTTGACACCACAAAGTGTTGCCGCTCTGCATCGGCCAGCTCAGCTGCAGGGCGCTAGGCTTACGACTCCCGACCGCGGGGAGGTAATTTTGCCAGCAACTGTCGCTGTCAGTACGGCTCAGCTTCAGAGTGCTAGAGCGATGACGCCCATTCGCGAGGAGGTTATCTCGCCGTAAACCAGTCCAGTAAGAACTACCCCCCCAGAGCGAGGCGCGCGCGCGACGAATGCGCCCGACACAGAGAGACGTAGTGCCGGCACCTTGAGCCAGGTATGGAATGCAATAACAGCTGTTCCGCGATGGATATACCGGCGGGAAGTGCAAGAAGGCATTACTGACGGCACAAACACCGTGTATAGGGTAGAGAGAGAGGCAAAGCAGGGTGGTGCGGATCAGGCGGCGCAACAGGCTCGACAGCCGTTGCAAGCCGATCCGACGACCGGCCGCGCGGCGCTCAACGTGCCAGCGGCCGCCAGCCCTGTTTACCAGGTTCACTCAAGCGCCCAGCCAGTGAGTCAGGTCCTCTTTCCTGAGTGCCCACCATCGGACAGAGAGTCATGGATCTCTGAATGGGAAAGAGCTGTGCGAGCGCCCGTTAGCGTAGGCGCGCGAGTGCTTAGGCGAGAAAAGGGAGACTCGGACTCGGAGTCCAGAGCTTCTACGAGAGCGTGGGAGTGCGAGCCGGTCAAAGCGAAAATTTTGCCGGACCATGGCAGCACCGTAGACCTCTCGAGCTCCTCCGAGTCAGAGATCGGAGAGCATAGGAAAGGCGCGTCGCGTAGAAGCGACAAGACGACGAAAGATGAAAGGAAAAAGAAAAGTCCAAAGCACGTTAAATACATCAATGGCGTGCCAGCCGATGGTGTTAGTGCGCTAAATGCCTGGTCGCTTCGTTTTTCGGATGATGGTAATACGAGCGCGATTAGCTATTTATCAGGACTAGAGGACTGTCAACGCTTTTACAGAATTCCGGATAAAGAGTTGCTAAACGCAGTAGGCACTAGTTTGCGTGGTAAGGCGTGTACGTGGTACGAGCTTAATCGAAAGCAATGGGCGACTTTATCGGAATTCAGGAAGAGCTTTTCAGCCAATTTTTGTCGTCGGCTTAGTAGGCAGCAGTTGTATAGGGAATTGATGCAGAGGTCGCAAGGAGAACGCGAACGCATCTCCGAATATGTAGCGGCCTTCCAATCGATCTTGAGACGTTTCGATCCGCCGGTTTCCGACAAAAAGCAAGTAGCTATTATCGTGGAAGGGTTACATCCGCAGTATAGGCGATACCTTGAAACCAAAGCGTTTAAAGACCTAAGTCAATTCAAGGAAGCCGGCCTAGCGTTAGAAGATCGTATGATAGGTTGGAGAAGGTGGCAACGTCCACCGAGCGCGGACGTCACGCTCGTACCAGAGTCTGCTTATTCCGAGCCTAAGAAATTGGCCGGAAAGAAAGCAGTCGTCGCGGTAGAACAGGTCGCGAGCGAACTAGATGAGGTTTCAACAGTAGAACCGGCTAAAGAAACGCGCGCTAACAGAAAAAAGGCAAAGGCCAAGGGCAAAGGGCCGAAGAGCGAAGTTGCCGCGGCTAATGCCCAAGGCACGAAGCCGCAGGCGGCGAACCGCTCTTCGCAGCAGGCTGCGCAACCGAATGTTGCAGCGCAACCGAATGTTGCAGCGCAACCGAATGTTACAGCTCAGCAGAACATTGCGGCGCAGCCGCCGGCCGCCCAGGTGCCGATGTTTTCTGCGCCGAGTTTGATTCCACAACAGCGTGGACAAGCTAATGGCGTTCAAACAGGTGCCGCGAGAGGACCACGTCCTTTTGCAGGCGCGTGTTTCGCGTGTGGTCTGGTTGGCCATCAAAGGTCTCAGTGGCCGGCTGCGCAGAATTCGCAGCCGATAGTTTGCTATAAGTGCCGACAACCGGGGCACTATGCGAACAATTGCCCGCCGAGACCGACGGAGGCCAAGCCAGAGTGTCAGGTTTGCGGGACCGTTGGATTTGTCTTCCGAAATTGTCCGACTTGTAGTCAAGTAAGACAGGGAAACTCGGGTGCAGGAGCCGCCGACCACTCAGCGACTCCTGCTTAAAGCAAATCGAACGGGCGGTTTGGATAGACGAGCTGCTAAAAAGGAAGAGCAACTCGGTTGTTGCGTCGAAAATAAGGAATTCCGATCGCATCATTAATGTAAGGTTAGAAATAGAATCGGATACAGGCGAAAGAAAGCAAGTCGTCTGTAGACCGGTAGTTTTAGATGTAGGTGAGAAGTTAGACTCGGATGCAAACGAAAGAAAGCAAGTCGTTCGCAGGCCGGTAGCATTTGGTGTAGACGAGAAATTAGAGTTGGATGCAAACGAAAGTAAGCAAGTCGTTTGTAGGCCGGGTAGAGAGGTCGTTTACGATGTAGCTGACGAGAAGCTGGAGAGACCAGATCTCGTAGTTAATGGAGAGTCTATTTCCTCGGCGTTGGATGGGCCCCTAAAGCCAGAGAACCAAAAATCGAGCATTTCGCGCGGCGGAAAAGCCTCGATTGAACGCGTTAGTGCTAGGGCCGGTCATGAACAACGGGACGAGGCGACAAGCGGAACTTTGTTTAAGTACGATGCGTGGGATGCGGTCGGAAAGAACAAAACTCAGCTGAACGTGGACTCTTCCACATCTTACGACACGGTCGGTTCAACAAATTCGCGCATAGATAATGCGCACATATTTGACGAACCCGCCAACTCCGTAGCTTTGGGCAAGCGTCCGGTTGTCTGTACAGGCGCACCGTCCGTTTCGGTGAGGGGGGAGACTGAGGATAGCTCAGTACCTTTACTAAGAACGGAAGAGTCGGATCAAGCGTTAGTAGCCGTGACAGAAAATAGGTTTTTCTTGAAGGTGAAGATAGGCAATGAAGTCTATAACGCGCTGCTGGACTCAGGTGCTCAGGTGTCAGTTGTAGGACCGAGACTTGCACAAAGATACGAGGAACGTTTGAGGCCGCCAACTATATTCGTGCAAGGTATTTCAGGTGAAAAAGCGCGAACATTAGGCGATCTCAGACTGTGTGTTGAGATAGGTGGTAGAATCGCCTGGCTGACCGTGACGGCCGTGTCAACTTTAAAACACGACCTAATATTAGGCGCGGATTTCTGTAAGAACTGGCAAATCAACATTGATTTCGGGAATCGTGATTGTCGGTCAGGTGATCAGAGTGATTGGTGTCAATTTGCCGACGAAGGTAGTGAAGCAGTTGACGCGTTTGTGGAATGCGCAGGTTTGAATAGGTACGAAGAGACTCAGCGCGAGACGATCATGGCGCTTGTTCGCCGGATCGTCCCCGAGTCTGGTGATTCACCGGCAGTCACTAACGTTATCGAACATATTATCGATGTAGGTGACGCGCGCCCGATTAAAACGCCAATGCGTCGAATGTCGCCGAAAATCTTGGCCTTCCTGCAGGAAGAAACGATGCGCCTGTGGAAGGTAAAGATAATCAGGCCGTCGAACAGTCAATGGTGTAGCGCGCCGGTAGTCGTACGTAAGCAAGACGGCGGTTATAGATTTTGTCTAGATTTTAGGCCGGTTAATAAAGTGACAAAGATTGACGCTTATCCAATGCCAAGCATGGACTCAATCTTAGATAGGTTGCGCGGCGCGGTCCATCTTTCGAAAATTGACTTAAAGTCAGCATTCTGGCAGATTCCGCTCTCGGAACCGAGCAAGCAGTATACAGCTTTTGCAGTTCCGGGGTTAAGTCTCTGGGAGTTTGAAAGGATGCCGTTCGGTTTGGTAAACGCGCCGGCAACGTTCATGAGAGTCATGGACGCACTTTTCGGGCCTGAATACGAACCGCACATTTTCTGGTACCTTGACGATTTACTAGTGGTTAGCGCGGACTTTGAAAGTCATGTCTTTTGGCTAGAAAAGGTATTAAAAAGGTTAGGTAGCGTAGGTCTGGAAATCAATCTCGAGAAATCGGATTTCTTCTGCACAGAAGTAACGTACTTGGGCTATCGCTTAGACAGTGAGGGTTTGCGTCCGGACGACAATAAGGTGCAACCGATTGTAGACTATCCGGCTCCGAGCAACGTAGCTCAGTTACGTCGCTTTCTCGGGATGGTAGGCTGGTACGCTAGGTTTATTAAACATGAAAGTGATATTAAAGTTCCTCTAACAAAATTAATTCGTAAAGATCAACCGTGGGACTGGGGTGAAGCTCAGCAAGTCGCATTTGAAAGGTTGAAGCGCGCGTTGACTGAGGCGCCTGTTCTTGCGCGCCCGGACTTCGCGCGCCCTTTCTACTTGCACTGCGACGGTTCATCTTTTGCAGTAGGCGCGTGTTTAGTTCAAATATTCGACGATGGCGAGCATCCGATATGCTACGCCAGCCGAATGCTTAATACTCATGAGCGTAACTACACAGTTAGTGAGATAGAGTTTTTAGCCGTTCTATTCGCGGTAAAAAAATTTAGACCGTACATAGAAGGGTCACACTTTATAGTAGTTACTGATCATAGCGCGCTTACGAAAATTTTGAATAAGAGAGAAATTACAGGTCGGTTAGAGAGGTGGGTACTTGAGTTTCAGCAGCACGACTGTGAGATAGTACATAGGAAAGGGGCATTACACCATGTGCCAGACGCGCTATCTAGAGAATTCGAAGGCGAATATGAGGTATGCGCGTTTGAGGACACGAGCGATAAGTGGTATTTGCAACGGATACAGGATGTGTTATCTAGGCCGAAAAAGTATAGAACTTGGAGAGTAGAAGGTAGCACGCTCTATAAATTCATGCAGAATCATTTGCTCGATCCGATCACTAACAGAGAAGAGTGTTGGCGCATGGTAGTGCCGGTCGAGCATAGAGAACGCGTGTTGCGCGATGCTCATTACGAGCCTTCCTCTGGACATTTAGGCCGGAAAAAGACTTACGATAGGTTAGCACGTGAGTACTACTGGCCGGGCGTTTGGTACGACGTTAGTACCTTTATTGCCGAATGTAAAAAGTGCCAGGAGTACAAAACAGTACAACAGGCGCCCCTCGGCTTAATGGGAAAGCGTGCGGTAGAACGCCCCTGGGCCGTAGTAGCCACGGACGTAGTCGAGCTACCGCGTAGCAAAAACAGGTTTCGGTATATGGTCGTGTTTCAAGATCTGTTCACCAAGTGGATAGAACTGAAACCGCTTAGGTCGGCAGACGGGCCTGCCCTCGCCGCTGCCTTAAAAGAATTAATTCTATTTAGATGGGAAACGCCAGAGTACTTGATAAGTGACAATGCGAAAGCATACAAGAGCGTGATCTTCCAAGGTATGTTGCGAGAGCATGGCATCGAGCACGTGTTGTGCCCCGCATATCATCAGCAGAGCGATCCGGTTGAACGCGTCAATAAGACGCTGAAAACTATGATTGCTATGTTTGTTGATAAAGACCACAGAAGCTGGGATCGTTATTTGCACGAGTTTAGGCACGCTCTAAATACCGCGACGCAGTCGTCGACTAAGGTATCACCGGCGTTCTTAAATTTTGGTAGAGATTCTCGGCCGGTTAAAAGTCTTAGAAGAGAGTTGGAAAAGAAGTTCCCTATCACGAAGATTGATACGCAAGCGTGGACGGATCGGTTAACGCGATTGAATGCGCTTCGAGACCTAGTGGCGAAACATATTGAAGAAGCTCAAGAAAGGCAGAAGCGTCAATATGATAAAGGTAGAAAGCAAGTACTTTTCCAAGTAGGCGATCTAGTCTGGCGGAAAGTCCAAACGCTTTCTAACGCTGCCGCGGGTAAGAACGCGAAATTAGATCCGAAGTACGACGGTCCGTTTAAGATTATTAGCGTAGTTTCACCCGAGATTTATGAGTTGCAAACAGATAGGAAACACCGTAGCACGAGAGTACATGTATCGGAACTGAAGCGATACATACCACCTCGTAGCGTTAAAGGTTGTGAGTAGACTGTATATCTGTTTATTTTAATTGTTTAACGTATGTGCTGTTTTATTTTGTTTGTAGGTTTTATATTATTAGTACTAGGGAAGGTACGCCGATGGAGTCAGGAGCAGCCGCACCCGTTGAGCCTGATCGCTCTGCGCAATCCGTTGCCGCGATCGAGTTGAGCGCCGCGCTTCGTGCTGAGCAGTTGATGGCGCTGGAGCAGTTGGAATCGAGCCAGGCTGAGAGACCTACCGCTCTTCCTTTGCAGGAAGAGCTGGCGGCCTCTCAAGCCGAAGCTCGGCCACTGCCTCCAAGTGCCTCGACCGTCCAGCTTGGCAGTGCCGGTTCGGGCCGCGACGTGCCGATTCCTTCCCCGTTGCCGGCGGGACCGTTCCCGGCCGAAAAGCGCTCGGCAGCAGACGAGCGACGTTGAGTCTCGGTCGCCCAACGGGTCGAGCTCGCTCCCGGCGGAAGTTGCCCCGATGGAAATATCTGAGGCGACCCCGCCAGTAGCAGCTGTCGCGAGCGGTCAACGGCTCAGTGGTGCTGGCTCCCTTACCCCAGTGGCGGAGGAATTAAGAGCCCTCCGCCTCAAGTATTTGGAGAGGAGAGATTAGTTTCCAAAAGAAGGTATGGTATTCTTTATGAGGCGGATACGTGCGTGTGGTGTCCTAGGTCGCCGTTGATTCGATCGAGTTTTGCGTTAATTAAAAGTTCTTTTTTTTGGATTCATTTTCTTTTAGAATAATCGTTTTGCTCTTGTGTTTGATGTTGTAAGACTTAGCGCGTATAGATCGGTCATTGATTCGAATCTTCGTTTAAATAATGAAACTTAGATTAAGCTAGTTTGAGTGTTATAAGTTTATGTATAAGCTATTTTTAGTTTGTAGCGTTTGACCGAGCCGTGAGCCATTTGCCGGAAAGAGAGAGAGAGCTTAAAGAGAGCTTAAAGAGAGGTAAGGCCTTGTCTCCAAGGGAGAGCTTCGGCCTTCGGAGGGGCTGTGACGGTGTAGGCCCGTCATGGCCTGCACCGTGTGCTTGCCTCCCTCTCCTTCTTAGGCAAAGGCGCACGGCCGGCATCAAGCGCACGTTATTATCACGTGCCTGATGCCTGCCCTTTTATTTTTCAGCAACGCACGAGAGTGGAAGGAGAAGCCGTGGACGCGACGACGCGCTCGAGTATTGAGAGTGCGAGAGAGAGAGAGAGAGAGAGAGAGAGAGAGAGAGAGAGAGAGAAAAGCAATAGTTTAAGTTGGGCTTGGCGCGCGGCACTTGTCGCGACGGGCATTGCCGCGTGCCGCCGATTAGGCGAGTGGTGGGAGAAAGCGTGAGAAGCCGGCTCTCATGCACTCGCAACAGAGAGTGACGCGACGCGCGCGACAGCAGTCAGTCGTACTAGAGTTAGCTGGTGACCATCGCTGCCTGCCCTTTGTTCGGGAAGAAGTCAGCATTCCTCAGCAGATCGGCCGGACGGGACTTCCTCTGCCAGCGACGCAGCAGTTGCTCTGCAAGAAGCCGTCATCGAGGCAGAACCCGACAGCCTTTTCTGTCAGGTCGCCGGCCACGCAGCAGCGAGGGGTCTTCCAGCCTAGTCGCCGGTGAGACACCTTCGAGGCCGCCAGCAACAGCGACGTCCACCAGAATTTGGTCAGGTCACCGATTCCTCTCTCTCTATATCTCTTCCTTTCCTCGGCGATTCTCACGGTTCGCGTTGCTACGCCAGGCTTTTCCGAGCCGGCGTAGTTTTCGGCAGTGTGTAATTTAAGTAATTGTTTGAGCCGGTTAACGAGGTGACATGGCGCTAACGTGCCGGTCATCTCGCTTAGATTAAGTTTGCGCGTTATTGTTAATAAGTGTTTGTACTTTCGCCGGCACTCTAGGTAGTGCGTTGTAATAAACGGTTTGTCAACGAGTTGTGTGTGTGAAATTATTTGCCCGCTGTTCTCCTTCCTGCTTTGCTTGGAGCGATACACCGCCTCCCTTGCCTTCCCCCTTTTTTTTAAATAATTGGTAATAGTAGTGAATATATCGGCATTGCACGCCGACGCTATTACAATAAAAAAATGGATAAAAGGCCATCCATTCTAGATACAGAAATACAATGAACTACAAAATACATTGCAACAATTTACAACAAATATATTACAAACTAAAGCAACAAGGGAACTTTGATAATAGTCTACATTCAGCATTGGAAGTCCATGTGGATGTGGATAGGGATAAGTTTCTCTTGGATGTAAGGACATATTTGTGTTCACAAGGCACTTGTACACTTCATTACAATAGTTCTCATCGTCGAATGTCTGAATATAACATGAAAAAAATTAATGTATCAGATAACTACAGAAAAATAATAGAAACAATTGCTAATGTGATTAACATAGCTTGGAACTCACAACGGATAACTATTAATACTAAAACAAAAAACGGACTCAAAGAGGGAAAAAGAAACGAAACTTACATTCAAACAAAAACAGATACAACCAACATAAATTTCATTAATAAATGTGTGTATTGCACATACAAACAATTAATTGGTAAAAAACATATACATTTCATAAAAGAAGAAAACAAAGAAGATCACAAAGAACCAAATACAGATAAAGTAAGATATAAACCCATAGAAACAGTATTTAAACAAATAGATGACATTGCAGACAATAATAGTATGCAAATAGAAACAAGTAAACCAAAAAATACACCAGGAAAACCGATTCTACAAACAAATAATATTCGAATGACCTATGGAGACATCAATTATCTTGGAAACAATAAAGCATTATTATACTTTTATAGAGGTATCAGAGGATATCAAACTTTCACTAACTCATTGTACTCACTTGAACAACAACCTAAATATAAAGATTTGATAGTCTTAGATGACATAGTATTCACAGCAACATGTAAATGTGATTCACATAGACAACATTCTGAAATGTTCCCTCACTATAGAGTCACGTGTGCTACAGGACTTACTTGTCCTATTAGACTAAATACATACGAAAGAATATCATATGCAAGAAAAATGAAAGCATCAATGACGACAATCGTAACGGCCAGACAAATGTTAATCAGATATTGGAGATAGCAGAACAAAATCGAAGATAATTGGTGAAGTAAGCTTTTATAGGAAGCATTCTTGCTACCAATATTAAGCCATACTTCATCTGTGAAATATTATAATCTAGTACAAACCGACTCTTAGTTTTAATTTTTTTATTTTTTTTTTTTTTATTTATTTATTTTTTTTTCTTAATTTTCTTTGTTTTTTTTTTTATTTTCTTTTTCTATATTTTATTTAAGTGTTTAGTAGTTTTAAAATACCAGACGAGCGAACAGGTTTATCCTCTGCCGGGTTACAAATTTGTAATTGTAAAATTGTATAATTATTACTACTTGTTGTAATATTTTGTACTATACTCTGGTTAATAATAATAATAATAATAAAGTATTCGATCATTGCAACATTACTAATGTAAAACTTTTTCGCAACTCTCAGTGTTATCCGTATGGTAATCTTAATATTGACGTAAGTAAGTATCAGTTTGCAATGTTGTACGATATGTATGCCAATTTACAAATGGTATACTACGGCAATGAATCTGAACTGATGCTATAAAAATCTATCTTCATAAAAGAAGTACAACTCGTTGTCATTGATTGCTCTAAACAAAATGAAATATTGAAGAACTCTGCAGTAAATGTGCGCTTGGAGTTTAAAACAAGAACAAATATTTCTAAAGGAACTTCAGCGTATTATCTCATTTTACATCATCGCATCGTTCAGTACAATCCAATAAGTGGGGATGTGAAGAAAGTTATTTAGGGAGGGAAGATCGTTGTATTAAAGAGATAACTCTTCTTTTAAGCACCTCAGTATCTGCCAGAATGGAATACGTAGTGGGTATACAAGGTTTCATGATGCTCGGCAAAACGTATGCCATAAAAGAGCTAGCGATACTTCCGCTGAGCTGCGACGAAGAAACGATTATTCAAACCTCTGTCCCATCTCAAAGACTAACTGACAATATTACTTATGCGTCGTAATCTTTGGATGAAATTCTACTATCATGGATTACAATGTGACTCTGATGATTTCAAACAAGAAGAGCATAAATTCATCATCACAGATACACTCAAAGATGCCACAAAAATTTTTGTTTCCGGTCTGGAAAAAGAGTAGTTAGAACGATAGAGCCTGAAAGTTTTCGACTGAAATGATTGGGACTATTCCCCTATTGAAAATATCCAATCAGTTACTGAGTGTCCTAATCATAACGGTAAATACGTAACTACGTACGCATATGATAACGTCAAAATGAAAAAGTTTTACATAAATAGTTGCTGCATGGATTGGGAAGAGAGCGATGAAATTACTGAAGGATTTCTATAAATATTCTGTTAATAAATGACTTGTAGAATAAGATTTATTTTTATCATAAAAAAATTTTCATTAAAGAAAATACAATTTATATATTTGCTATTTATCCCCTCCCCGCTCTTTTACTGAGTACATACATACATATATACATGTATGCATGCATGCATACAAGCATATATAAATGATAACGTGTGATCTAAAAATACACTTCGGATCACCGGAGGAGGGGGGAGGCACCGTTCTTTGTCGCTTTGGTTGTGTAACTAATATAGACAGTAAGAACTATTAAGAGGTAAAAGCACCCGTGGCTCAGTTGTTAAACTGTCTCGTCCGTGGATCATAAAATTTAGTTAGAATAGTTCGATTATCTACTCGTAGTATCTGTTCATTTTTTTCGCTGAGCTAAATCTGCATTGTATTATATAATACACATATAAAAACACATATAATTTAAATTAAATTACATATAAATTAATTTTATATATATATTTAAAACTATTTCTTTTATACTATTCTATATTTAAATAATTATAGAACGATGGACTAAGCAATATGTCTTTTCTTTGCGAACTTTAAAAAAAGTTTTGAGAAAGTCATCATCGCTTAGTGTGCCACAAAAACAATTATTGCGCAATACCGTTTGTAAACTTGAATTTATTCATTTAAGACTAGAAAATTGTAGAGATCACGGAAGAGGTTTTAGTAATAGTATAAAAGATCGTGTACAATTGGTGGACTTGAAAAGAGCATCCGAAAACCGTTTGAAAACTAGTATTATAGTCAATATTCAATACATTGATACTGAATCACTCTTAAAAGATGCTTGCGATTGGTTTGCAAGACAAGCTGAAGTATTTTAAGAGTGAATAATGCTTGTAAAATTAATGTTGTACTATCATGCAAATTTTGGAAATATTCAAGTAACAAAGATGAATTAAAAAAGTCTTTTGACACAAAACATTTTACTACACGTAACATTCAAGTATATTCCTCAAACTCTCTCAAGAAATAGTTTAATGATAATATTAAAAGTCCATTACTAAACGAGGTGCAGAAATTTCAAAGTAACAAATCAGGAAAGTTCGGATTCTATTATTAATCTTCAAATTAGTATCAATAAATTGAATCCAATGCCAAATGGAAGTTTATACATCTCTATTAAAATTTCTAAAAAACAAGGATACTTATATCAGTGTAGAAAATAATGATAAGAAATGCTTTATATGGGCAATCTTGGTAGCTTTATATAAAATTGAACATAAAAATCATCCTCAAAGAGTAAGTCATTACATATCACACGAGAATATACTCCATTTGGATAGTACGAGCTTATTCTTTATTATCTGGTGGGTGGCATCCTTCAAAGTAATCCGCACTTGATTGAATAACACGGTTCCATCGATGTTTCTACTTTTCAAAACATTCTTGGAACTCACTTTTAGGGATAGTCTTAAGTACACTCGTCGCATTGTTTTCAATCGTTGTATTGTCATCGAATCGGTGTCCTTTGAGTGTTTTTTTTTAGTTTTGGAAACAGCAAAAAGTCACAAGGGGCTATGTCGGGACTGTATGGAGGTTGTCGAAGCAATGCGATATTGCGTTTACTCATAAACTGCTGCACAAGATTTGATGAATGCGCTGGCGCATTATCGTGATGGAGAAACCAGTCACCACTTTACTGTTGACGTTTCTGTCCAGTAGAGGTCGCTCGAACACTATGGCGCGAAGATATAAACCTCGTATATGAAAGACAAATTTGATAGTAGCGTAGAAGACGAGTACCTTGTTTATCTAGATGCTAATAACTTATATGGATATGCGATGACACAATATTTGCCACGTGATAAAATTGAGTGGGAAGAAAATTGTGATAAAATTGACTTTCTATAAGTTGCAGATGATGTTCCAACAGGTTACATTTTAGAAGTGATTTAGATTATCCACTATCGATTCATGATGAGCTTTATGATTTTCCATTTTGCCTAGAGCACATCAAGCTTCCTGGTTCTAAGCATGAAAAATGATATACAACTCTCATGAATAAGAGATATTATGTGGCACATTATCGAGCTCTTAAACAAGCTGATAAACTCAAGCTGAATATGAAAATTTCAGCAATCTGCATGGCTTATACTACACATCGACATGAAAAGTTCAATGAAAATGAGAGCTCAAAATGAGTTTCGAAAAAATCTTTTCAAACTTACGAATAATAATATATATGGTAAAACTATGGAAAACGTTCGCAAACATGTTGATGTGAAACTTTTGACAAAATGGGATGGACGATATGGCGTGGAAGATTTCGTTTTAAAGCCTAACTTCCATAGTAGAGCTGTTTTTGATGAAAACTTTGTAGCTCTTCAGTTGCGTAAAACTCAGGTATATTTGAATAAACCTATTTATGTGGATCTTACAGTATTAGACATATCTAAAACATTAATGTACAGATTTCATTATGATTATATGAAAAAAATGTATAGAAAAAAGTGTAAGTAAGTAAGTAATAAGTAAGTAAGTGTAAGTAAGTGTAAGCTTCTCTATATAATTACATCACGGCTGGAGCTCTCGGTCGTCGCGGACGCACGTCCCGTCGCTGCGCCGACAAAGACGACACGCGTCCGGCCGACACCCCTGAGCGGAGGAGCCGGAAAACGTGTGCTGAGCCGGAGTGTCGGACGCCCGACCCTGGCCGACAGACGGCGACTCCGTCCCCCTCCTCCGCGCCACGCGGCCTCTAAACCCTCATCATCTTCCAGATAAGTCTCACTGCCATTCAGGAAGCACTATTTGAAGTGCTGCGACAGACGGCGGATAGAGTCCACGGCTCCCCGGCCAATCAATGAACGATGGGGCTACTCCAGACGCGGCTCCAGCTCGTGGAGGGATACTGGGCCAACTTCTGCGACAATTACGTCCGCCTCCTGACCTCGACCGAGGACGACGCAGACGCCTACCGCGGCAGCAACCGCTACTTCGTCGCCGAGGACCTGTACTCCTCAATCAAGGGGAACCTCATCGACCTCCGGGATCGTCTGATCGCATCGGAGATCGGGTCACCGGACCCCGCCTCGACCTCCTCATCCAGCGCTGCCGGAGGCCTTGACGTTCACGACGGAAGAAACGTCGCCTTGGCCCGGCTTCCCCGCATCACCCTACCTCGGTTCGGAGGCCTCGACGAAGAGTGGGAGTCATTCAAGGACCTCTTCATCGACATCGTGCACTCCAACACCAGTCTGGAAGATGCCACGAAGATGTTGTTCCTCAAGACGAATCTCGACGGTGCGACTGCCGAGGCAATCAGGGACTTCAAGTCGTCAGGACACGACTACTCCACGGCCTAGGAGGCCCTCTGCAGCCGTTTCGATCAGCCAAAGCTGCGCGTGCGAGACCACCTCGACGCCCTACTCCACCTCACGCCGCTCGTCAAGGAATCGCCGGAGAAGATCCAGGAGCTTTGCTGCACGATGAGACGTCACCGTACCCAGCTGGAGAAGCTCGGCCGGCTAGTCGGCAGTTGGGACGACTGGTTCGTCCATCTCGGCAGCCGAGCCATGGACCCTGCCACCCGAAGAGTCTGGGAGGAGGAGAGACAGGAGAAAACCAGCGAGCCGACCTTCGAACAGCTGGGGGAGTTCCTCCAGCGGCGGTTCCGGACGTTGCGGTCGCTGTACCCCCCGACCTCCGCCCTCCCTCAATCGGCCAGCGCATCCGACGCATCCCACAAGGCCGACCAGAGCCAGGGGCGCCAGCCGAGCGGCCGACAAGTGCGGGCCCACACCACTGGCCTCAAGCGGAGCGGATGCCCGGCCTGCAAGGAGGCCCACTATATTGGCCACTGTCTGACCTTCCGCGGCCTGACGCCTGAGGAAAGGAGGAAATTCGTCTCGGACCGCGGCCTCTGCTTCAACTGCTTGAATGGCTCGTACTCGGCCAGGACCTGCCCGTCAAATGGGACTTGTAGAAGCTGCTCCGGGGCCCACCACACCCTCATCCACGAAGGAGCAGGCCGGCCGGCCAGACGTCCCGCCGACCGCGACGAGGACGAGGATCCCGCGCCAAAGGCCCCCCGCGTCCAGGCCGCCGTCACCCGAGCCTGTCCAGAGGTTGCGGCGAGGGAAGAGGAAAGGTTATGACTGTCCCTCCTTCCCACTGCCGTCATCCAGGCCAGCAGCGACGGCTCACCGCCGGTGCCGGGCAGAGCACTCTTGGACCCCTGCTCCGAGGCAACCCTCCTGAGCCTCACCCTCGCCCGTAGACTCGGCTGCAGGCTGCGCCGCGTCCGAGTCGACGTTGTCGGAGTCGCCGGCCCTGCCATGGACTCGGCGAGACCAGACGATGCTGCACCTCAGATCTCCCTCCGGCGACCGACTGATCCGCGATGAGGCGCTCGTCCTGAGAGATGTCGGGATCGTCACCCCTTCCAGAACCATCGAGAAGCCCCGCCCGGATCCGCGGGGAGAGTTGCCCCTCGCCGACCCTCAATTCGACCGTCCGGCCGGAATTGATATCGTCATCGGTGCGGACGCCTACGGCCGAATCATCCAATCAGGCGTTCGGAGCTACGGCCCGCTTCTGGCCCAGAACACTGTGTTCGGCTGGACGCTCACCGGGCGCGTGGCCGCCGCTCGACAGGCCGACCAGCGACCGACCACGAGCGCCTCCTCGACCTCGTCCAGAAATTCTGGTCTCAGGAGGAGGTACCCCAGACGAGAAGGATCTCTGCCGCCGACGTCGAGTGTGAGGCAGCGTTCGCTCGAGGATGCAGCCGAGACCCCACAGGGCGCTACACCGTGGCCCTCCCGCTACGACCGGAACGCGTGGCTCTCCTCGGGGAGAGCCTGAGCCAGGCTCGTTCCGCCCTCACCTCGATGTACCGCCGGATGCAGTGGGACCAGGAACTGTCGGGCCACTACCACGAGTTCATGTCCGAGTATGAGAACCTCGGGCACATGCGGCGTCTCACTGCCGAGGAGCTCACCGCACATCAGGGACCGGCCGTCTACATCCCGCATCATGGAATCTGGCAACATCACGATCGAGGACGGAAACTGCGCGTCGTCTTCAACGCCTCGAGACCCACATCCTCGGGATACAGCCTGAACGACGCGCTGCACGCCGGGCCGAAGCTACAAGGGCACGTGACCACCGTGCTCACTAGGTGGAGGCTGCACCGTTACGCCTTTTGCGCGGACATCCAGATGATGTTCCGCCAGATCCGCGTGAGGCCAGAGGACGTCCACCTCCAGAGAGTGCTGTGGAGCCAGGACGCAGACTCCCCCGCCCACCACTACGCGCTGCAAACCGTCACTTACGGCGAGGCCTGCGCACCTTACCTGGCCCTCCGGACCATCAGACAGCTCTGCGCCGACGAGGGCTCCCGCTTCCCACTCGCCCGAGAGGCCGCTGAGAACGACCTCTACATGGACGACTTCCTCAGCAGTGGCCACAGTTTGGAGGCAACCCGACGCCTCAGGGACCAGCTGATCGCGCTCCTCACGGCGGGCGGCTTCCACCTGCGGAAGTGGGTGGCCAGCGACCCCGCCTTGCTTGAGGACATCGCCGTGGACGATCGCCTTCGACCCAACTGGGTCCATCTCTCGGCGGACGGACCAGTCACCGAGCTCGGAGTAGGCTGGAGCCCGACCACCGACCGATTCCGGTTCAGGCCTCCCGCCTCGCCTCATCCCGGGCTTCAGCTGACTAAGCGCAAGGTCCTCGCCGAGCTCTCCAGTATCTTCGACCCGACAGGATGGCTGGCGCCAATCACCCTCGTAGCTAAAATGATCGTGCAGGATCTGTGGAGAGCGAAGCTGAGCTGGGACGAGATCCTCCCACAGGCGTGGCAGGACAAGTGGTCCGCATTCCGCTCCACGATCCTCGCGGCCACCGAGATCGACATCCATCGATGGATCGGGCTCGCACCCGACAAGAACCTCCAGCTCCACGCGTTCGCCGACGCCAGCCGCCGCACCCTAGCCGCCGCAGTCTACTCGCGGGTCACCGACAAGGACGGAAGCGTCACCACCGCCCTACTCAACGCTCGGACCAAGCTCTCCTCCATCAAGAGCCTCCAGTCAGCGTCAACCGGTCGCCTGCGCATGACAATCCCGCGACTGGAACTGCGTGCGGCTCTCATCGCCTCGCAGCTTCTTACCACCACCGCCTCCGCCCTCAAGGTCCCGATCTCGGCCTGCCACCTTTGGAGCGACTCTCGCGTCGCACTGCATTGGCTGCAGTCCGACGAACCGGTGGGGAACGACCTCGTGGACAACTACATCGCCCACGTCCAGGAATTGATTGCCGGAGCAGCCCTTCACCACGTGCCCACCACCGACAATCCCGCGGACATCGCCTCTAGGGGGGTCGGTTCGGACGCCCTCAAGGACCACCGCCTCTGGTAGACCGGGCCGAAGTGACTGTCCAGCCCCGAATCCGCCTTGTCCCAGACCGCCCTCGCCGACGACCCACCGTCTACGGGCCCGGACGACACCACCACCTCCTGCCTGGTCTCGCTCGCTCGTCGCCGAAGCACTGCCGCCACGGAGGACCAAGCCCGGAACCACCTCGAGAATTTCTCCACGCTGGGGAGTCGCCTCCGCGGCACTGTGAGGGCCGGCTGCTGATCGGGTCAACGCCCAACTCGCCCAGATCTTTGGGGCCTGTCCGAGCTGCTGACCTCCGCTGGGCCTTTCTCACCTGCGCCCGCCTCTCGCAACGTCAAACCTCCGCGGATGAGATCAAGCTTCTCCAAGGACCCGCGCCCCGGCTCCAGGCCTCACTCAGAGCGCTGGAACCCTTCCTAGACGAAGACGGACTCCTGAGAGTGGGCGGACGCCTCTCCCAATCTCCACTGCCCTACGACAAGCGCCACCCCGTCCTCCTGGACGGACGCTCGCACCTGGCAGAGCTCGTCCTCCGATGGGCCCACGCTCGCAGCCTGCATGGAGGCTTTCGCTCTACCTACGCGAGAGTCCTGCAGAAGGTGTGGATCACCGGTGGCAAGTCGCGCGTCAAGCGCCACCTTCGCCAGTGTCTGATCTGCGCCCGGATCTCCGCAAGGACCACCGCCCAAGGGATGGCCCCCCTCTCCACGGTCAGGGTGACCCCCTCGCGGCCCTTCAGTCACTGTGGCGTGGACTATGCCGGCCCGTTTCCACTCTGCCGAAGCCGCGGACGGGGACTCCCTACCATCAAGGGATACGTCGCGCTTTTCGTGTACATGAGCACGAAAGCGATCCACCTGGAGCTCGTCGGCGACCTAACAACGGCCAGCTTCCTCGGAGCCCTCACCCGATTCATCGGGAGGAGAGGACGCCCAAACGAGATCTGGAGCGACAATGGCACCAACTTCCGCGGTGCCAGCCTGGAGCTTCGACGACTGCTGCAGGAGGCCGAAATCGACTGGAGCTGGTCGAAGGGACGCTAGCACAGGACGGCGTCTCGTGGAGGTTCATCCCCCCCGCTGCCCCTCACTTCGGCGGACTCTGGGAGGCCGGCGTGAAGAGCATGAAGGCCCACCTTCACCGCATTGCCGCCCCCAGAAAGCTCACCTACGAGGAGTTTACCACGCTCATCGAGGCCACCCTGAACAGCCGACCGCTCGCGCCGCATACCGGAGACCTCGACGATCTGGACGCTCTGACACCGAGCCACTTTCTCCTCGGAACCTCTGCCACCTCAATTCCGCAGCCGCTCCCTGCAACCACCAACCTGGAGAGCGCACAGCACTGGGAGCTCGTCCGAGCCATGCGCGGGCTGTTCTGGGACCGCTGGGGCCGCGAATACCTGAATACCCTGCGCCAGCGCCCCAAGTGGAGGACCATTCGACCTAACCTCCAGGTCGACGATCTTGTGGTCATAACCGACCCTACTCTTCTGCGCCCAGATGGGCGATGGCCTCTTGGCCGTATAGTCGCTACCCACCCAGGACCGGATGGCCTCGTCCGCTCCGCCAAGATCCGGACCGCCGCCGGGGAATATGTCCGGCCAGTCGTCAAGCTGACGCCCCTGCCAGCCCTCGGTCTCATCGAGCAGCCACCCTTGGGCGCACGGCGACTACAACACCAGCGGGTCGTTCTCGGAACGAGGCGGGCCGGATGTTTGGTCGAGTTGCCCTGCCTCGCGCGGCTCGAACCCAGGCTCCCCCCTTCCTCTATCCCCCGACGAGGGAACAACGACGCAGGCCCTGAAGTGGGGGCAAGACTGAAGCCCCCTCCCCGAACGACGCCACCGACGTTGCTAAGCTCTGTTTTTGCTTGGAGCTTACGGCCAGCATTGACCTGCGTTCTCCACCGCCAGAATCATCTTTCAACGCGACTTTGTAACCTCTGCCTGTTCTGTCACCACAAATATTGGCCAATAAAATATCCAAATAAAACGATCCTGTATCTGCGTCACCTCATTCCCGACGGGATTACCGCCTCAGCCCCCTGCGCCAGCGCCTCAACAGCTGGAAAGGTGATGGCCACTGTTTTCTGGGATTCACAAGGTGTGATTTACATCAACTACCTGGAGACGGGCAAAACGATCACAGGGCCGTACTATGCTGAATTATTTGGCCAATTCGACGACGAATTGCAGAATAAACGGCCCCATTTGGCGAAGAAAAAAGTGCTCTTCCACCATGACAATGCACCGGTTCATACCTCCGCAGTCGCCGTGGCCAAATTGGTTGAATTAGGCTACGAACTGCTGCCCCATCCACCGTATTCTCCAGATTCGGCCCCGTGCGACTTTTTTTGTTTCCAAACTTGAAAAAGTCGCTCGCCGGACAGAAGTTTGAGTCGAATGAGGAGGCAATCGCCACCACGGAGGCCTACTTTGCAGACCTCGAGAAAACGAATTTTTCAGATAGTTTAAAAAAGTTGGAGCATCGCTGGGCCAGGTGTATCGAACTAAAAGGAGAATATGTTGAAAAATAAAAGGCTACTTTTCTAAAATTTTCGTTTTTCTTTTGTAGGGTAAGTACTTATAGGACCACTCTCGTATCTTTAGCTAAAATAATTTTATCATTTTTAACATTCAATAAACTATTATCAATCTTAAGAGATAAGATAATATATTAAGAGATGAGAGAGTATCTAATGTTGTTACTTGATTGTTCCGCAACATTGATAATTACTTTTTAACTGAATCAAGTTACGGAGTATGAAATACCTCATCATTATTTTTTAGTTATTCTTTAGCATCCAATGCTTCTTCCAATCATCAAATAATTTTTCAATTGATTTTTTCTCTTTTTTAGGTAATTCACGTATGTTACAGCTATCTAATTCTTCTTTTTTAGGTTTCAATAAATTTTATTTGCTTTTTTTTCTGCTCAGAAAGTATTATGTCATCAATCATCTTTTCAAATGTTTCAATCACAGGCTTCAAAGTCTCTTCAACAAATTTTTCAGTTGCTAATTGGTCAGACTTTAATAAATTATATTTATGTTTTATTGCTTTGTGAGGTTTTTTCACTTGACGAAGATTACCAATCTGTTGATCTAACTCATCATGTTGTCTATCTGCAATCTTATTGTCTACTGTCGGTTTAATGTTGAATGATTTTCATTTATAATAAACTTATCAAAACCTTTTCTTAATCTACTTGCATCTTTTTCTCGATCCTTGTAAATTACACGAAAGCAGTAATCTTCTTTGCAACACGAAGAACAAATTTCTTTAAAACATTGGTAAAACATTTTAGATGATTATAGATATGTCTTAAATTCATATAACTTTGGCGGAAAATTATTAAAAAATTCACATTATCTCTCGCTAAGTGTTTGGGTACTTGGGCATATCTATGCAATAAGTAAAACAATCAAGATTTCTATATTTTCTATAATAAGCTTTTAAATTATCTTGCTACTTACATACAATATCATCAAAAATCATAATAGTATTTGGATGTGCTTCGTCTCGTGATACATAAAGATCGTACTCGCTAAATGGTTGTAACGAAATTGCATCGTTAACAATTTTTAATTGTTAACGGTGGGCAAGTGAGGCGTACTCGCTCATAGCAATCGAGGAGCGAGAGCAGGGAAAGGTAAAGAAATATAATACAAAAATAACACTTCAAATACCATAGAATAATTTTATCTTATTGAAAACCGCCCGGTGAGGGATCGTCTTGACGGTACGCTACCTTAACAAATAATGCCGACCGTAATTATAAGTAGGTAGCCGGCTCATTAACACCTTTCCACCTACCTGACCTTTACATCTACTCGCTGTGCCATACCGCTAAAGAAAGAGAGAAAGAAAGAAAGAATAAAGAGAATGGGCCTTGACCTTAGCTGTACGGGAACGGGAGGCATGGCTGCGCCCTGCGGATGGTGTTGCTGGCCGTCGCTGGGTGACTCCTAACCGGATTCTTTCGGGTAGCGTCCCTTGCAAGATGCTGGTAAAAGATACTTGTCTTTCGTTTCGCTCGGTTTCTCGTCTCAGGTCCTTGGGTGGCTTGTCCGTGTTCGACTGACTTCTACCTCTGCACTCTGCACTTTATACCGCTGACCATCTTAGAACCGTCTAACCTCTCGCTTGCTTCCGCAATCGACAGCTTCTTCGCTCGCTCTTTCTCTCCCAACTTAATCTACTTATTAGACGGCTCGCGACCGAAGCGCTAATTGGTTACGCGTCATGCGTCTGCCTACTCCTGCGTGAGGTACGCACGCCTCTCTCTCTCTCTCTCTTTTTCTAGCACCTTTCTCTGTCGTCCACTTAATGACTTCCTGCCGGTTCGGCCTCGCTCGGCAATCTCCGCGCAACGCTTGCTCTCGTCACGAGGTAAATAGCCAACACCTTTAATAAGTTTGTAATAGAGTCGGCTTACAACGCCGATGAATCTATCGCTATTACCAATTATTTAGAAGGGGGAAGGTAAGGGAGGCGGTATATTGCTCCTGACAAGGTAAAGAGAAAGATGGACGCAATAATCATTCCTCTTATCTTAATAAATCCCTTTATTACACCATGCTACCCTGAGCATACAGTTCGGACATTCAATCGCGCGCCTTACTTATCTATACTACAATCTACGATCGCTAAAAGAGATGGCCGGCACGTTAGCGCCTTGCCATCTCGATACCGACTCGGTACAGTCCAACTTATGCTAATAACCGAACCAGCCGTGCCGGCCCGTGAGAGCCTGGCACAGCGCACAAGCCGTGAGTAGCCTTAGAGTGAGAATTAGAGAGAGAGATTAGGAAAAATGACCTGACGATTGAAGATCTTCGATGCAGAGTCTCGCCGAAGATGGTGTTAGCGTCTATCCGCAGGCAAATCTATCCGTGGTCGGAAGAACTCGGCGAAAGATAGACTTGATTCGGGGCCGATACTGATGTCGTCTCGGTTTCCTCTTATCTTTGTAGTTGACTGCAGGAGGTCAGCACACCTCTCTCTGCTAATGGCCACTTTCTACTGCCCGCCGCGAGTATACTTCCGAGTGCGTGAGAGACTGCTTCTCACGCTCTCCCCACTCACTTGCCTAATCGGCGGCACGCGGCACCGCCAAGTGCGGCTAGTGTCACGCGCCTGCCTGCACTAATCGTGTTCTTTCTTTCTCTCTTATCTCTCTCTTTCTCTCACTCTCTCTCTTTCTCTCCTACAAGAGCGCTTGTTACTATGCGCTCTTGTCGACCAATGCCATTGCCTCTCTCTCTATCTTTCTTCTCCTTACTCGTTGCGGTGGCGATGCTGAAAACATAAAGGCAGGCATCAGGCACGTGATTTATGCGCTATAGGTCTGCCATGAGTCCACGCCGATGGTAGAGAGAGATAGGAGACACACGGTGCAGGCCAAATCCACCGGCACCGTTACAAGTTCAAGAAGTTTTTCAAGAAATTTGTATTTAGGTAGATTAAGTGACTTACAGTAAATGTAAATATTGTTACGAATGCGATTTATAATATCGAATTCGTACGTTTATATCCACGGCAACGTCAGAATAAATATTTTTGTTATAGTTTAGTTAGTTGACGCCCGAGCGTCAAATTAAAAGCATTACGTTTGTGTTTTAATAAAGTTTTAGTTTGTGTTATTTACGTATTTTTATTGATTATACAAAAATGTAATATTTTGGGGGCTTGTCCGGGATTGGAAAAATTCATCGGAGCATTAAAAAAAAAATAGACGAGATTCAGACGTACTACGACTATTGCGCGCTGAGCTAACAGTTGGAAGATAAAAACATGTTGTTGCGGCTCCGTCGACTACATGTCTACGATATAAACCAGCTAAGTCAATTTCCGCGTTTATAGTTAGGTTTGTAAGTGTCGATAACGAATTTGTTTAATAAAAATGTAGTGAGAAAAAGCGAGTTAGGTTTAAAAGTGCAGTCCGAGTCGAGAGGTCTTTGACTGAGTGGATACTGGTCGATCTCTCAGATCTGTGATGGGCTCTCGGCGAGGCTGGCGATCAAGCGTAGTCAACGGTAGTTAGATTTTTCTAGGTTGAGTTATCGCAAGTCACGTAGCTTCATTCGATAGGATTCTGGCGAGGTTAATGACTAATAACATCTGAAACACGTTTGCTCTCACTATTTTTCGAATTTCTAGATTTGATCGACGCGTGATGTCTGATGCCATTAGTTAGTTGGTGACCATCACTACGAAGCCTGCGCCCTTTGTTCGGGAAGAAGTTGGTATTCCTCGACAGATTGGCCGGACGGGATTTTCTCCGCCAGCGACGCGGCAGTCAGGAGGTTTCCTGCAAGAAGCCACCATCAGGACGGTACCCGGCTGGTTCTTCTGCCAGGTCACCGGCTGCACAGCAGCCAAGGGTTTTCCTGCCAGGCCGCCGGTGGGACATCTTCCAGATTGCCGGCGACAGCGACGTCCGCCGAAATTGATCAGGTCATCCATTCCTCTCTCTCTTTATATCTCTCCTTTTCTCGGCGATTCTCACGGTTCGCATTGCTACGCCAGGCTTTCCCGAGCCGGCGTAGTTTTCGGCAGTGTGTAATTTAAGTAGTTGTTTGAGCCGGTTAACGAGGTGACATGGCGCTAACGTGCCGGTCATCTCGTTTAGACTAAGTTCGCGTATTATTAGTAATAAGTGATTTATACTCTCGTCGGCACTCGAGGTAGTGCGTTTGTAATAAACGGTTTATTAACGAGTTGTGTGTGTGAGATCATTTTGCCCGCTATCCTCCTTCCTGCTTTGCTTGGAGCGATACACCGCCTCCCTTACCTTCCCCCTTTATAAATAATTGGTAATAGTAGTGAATATATCGGCATTGCACGCCGACGCTATTACAAAATATCTGCTGATAAAGCAGCTCATAGGTCCTTAACATGGAATCGATAACTTTACCAAATGCTAGTAAGGAAGAAATTAATTCTCGCATGGTAAATGGCCTAGAACCCTTATAGTCCCTATTACTAGTGTGTGCCAGGAGCTCCAGCAAGGACGCAATAATTAGGACGAAGTTTTACAAATACACTAAAGCTAACTGTAAAATTAAAATTTTCAGCACAGTATTTTTCATGTAGACCTTGTAAATTAAAAAGTAGTAAACGTTTCTGTACTAATTTTATTTTACAATCAACTTTTATTAAAAGCGTATTTGTTTAGTCAGCAAGTACTGTACTGTTTTGATCGGAATTATAAAACATGCTAAGCTTTCTTATTGTAGTACACTGCAGCTCACTTACTTTTATCCCCTCCGAGCAAAATTGTTCAAACTTTGAAGTTTTATATGTTCCTTCAAAACTAACTTACAAAGATAAACGGTAGCGCATTTGGAAGCTCTTTCTAAGAGCTTTCAAATGGTGTACATCACCAGTATAATCAAAAGGTTATTCTTCGATGAAAATTCCGAAATTTTAGATACATTTTGATATCTTGCCAATTTCAGGGAAAATTGCAGGAAAATTTAGAACATAGGATTTTTTTCCTCTTTCCAAATCTAAATCACTAATTCAAAAATTATTTACATTAAATGTGACTAGCGTTTGAGCATTTTTTTTTGGAAATTTACGTTTTTTTTTCAAATGTTCATAACTCTCTAAGTTAAAAACATAGAGAAAAGAGTACATGAAAAGAAATGTTCTTTTTTCTATGTAGAATACTGTGAAATTTTTTCAGATTTTTTTATCGACAAAAAAATTTTTCCTCTTATTTTCTATAGTTTGAGAAAAAAAATTATCTATATATATGTGTGCATGTGTGTGTATGTGTATGTGTAGGAATGATCGATTTACATGCTTTTTCTCGGTAAATTCAGTCGGTTCCGACGACTTTTGCCGGTTTAGGAGATGTCGCCGTAATGGATCAGCACTTGTGATCACTTTAGACGACTTGGCAAAAAATACGGGTTTGGCGACTTTTCATTGCAAGATGAAATAGGTTTAGTTTACAACTTCATAAAAAGATATAAAAAATCATTAGGAAGTTACTAGAACCGAAAAAGAGAACCAACAACAGAAATTCTAAAGTCACTGCTGACTATGTCTATGGATCTGGAATAGATACTTTATACAATATGAATCTTTTTGAAAAATAAATCTGCAGAAAATATTCGAAATATCCATTGAAATTGCAAATAAGATTTATTGTAGGGCCGAAGTCTTTGTTTAGAAACAAAAAACCAGTAAATTTAGTACATTAAGTTGCAGTCAAAAAGAAAAATAATATAATTATTTCCATGATTCAAAATAGGCCAACATTATAAACATTTATATTAGCCAAAGTAGAAGCCGCGTACGTAGACTCCAAAAAGTGGAGGTCGTCTTTACCGTTCACGAAACCATACATTTATCTATATTCACCTCATTTATTCATACATTTATCTATACTGCTGAATTTCCAAAGGTCAAAGAACACCTGGATTTTCTTATCAGAGAGTCTTGTAATAATAATAAAGTTATTATTGACACAAGGAGTAAAAGTAACTGCGATCTGGTTATTTTATGTCAGAAAAAGCAGAAACCATTAATGCAGGATTCAAACAAAGGAAAACGTCGGTACCATTTATAAAACCATTGTACATAAGTTTATATGATGATTTTTTCAAAGGGCAAAGGTGATTTCGATTTTCTAAACAAAAAGCTTAGAAACACATCTTAATTTTATATAGTTGTCCAATCTTTCATGAAAGTTTAGCAGTAATACAATAATCATGGACAGTTATTAGAACTGGAAAACTAATATACGAGGTGTGTTCAAAAAGTGACCGGAATTATCGTTTTTCCAAAAAAATATTTATTTATTCGTTTACATCAATGTGGTCTCCTTCAAAGTAATCTTCCCCAGATATAATACACTTATGCCAGCGTTTTTTCCAATCTTCGAAGCAATCTTGATATTCACTGTTTGGTATGTCCTTGAGCACTCTCAGCGATTCGGCCTTTATTTCTTCAATCGAGGAAAAACGCCGTCCTTTCATGGGTTTCTTCAACTTTGGGAACAGGAAAAAGTCACACGGAGCCATATCTGATGAATATAGAGGTTGGGGCATGACTACGGTATTGTTTTTGGCCAAAAAATTACGAACAAGCAACGACGAGTGAGCAGGTGCGTTACCGTGATGCAAAAGCCATAAATTGTTTTTCCATGAATCGGGGCGTTTTTTCCGGATTGCTTCACGCAAACGTCGCATAACTTCAAGGGAATACTCTTTATCAACCGTACAACCTTGTGATAAGAACTCATGATGCACCATGCCCCTGCAGTCAAAGAAAACTGTAAGTAAAACCTTCACATTTGATCGAACTTGACGTGCTTTTTTCGCTCTTGGTGACGTTGAATGCTTCCAGGTGGACGATTGTGCTTTGGTTTCGACATTATAACCGTACACCCATGTTTCATCACCAGTTATGACCCTTTCAAGCAAACTTGGATCGTCGTTGACGTCGTTTAACAGCTCCTGAGCGATGTTCATGTTTTGTTGATCAAAGTTCAGCAGTTTTGGAATGAATTTTGCTGCCACCCGTTTCATGCCCAAAACATTTGAAAAAATGTTATGACATGAGCCAATTGATATGCCAACTTCATCAGCAACTTCTCTAATTGTGATTCGGCGATCATTCAGAATCATTTTTTCCACTTTTTTCACATTTTCATCGATTGTTGACGCGCTGGCTCGACCGGAGCATTCGTCATCTTCAACGTCTTCGCGGCCATCTTGGAAACGCTTATACCACTCGTAAACACTTGTTTTTTTCATAGCAGACTTACCATAGGCTTTTTGTAACATTTCACACACTTTGTTACACTTTATTTCATTTTTTACGCAAAATTTAATACAAATTCTTTAATCCATTTCTTTTAAAAAACGAAAATCGCCGATCTCGTAAAACACGTCAAACCTTAGCAACTGCCGCAGACAAAGTAAACAGTGAATATAGCTGAAAATTTTATCATATTTCAGGGGCATGTATACCAACACAATAAAAAAAAATTTTTACAATCGGACTTTCCAGACCTGCGAAATTAAAAAATTCCGGGTAATTTTTGAACACACCTCGTACATTGTACTTTGCGTAAAATATTTTTCAAAAACATTAGTCTATGACTTTCATATATGAAGTGACGAATTGGAAAAAAATGCAAATTATTGTACACTGATACAAACAGCCTCATGTATGAAATTCAAGATGTTGATATGTATGAGATCATGAAAGAAGATATTGATAAATTTGATATATCATATGTTTGATATACCTCTCGCTAACAAAAAAGTACTCGGAATCATGAAGGACAAGTGTAATACCAACCTTATGAAGGAGTTCGTTGGCTTACACAGCAATATAGTATTCAAATAGCAAATAAGAAGCCTATGAAAAAGACAAAAGGTGTGAAAAAACATACAGTTCTAAATCATATCACGCATTCAAATGACCAAAAATGCTCAAGCGAAGCAGAAATTATTAAACGTATTCAGTGTAATATTAAAACTAAATAGCATTATTACATTATGATCCCAACGTTCTCATACGTACTTAGTAACATTTCTTTGGATGTACTTGATTCCGAATTACCCGGAGCTCTTAATTTCTCACTGACAGCAACACATTTGATGTCCAGTTTCTTTATTCTCATAATTGCAGTGCATTTTTAAAAGAATTGTCGTTGAAATCTCTTTACTAATGTTACAAAAGATTCTCCACAGAGCATGCTATATAACTGGTAGATACTCGGCTTAAACGACTTTGCAGTTTCCAAAAATCCAGAAAATATTTATTGTTATTTGAGTTTAGCTCATCCTATTTTATGTGTTGATTGCTATAAACGAGTTATTCCAATTAGGAAACTCAATAGTTAAATTATAGATTACATTTTTCTTAGGTGAACTATACTGACGACCTATTAACTTTATGTCGTCAGAATCGTATTTAGTTCAAAAAGCATTTTTACAAATCGCAATTTATGATAGATTAAGTAAAATTACTGAACTATTTACATCTATGCTATTTTTTGTCGAATCTATAAAAAGTCGTCGGTACCAATTACTCGTACACACACACACACACACACACACACACACACACACACACGCGCGCGCGCGCGTATAATATACATATATAAATATATATATACATATATATATACTGTATCGGGGTTGATACCGTTTAATTATTTTTATTCGCGCGGATTCATTAGAGGGCGAATGTAATCATCTATGCTCAATACGCAATCCGGAGAGCATGGGGAAACAGGCGTCAGTCAACCAGTAAATCTACTAACCTACAAGAAAGTGAGTGAAGCTATGATCGCCATCACGATCGCCCGCTTATCTTCCACGCTAATATCGATTCCCGTGCCGTTACGCTAAAAGAGATAGGAGAGGAACGCCCAGAGAGTGCCATCAATAATCGCTGTTGCCAAGGTACCAGATAGCTGCCAATAGGAGGAGTTTGAGGCGAAGGAGAAGCGTCGTCCTCCACGGGACCAACAGAGTGTGTGTGAGGTTTCGCCATCGAGGGCGAAAACGCGTGCGCGTGAATTCGCGACCCGCGACACAGACAAAAAAAAGAGAGAAATAGTTTCCGCGCAGTGCGATTATCCATCGTCCGCTTCATGCGCCTGTGATATTAAGGTAAGCTGGCCAGCTTATATTCGCGGTCGCGATACAATAGCCCGAATAACAATTAATTTTCCGACATCTCAAGCGTGCATGTACTAGCTCTTCTAACAAAGAGCAGCGAGCGATCCGACAATGCATGTTGTCGTCGTGCGAGCGTCGAAGTAAACAAACACGCGGGCCGATCTGATGTAGCATATAATAGATAATAAAAGGTTCTGTTCGAGTCATTAACGAATACTCTCGACTGTATTATTTCATATTGCTTCCACTCACTTTCTTGTAGGTTAGTACATTTACTGGTTGACTGACGCCTGTTTCCCCATGCTGTCCGGATTGCGTATTGAGCATAGATGATTATATTCGCCCTCTAATAAATCCGCGCGAATAAAAATAATTAAACGGTATCAACCCCGTTACAATACACATATATACAGACATTTATAAACATATACTCACGTATATACGCATAATTCTTACACAATTTTTTTTTCTTCAGCTATAGAAAAAAAAATGAAATTAAAAGTAACATTTTCTTCAATGTGTACTTTTTTCTACGATTTGTACTTGAAGAGTTATGAAAATTTGAAAAAAAAAACGTAAATTTTTGAGAAAAATGTTCAAACGCCGGTCATATTTGATGTAAATAACTTTTGAATGAGTGATTTACATAGAATTTGGAAAGAGAAAGAAAATCCCGTCCTTAGAATTTTCATGACATTTTTTCCCTAGAATTGGGAAGAGATACAAAATGTAGTTAAATTTCGAAATTTTCATCGCTGAATAATCATTTGAAAAAAGTTGAAAAACCATTAGATTATACTTGTGATAGTGATTTGAAAGAACTTTCAAATGTGCTGTCGCTCGTTTTTGTACGTTAGTTTTGAAAGAACATATGAAATTTCAAAGTTTGAACAATGTTATTCGGAGGGGGGTAAAAGTACATAAGCGGCAGTGTAGCTCTTTGTACTTTCCCAATTTTTAGAGTCGAATTAGTCAAAGTACTGTGCGATACCTTTAGTTCCTTTCACGTATCTGGCCATAGGCTTCGATCTTCAAAATTCTCCAGCAATTTTATTAATACTCCATGATGAAGGAGGTATAGAGAGAATAGTTACTCGAAGAGGATCATTATTCTTCAGTGAATGATATCTGACCCTTAAATCGCTGAGCAAATATTTTATCTCAATTTCTCTTTCAAAACGGAACTTTTGATCAGTAGATTTTGGTACAAAAATTGCATTATCCGACTCAGTATCAGAGTTTGTATCATGATTATCCATATAATTATTTATTACGTAAAAGTTTGGACGCGCTGCTATCTATTTTTAAAGGGGAAGGTAAGAGAGGCGCTTTCGCTCTAAATGCAGTCAGAAAAGTAGTCGGGAAAATAAACTAATTTTTATTAGTACCAAATAATAAACCCTTCATTACCCTATAATTCAAACAAACATCCGTTTAAACTAATCAAAAGTCTAAACACTTTAATTGTACGTCTATAATATTCTGTACCTTAACCGAATAACAAATGCGACTTATTCTAACACAAAAAAACTTGTAAAGTAGCAAGTGAGTGATCGCTTAGCTACTGGGCAAATATAACTAAACAAAACACGTAATACAAATTATTAACGAAAATGAATTAGACAAAGGTAGCCGGCAAGTGATCGCCAAGATGGAAGGCAGACAAACTTCTTCACAGGGAAACCATTGCCACGATGATCGATAGCGCGAGCTGATTCCTTGATCGACTAATCTCGATTACTGGTTGACGTAGAGTGACGCCACGCAATAATCCTACGTGAGCAGTCACCGCGCTCTCGGAAACTATCCCTACTTAGTTTATTTTTAGGCGGCGTTCGACGAAGCGCTAATTGGTCGTGCGTCGTCCGCTTGTCTAATAACTGCTTAGTGTGAGTTCACATGAGCGCACTCTCTCTCTCTCTTTCTAGTTCTCTCTCTCTCTCTCTTTCTTTTTTCAACTGCAGCGTCTTCTTACGTTTTCCTTCGGCTAAGCCTGGCAATTTATGACGGCTGAAAAAGAGGTACGGTATTAGGCGCATGGAGAAAGTGCGCTCAATACTGATCACTGAGCGTTGCCGCGGGCAAAGGGGAGAGGTAGAGAAACCGACAAGAAACAGACAACTGCCTACTCTCGTCACAAACCATTCTAATCGAAAGTGCACAATCATCATAATGTTTAACAAGCTTCTGTTTAGTTTCCTGAGGTGTTTTACTTTAAGAAAGTAATGTTTAATCAACACACTGTAACGTTTTAACTTATACTACGTTATAATTAAGTTCGAACTCTAAGATATATTTGCAAATCGCGTTTCCGAGAACAAGCAAGTTGACATAGAATATTAGATATTCGAAATAACCGAAATTATGGTTGTTTGTATATTTCAAGAATCGCTATTGAAATCAATCGTCGAACAGCGAACATAGCTTCAATCAACACAGTTCGCTATTTCGACGTGTCATTTGAAACACGGCTAAGTATTGTTACATTTATCGGAGAAAGGCCCAACAGTGTCGCAACAAATGCTCAGTTAAATCTCTAGGCGGTATTAATTTGATCAGGAGAGGAGATATTCTATGGCTGCTTTTTTTTTTTTTTCACATAAGAGAAAAGATCTTATGAGTTGAGCGCTTTGACTATCATGTAAGAGAGGCGGTTGCAATCACGACGCTCTCAGGAAACTCGATTATGGTCCGCTTCACAAAAACTTAGATGATGCACATAGTACACCATATGGCCAGCCGCGAGGCTGGCCAGGTCACTTTGTGTAAAAATCTTTTGTTAAAGCGGCGGACAGTAATTGTCTTCCTCAACAGAGAGTGGAGACTTCTCAAACAAACAACTTGTTGTTTTGAGAGAGGATGTCGTAAACTTCTCTTACCTATACGGGCATATGCAAATGCAAATGCTGAAGTACAAAATGCGTCACCGATTGTCCTCGACAAGCAACTAATGCTAGTCGACCCGAAGTGAATGCAATGTGTATTTGAACGAAGACTTGCAATCACAAGTGCGGATGTGTGTACCTTCACGTGGTGGGGCTGAAAACGCTGTTTCAGTAAAGAAATAGTAGGCAAAACACACAACGCTTGCCCCTAGGGTAAAAGGCCAATCGGCCAAACAAAAGAAATAACACGGACTATGACAACACGTGATGAGGCGCGGCCTGTAAACGCCCAAACATTCATCGCGGAGTCTACCACACCCCAAGAGCTCAACTCGAGCCCAGAAAAGCCAAAATCCGGCATTCACTTGAGGGGAAATCTCTCGGGATTGTGGTACTGCGCGCCCTCTTAGAGGACGGGAGACCGCTCCGGGAGCTAGTTGCAGAGGACCAATGGTCCCGGCAATCCGAATTTAATTCGGGTAGATAAGAAATTACCCCCTATCGACTGGCAATCGGTAGGTGCCACTATTATGGGTAAAGAGTCGTGGCCGTGGTCATAGCAGCCACCCAAAGTTCTTTGCCTCGAGCTCCGGGAGTAAGGCCCGACACCTTTGTGTGTGAAAACCTAATTTGAACGCTAATTTCGTACGCTAAAACACCTGATTTGAGCCTGGATCTCGGAAATTGATTCGAATGAGTGCCATGACTGACATAAATATTGAAAACTGCCTGGGGAGTCGCCTTGTCGACTAGGCGAGACCCCACCCCTGACCCAAGTCAGAAAATTAATCGAAAGAGCAGAGATCAATATCAGCGAGTCATAAAAGCCTTCTATAGAAAGCGAAATCCGAGACTCGGGCAAAAATCAGAACACAACCTTTTCGAATAACGGACACCCACCAGCTTGAGCGGGGATGACCGAAACGCAATGGGAAGACATGCCTCGGTACGTCGAAGCGATGGACCTGTGAGTCGTGGGAGAAATCCCTTAATACAGGTACGCAGGGTGGGATGATCTTCGAACGCGAGCCCAGGAGGGGAGGCTTAGCTGGTCGATCGTCTTAGGAATTTCCTCTGGCTGTCCTGGCTGAGTCTCTCTTCTGACATCCCAATTTGGGTTGGCCTCTGCGGGGTAGTGGTACCAGGTCAAGCAAATCTCGTAAGATTTGTATGCCGCGTGCTTCCGACGCGGTAGACGTTGGGGCAACTAGAGTCCCGTCGCGCCCAAACCGAGGGTCAAGCCTTTAGTTCTGCTCTTCTTGAGCGTCGAACCGTGAAAAGATCGGTACTCCTTTCGAGGAGGTCGTCGCCTTAGATCAAAAAGGTTCCGACTCGCTGTGTGCGTCAGGGATGTCGTAGCAAACATGACTTCCGGATCTCCAATGTGTTTGAAAGCAAAGGAGTGATAGACAGTGGGCTATGCCAACCTATTGGCGCTCTGAGAGAGGGATGGTAAGTTTACGCTGCGCCACCCTTAAAGCGGAAAAGTGTGAACAACACACATACACTAACTATCATGTAGGAGAGAATAGTAGCAGGGCGAATCACTGAATAATAAAAATTGATGTCAGGACATGGGTAAGTCTTTGTTTCAAAATAAACAGTGTTCGCGCTGCTATAAAAGATAGGATTGGAAGAAAGTCTTTGCCGCAACGACGAGCGAATTTATACTGGCGAAAGATGCTCCTACGCTTGGTATCCCCTACAAGGCTTTTTTTTGAAACTTTAAACAAGCTTTGTCGCGGAATAGCGCACGCGAAGTTAAAAGTTAGTGATTTAAAAAATTATGTCGAAAATGCTGAATTTTTTATTAAAAATCGCTTCTTAAGGAAAAATTGCCTGTCAAAGTTATAAACGATTAAAGTTATATAAATGATAGCACAAAATTGATAATGAAATTATTGAAAGTTTTTACACCAAACAATAATTTATGACACACGGAACATTAATAAAAAAACATAATCACCAATTTAACAATCAGCTTTTGAATAGTAATTAAATAATTCGCAAGTTGTCTTTATTACTCTGATAAAATCAACAATAAGCACCACTGAAAAAAGTTTTCATGTGCTTTGTTCTCAAACACATTGCAAGCCTCTGTCGCTGATTAGCACTGATGAAGCATAAATAAAACGACATTAAACAAAATAAAAAAAAAAAAAATCAACAATCGAATTCAGTAGTTTTACATATACTCGTATATACAGTTGGATCGCTATCTCGCAACGTAATTTTAAATGTTTAAATAAATTATAAATTTGTTATTTATTGATAACTGTTAAAAAGTAGTTATCAAAGTGTCAAATTTTTGCTTCTCTTTCTTAAGGTGCAAAAATTGCTGTTATATATTCAAATTCACATTATATTTATTTCTTGCAAAATTACTAGTGATATTTACTTGTAAATTAAGTTAAGTTAACAAATACGTAATACATGATCATAATAAATTGAAATTCGAAATTAGCACATTAAAATTAACTAAAAAAATTCTTTTGTTCGTTTGTGAAACTTGCAATTATTTATTTTGCATAGTAAACAATAAATTTTGCACGCCTGTGAAGTTGTACTTCTTATATGGTCATGATTTTGATCAAGTGCCCTAACACATTCAAGAGTGTATGTGTGGTAGCACCTTAGTTTTGATTATGCTTTTACTCAATTTTCAGATATATGGCGGGTTGCTATTGCGCAGTGGAAAAGAAAAAAAAGAAACTGGTCAAACTGGACTGTTACAACACGAAATTCTTTTTCGTTCATTTTTTAACAATCATTCGATTTCTATGATTCAAACAAATGTCAAATACAAAGTAAGAGATCGATTTGGCTGAAATTTAGTGTGTGCTATTCGAAGATATGCTATTAACTGAAAATAACCTGGAAATGCACTAGTAACGTAATTTTTTTGACTTTACACAGATTTTTTTAACAACTACGATGTTATGCAAGATCATAATAATCATTGCAAGAGTGGTGCAGCCACCGTGCGCCTTGGGCTGGTCTCTGCTAAATTTTCTAGGTTCTTTCTCGATAAAGAAAGCCGGCGCTGACTTTCACAGATCGAAGTTCGCTCTGGTTGGGGAGGTTGATACAAATAATCGGACACTTTAATTCACTTATACTACATATGGCGATCTCATTTATTAACGCCTTTTCGCAAATATCGCTACAAGATTTACTTCACCGCGGTGAGCGCGCTCGCTCAAACTTTCCGCGACCAGAGTTCGCGGAATCACGCGAGCGGGATCGCTCGGCGTGCGCGATAAATTTCCAAAATACGCTAATGTCTGTACTCGAGCGAGAGCTGGCGCGAGAGAGATTAACTGGCTTTGGACCCACCGGATGCCGACGGTCCGGCGACAAAGAGGCGACACCGGCGAAAACGTAGTCCCGCAGGAATCGGTGCCCTGGCGACGATGGAAGCTGCTGCAGGAAGGGCTGCAGCACGACCTTTGCCTCGTAAACGGCAAATGGTCGCTGCGTGGACTGGCTCTGCTTCGGACAACTGGCTTCCTGGCAAACGTGGCAGTCGCACCAATGGCAGTTGCTTCCTTCCGGCTAAAATCTCTCTTCTTCCAGTCTTCTCCTAGGCGGCCCTAATTACTCGAGAGCTCGCGCCTAACTGCCCTTCCTCTTTCTTAATTTCTCTGCCTCGCGCCGCCGCGCTCCCTCTTCTCTCGCCGTCAAAAATCAGTCAAAATCGCTCTCTCTCTCTCTCTCTCTCTCGCTCTTCTCGCTCTCACTCGCACTCACGGCGACACCTCGCCGATCGTCGCGCGCTCCTCTCTCCATATCCTGCAACGACACAAGTATGTAGTCGCTATATATAATCCAGCAGAGGAAAAAGCATTCCTATTTGCCGGTCTGGACATACTTAAACTTAAATTTTTTTATTTTATTGAAAATCGTTTCTTAAGGAAAAATTCCCTATCAAAGTTAGAAACGATTAAAGTTATATAAATGAATAGCACAAAATTTATAAGAAAATTATTGAAAGTTATTTTATAGTTTTAAAAAAATATATTTGTATAGTCCGCTTGAAATTTGATAATCAGAAACTATCAAGACAAGCAAACTATTATAATTCAGTTAATGTACTTCACAATATTGTACATTTATCACCAAAATCGAATGAACATTGTTCTGGCTGTAGTTCTATTTCTGTAAGTTGCTTTTCTATCACTTGCGTAGCAGATTTTCTCTGTGCGATTAAGTATGGCCGGACATGTAAGTCCTACTGCACATGTAACCCTATAATGTGGAAACATACTTTGATGTTGTTGAAAAGAGTAGCACTTACAATTTGATATAAAGACTATGTCATCAACAACTATTGTATCTTTATGCTTAGGTTGGAATTTTAGTCCTTAAACGGAATTGGTATAAATTTGGGTACCTTGTACTCCTCTGCAGAAGTTAAGAACAGCTTTATTATTGCCTAGATAATGTAATACCTATACTATATTACGCATACTGTAATACATATACGTACATAGAGGATGATTCAAAAACATTAAAGGAAATTGATATGACTGGATTCATCTTGAAAAGTTATTTAAGATGTCATTATTAATTTTTTTTCGATAATTAGGTAATTAGGTTCAAAGAGTGGTCAATGAGCGCACGGCTTTAGAGGAACTGCCGCTCAGCGGCAAGAGCGGAGTGGTAAAGAGGACAAACTTGCCACGGCTGAACGAAAGCGGTGCTTAACTCGATAAGCGTATTCTTTCAAAAACATTTTTCGGTTATTTCATTTCGTGATAATAATTGTTATAAACATAAACAACTTATATACCGAAATTAGCATTATATAACTATTAATTGACGATTATATTTAACTCATTTTATTAAATTTATTAAATGTTTGTTTGATCAATCTTGCATTAGTTCTATAATTCTATAATTTTTTTTCAGAAGTTATTCAGTCCAGTGATTTTGAATTTATGAGATTTTATGGATAAACAAAAGGACAAATCAATTTTTGGAAAAACCATCATTATATCTAATCACCATAATGATCACTATAATGACCAATAATTAAGAGAGTTAGTTGAATACGAGTTAATTTTTTAATGTACGGAAGCCGCATACATTTTTTTAAAAAATTTGATGATACTATGAAATGCTGGAGCCTCCTATCCCATATCATGCAAATAATGAAACATTCTAGAATTTGATTATAACCAACAAACGAATTTTAGCACTTGATAAGATTTTTTACAGCAGATGTATATAATATTGAAAATACCGCAAAGTCAATCATGGAATCTCATATAATCCCTGTTATTTTCACTAAAGCTTTCAGAGAATGCCGTTTTTCGTATTGCTAGCCAAAGTGGTAGTCTAGATAAATCTTTTTTTTTTTAAATTTACCATTCTAATTCCAATATCAATAAAATAAGAAGGAAATTAATGATAATAACCAAAGATGGTAAGCTAAAAATCGACCTGGCAGCAGGAGTACCGCAAGGATCGATTAAAGGATCTTTTTTCTGGAACTGCATGTATAACGGGTTGCTCAGGCTAAAACTACCGGATGGAGTATACCTAGTCGGATTCGCGAATGATCTCCCCCTTCTAGTGGTAGCAAAAGATGTAGGAATAGTGGAACTAATAGCCAACATGGCGTTGAAAATGATACCCAATTAACTAAGTATCGGGTATTTGAAGCTAGCAGTGCACAAATGTGTAACTTTATTGGTAACTCGTCGAAGGAAGTATAACCCTCTACAGTTCGAAATAAATGACGAAACAATGCCGTTTAAGAGTGAGATCTAGTACTTGGGGGTATGGCTAGACAAGAAATGGTCATTTAAGCACCATATCAAGAAAGCGGCAACAAAAGCATCGATAGTATGCGCGTCACTTATGCGGCTAATGCCGCATACACGAGGACCATGCCCAGCTCGCAGGAAACTGCTAGCAACAGTTATAGACTCAATCCAGCTGTATGGCGCATCGACGTGAACTGCACGAGCCTTACCAGCAGACGTAGACAGGCACATGGGCGGACAATATCAAGAGATGCGGCGAATTTATTAGCAGGAACTCCGCCAGTTAGACTCTTAGCTCTTGAAAGAAGTGAAGTGTGGAACGGAAAGGAGGAGAGACGGCACAGAAAAGATGAACTCACCGAAGATGAGAGGAACCGCATACGAGCAGAAGCGAGAAACACACTATTCGAAAGATGGCAAGTAGAAACAATAGGGTTATAGTCGATAGACCACGCTGGAGATTTCGACACACGGCGCGACGGTACGGTTGAGACTATTCCGTCAATCTCAACAATAATGCGCGCTATGATCTATAAAAGATATTACCCTGCAACCTCCTTAAAAAAAAGGAAAAAACATATACCAGTGAGGAATTTTGCTATTTTCTCCTATCTGGCACCTTCCCAGATTGCGGATAGGGAAAAGCTCGCCATGAGTGGAGGGTATCGCGGAAATAGAATACACGAGGTGGACAGAAAACATCAGCTAGGGGAAGGAACCCCGATAATAAACCAATTATGAATAGCGAGGGTAAAACATTACTACCCTAAGCAAGCAAGGTATCATAGCGTAATCCTGCCGTCGATTCCGATCAGGTGGAAGCCCCGGTGATCGGTATAGACCCTAAGGATTTTGGGGAGGGCTAAACTCAGAAGGTATTCAGTCTGGATTCCACGATATTAAATGCTGCATCAGTGGAATCAAACTAGAATAGCTGGGTGGAATGAAGACAGAACCAGCTTGATTGGCTGGGCGCAAAGATTGATGAGCTTATTGAAATTGTCAAGGATAAAAAAAATGTCCATTTACAGATTGAAGGCCTAGTTCCTAGCATCAGAGCATGGACAGAATGGTGTGCACGGTCGATAGCGACTTACAACAGTGTCAAAGATCGACTATGGAAGATAAGATTATATATACTACTCCGAGTCGGCGTAGTAGGAAAGAGCATGAAGGTACTAAGGAGAATCCGATTACTCCTCAACAACAGAAGGTTAAAAAAGCTCAACCCTAGAGTTGGCAAGTCATAGAAGGGGCAACAAAACAGGAGAAAATCACCGGCAAGGGCAACGCAAAAAATAGCTAATGGTGCAAGATCATCAACAAAAAGGAGAAAAAGAATAAATTACTCTAGTAGAGGAAGACACCCATCAGGGATAGGCTAAAGTCTATAGTTATCAGGGCCAAAGAAGGACACCTTAAAAACGATAAAAAGGAATCCAGAGTTCGTCGATCTCAAAGAGGAGGTTACTAGAGATTAGAAGAAATGCTGGGGGAACCTTAATACTAGAGCTAGATAAAAAAAGTACCAAAGCGCAGAAACTTGCCCACAAGATTGAGGGAAGAGTTCAAAAGGAGGCATCTATCACGTCAAGATCCCAGCTTATCACACTGGAGAACAAAGCCATTGACGAGGTCACTACGGAGAACAAAGTTCGGAAAAGCATATCCGAACATCTCAAAGACGACGCAAATGGATCAATAGTAATGCGATCCCTGCGATCAGCGTACGAAGGAACGCAGACAACGGTAGTAAGTGTGGTACTTGGCCCTGCCACAAGTCCGATTAGGAAAAGCAGAGTCCGCATTGGATTGGAACTGCAGGGTTGGAAGAAAAATAGGAATAAAGCGCAGCTTTAGATGTTGGCAAATAGGCCACATTGCAGCGATGTGTAAAGGGACAGACAGGTCAAAAGTCTGCAGACGCTGTGGGAATACGAAGCACAAGGCCGTATCGTGCAAGAGGGACCTATACTGCTTGTTGTCTAAAGAGGAAAGAAAAACCTAGACAAAGCTCGCAACAATAAGGCTCACTAAAGCCCAGTTCGCAATGCTACTTACCGTCATCTGGGGAAGTACTTCGATTAACACCAGAGGTAATATACTCCTGGACAGTCTAGCAAAACTGGAGGTCTGGCTAATAAATACGGGCTCTGAACCAACGTTCGTCAGATAGAAAAAACTTCGGTAATAAATATAACCTTTGTGAATGACGATCTAAACACACGCTTGCAGAAATCGAATATGAGTAATCAATACACACACAGTGATCAAAGGGCGATATTGAACGATATACTTGGTCGAAATAAGACCGTGATATAACCAAAGAAGTATAATACGCGCAAATAGAAAGGCAAGTCACTGGATCAAGAAGTTTTCGTATCATGATGAGAGGTGAGGAGCTCAACGCGGGTAAACCAAACTCCATGGCGAACTCTCTTATGATGCACGAAAAAAAAGTCTGTGATGCCTCTACGACATGCTTCCAGTAAATCAAAAAGAGTTATAGGAAAACCTACTGTACACGAACGACATAACCGAGCTATTCCAGAAATGCCATCGAGCATGTAGACGGGCTTAAAGAGCACAAAATAATCGAAAACATTGGAAGGAACTATACCAATTGGCACGAAAAAATCTCCGCAAAGTAATTAAAGTAAACAAAAATCACTACAACTTAGAAATCTGTAAGGAAGTGAACCCGGACCTACGGGGTCACCATTGAAAACTGGTTATTTCCTGAGTTAAGGGCAAACTAACGGCACCGCCAAGTGAAGCAGGATTTTTACGCCGGATAGTTAAAGTTCTCGAGTAAGTTTCGACTCGTGGAGGGATGTGGACGTGTCTTGGTTGTGAATGCGAGTTTTGGTGAGAAAGTTAGAGAGGAAAAGTGTTGGAGGGGAGAGATAGAGGTGGAAAAAGGGTGGAGACGGAAGAGAATTGGAGTAGAGAGACAGAGAGAGAGAGAGAGAGAGAGAGAGAGGTTCGGAGAAGAGTAAAAAAAAGCAGAGAGAGAGGAAAAAAGAAAAGAGAAAAGTTGAGGTTATGAGAGAAATTAGGAAGCGGGAGAGGCAGGTAAAGAGGAGAGGCGGAAAGAAGTAAAGGCGGAGAAAGAAAAGGTAAGACAGGGAATAAAGATGGGATCACGCACAGAATTAGAGAGGCGAATTAAGGCGTACGTGTTAGTGAAAGAAATATTTGTGACTGCAGGAAAAACGAGAGATAAGGATGGATAAGAAAGGCATAGAGGGGGAAAAGAAGAAAAAAGTAAAGGGAGTGAGGGGGAGAGAGAGCGGAGAAAGGCTGAGGGAGAATATTAGAAGATAAATGAGAGAAGCAAAAAGATACAAGAGCGAAAGTGAGGGGAGCGAAACAGGGGGGAACAAAGAGAAAGATTGGACAAAACGATAAGAGAAGTGGGAAAAAATAGAGGGATAGAAAATATAATAGAAAAGATACTGGTAGAGATAAGGGAGTTAAGAGAGGCAAGAGAAGAAGAAAGGTGAGAAAGGACAGAAACGTTTAAAGAAATAATAGAGAAAATGAATGGAGCCAGACAAGAAAAGAAGAGAGAAAACACGGTGGGTCTGAGCGACATTTAAATAAAAGTGAAAGCAGGTTCCAATTTTTTTGCATATTTCGGTAAAAATACTAATAATTAGAAGATCCCAGAAAGAATTAAAAAAAATCCCTGAGCCCTTTTTGAAAAAATCGATTTTTAAAAATTTTTATCAAACAAAAAAAATAATTTTGGTTGTGGTTGATGGTATTAATAAATAAATCAATATTTTTTCGATATTTCCACAGATGCACATTTAATAATAAAAATTTCAACACCAGCATTTTGAAAATTAATTTTTTTTTATTTATTGACTGTTTTTACTAATTTTTATCTCTCTATTCTCCCATACACAATCATATTAATGGAGAAACACATGTATATATAAATATCAGTGTTTATTAATAGTATACATACGATAAGGACATAGCAGTATTGTAAACATGTGTGTTTACAGCGCGCAACTGTATCTAAGGAAGTAGTAGCTAGAATAGCGTGCTCAAAAGTTTTCACAGTTGTCCCAGCTTGATTGACCGATCAACAATGAAATTTGCCAGTAATAGTGTTCTCGTGATAAGAAATACAATAAGAATTTTGTTGTAGTTAACGTTCTGTGTTTCTTCAAAATAATTGAATTAGCAACATGAAGCTACGTGCACTAACGCACTCTGAGAATCGTTCGAAAATTTGTTTGGTTTGTCAGAAAAAGAAGGCTAAACTGAAAAAAATTTGTGGAAAGTTTCTCGAGAAATTGGAGAATTTAATTTTACAACATGTTGTAACTCACTAAATTTTCCAATTTCTCGAGAAACTTTCCACAAATTTTTTTCAGTTTAGCCTTCTTTTTCTGACAAACCAAACAAATTTTCGAACGATTCTCAGAGTGCGTTAGTGCACGTAGCTTCATGTTGCTAATTCAATTATTTTGAAGAAACACAGAACGTTAACTACAACAAAATTCTTATTGTATTTCTTATCACGAGAACACTATTACTGGCAAATTTCATTGTTGATCGGTCAATCAAGCTGGGACAACTGTGAAAACTTTTGAGCACGCTATTCTAGCTACTACTTCCTTAGATACAGTTGCGCGCTGTAAACACACATGTTTACAATACTGCTATGTCCTTATCGTATGTATACTATTAATAAACACTGATATTTATATATACATGTGTTTCTCCATTAATATGATTGTGTATGGGAGAATAGAGAGATAAAAATTAGTAAAAACAGTCAATAAATAAAAAAAAATTAATTTTCAAAATGCTGGTGTTGAAATTTTTATTATTAAATGTGCATCTGTGGAAATATCGAAAAAATATTGATTTATTTATTAATACCATCAACCACAACCAAAATTATTTTTTTTGTTTGATAAAAATTTTTAAAAATCGATTTTTTCAAAAAGGGCTCAGGGATTTTTTTTAATTCTTTCTGGGATCTTCTAATTATTAGTATTTTTACCGAAATATGCAAAAAAATTGGAACCTGCTTTCACTTTTATTTAAATGTCGCTCAGACCCACCGTGAAAAGATAGGAGAAAGAAGTAGGAAAAGTCAGGAAAGAATGCGAGAGGGAGAGAGAAGTAAGGAAAAAAGAGATGAAGGAAGAAAGGGAAAAAGCAAATCTTAGAGAAAAGAAACTGCAGGAAAAATGGGGAGAGAGGATGAATCAGAAGAAAAGTGCGTGAAACTAAAAGAAAGTATCGAAGGAGGAAAGGAGGAGCAAAGAGGAACAGAAATAAGTAATTAGGATGAAATAGAGTATACGAGAGAAAAAATGGATAGAGAAAGCAGGATAAACAATATAATTATGACAGACTTACAGGGGGGGGGGGGGTTAAAATGGGAAAGGAAGAGAGGATTGGTTAAGGAAGCAACTAGAAATGAAAAGGGAGATAGTGAATCTGAGAAGAATGGGGAGAAAGAGGAAAAAAGATGTGACAAAATAGATGCGCATCATAGGAACACAGAAAAGAAATAATGAAGATAAAAAAGAAGCTGGGACAGAAAAAGATCTACGTGGATCAGGACTGGACGTGGGAGCAGAGGAAGATAAGAGAAGAAGTAAGAAAGAAAGCGAGAGTAATAAAAAGTAATGGTAAAGAGGTAAAGATGTGGCATAATGGGGTGAAGTCAAAGGAAAGGAAGAAGAATGGTGGTGGAGCGAGTGGTGTTTCGAAAACAATAGGGAAAAAATAGGGAGAGTGGCGGAAGGGGGAGAGAAGGAGGAGAGGCTGTAAAGATATTATTCTGGAATGTGGTGGGGATTAGGAGCATGGAGAAAGACGACTGGAAATATGTTAGGGAGTTCGATATAATAGGGCTAACGGAAAATTGCGTGAAGAAGCAAGTTGCAGAAACTGGGGTGGAGAAGCAATTGAAAGTGTATAACATAGAATGGAAAGACTTAAGAAGTGAAGGAAGAAGCGGGACAGAAATAGGGGAGGAATAATGGCGGTAAGAGAGAGAAAAGGCATGAGGAAGGTTGAATGGAAAAAAGAAAGGACAAGTGAAGTAATAGCAGGAGAAATAAAGATCGGAGGGAGGAAATACATGATAGCAACGGTGAATATTCAATATGAGAAAAAGGAAAACTATGAATACCTAAGCGAAGAGATTGAGAAAAACAAAGAAAAAACAGTAATTCTAGGAGGAGACTTCAATGCAAGAACAGGAAATGAAGGGGGAGAATGGGACACAGAAGAAAACCTAGACGAAATAAAGGCCAAGCATAAAGTGTTAAACGCAGAGGTAGAGGAAATGATAAAATGGTTAGGAGAAATGGTTTAGTGATAAAAGAAGGAGATGAAGAGGGAGAAATAACATATAGGAGCGAGAGGAATGTCAACGATAGACTATGCAGTAGGTAACGAGGAAGGTGATAAGGCAATAAAAAGGGTTTAAGTAAAAGAGAGGGTAAAGTCGGACCACTTACCTGTAGAAGTGGAATTAGAAACAAAATAACAGAAGAAAAAAAAGAAGAGGAAGGAAGAATGATAGACGACTGGAGCAATGAAGGTATAAGACAGTATCGGAGATGGATAGACGCAATAGAGGGAACAGAAAAATGGAAAGAGATAAAAAATAGAGTGAGGAACGCAGTCGAAAAAAAGAAGTTAAAGGAAAAAAAAGGATCGAAAAAAACTGGAGAAGAGAAGACTGTAGGATAAAAAGGGCTAGGGTGATGGCAGAGTTAAATAAGGTAAGAAAAGGGGAAGGAGACTGAGGCAAATACTTAGAAGCAAAGAGAGAATACAGAGAGGAAATAAGAAATGCGAAAAAAGCTGAGGGGAAAAGAGAGGCAGAAGAAATAAGAAAAGATAAGACAAGAAGAAAATTCTGGAATAAAGTGAATTGCAATAGGAAGAAAAGAATTGAAATAGATCAAAATATAAGAAAAGAAGAATAGTTAAAGCACTTCAAGGGACAACTGGAAGAGAAAGAAAAGGAAGAAAGCAAAGGGGAAGAAACCGAAGATAGCGACGGAGAGGAAGGTGAAGAAATAAAAGTAAAAGAAGTAGAAGAGGTAAAAAGAAGAATGAAAAAAAAGGCGACAGGAGAAAAGGGTACAGCAAATGAAGTGTGGATAGAAGGCACGGAGGGCTTGTTAAAAGATATGACAAAATGCTTAAATGGAATATGGAACGGAGAAGGATACCCGCAGGAATCGAGGAAGGGAATAATAGTATCAATATATAAGAAAGGGAGGAAAGAAGAAGTAAAAAGTTACAGAGGAATAACGCTGATGGATACGAGATATAAAATATACGCGGAAATTTTGAGGAAAAAGTTGGAAAGAGAACTAGAAGCAAAAGAGACGCTAAGCAATACGCAGATGGGATTCAGGAAGAAAAGAGGAACAATGGACACAATATATATATATATATATTAAAAACAATAATAGGGAAGGAAATAAGGGAAAAAGGAGGCAAACTGTACGTATTCTTTACCGATATGAAGGCCGCTTTTGACAAGATAAAGAGGAAGAAAATATGAGAAATCATGAAACAGAAAGGGATAAATGGGAAAATCAGAAAAAGAATAGAAGAAATATATAGGAAAACAGGGAGTAAGGTAAAAGTTGGAAGAGAAATAAGTGGGGAGTTTGAGACTTACAAAGGCGTAAGGCAATGGTGACCTTTGAGCACCACGCTATTTAATCTTGCCTTCGCCGACCTGGTAGTCAAGATCAAACAGGTGCAAGAAGGAGGGGTAGTGATAGGCAGGAAGAAAATATGGACATTAGGATATGTAGATGATATAGTCATGATGGCAAAGAGTGAAAGTGGAATGAAAGCGATGCTGAAAAAATTAAAAAGATACCTGGAAGAAAGGGGATTAGAGCTAAATGTAGGAAAATCAAAGATGATGAAATGCAGGAGAGAAAGAGGAAGGGGGAAGGAAGAAGAATTCGAATGGGAAGGTGAGAAGATAGTGATGGTTAAAGAGTACGACTATTTGGGATATGTGATAAGTCGAAATAACGGAATTAAAAAGCAAATAAAGAAGGTAGAAGGGAAAATAAATATGGGACTCGGAAGACTATGGGCGCTAGGAAAAAAGCTATTTAGAGAAAATTAGGAGTTAAGGATGAACCTGTTCGACGCACTGGCGAAAAGCGTGATTATGTATGAAGCAGAAATCTGGGGATGGAGGAGATAAAAAGAAATAGAAAGATTAAAAATAAAATATATAAATTGGGTATTGGGATTAGATAGAAACATACCAAGTTACTTAATACGATGGGAAACAGGAAGATAAGAAATGAAAAAAACAGCATTAGAAAGAGCAATGAGGTATGAAAACAAAATAAGAGAAGAGAGAGATGGCTTAATAAAAAAAGAAGCTTGGAGAGAACTCAAGAAAAGGGAAAGAAATGAAAAAGACAAAAAGGGTAAGAAGGAGAAGAGAGAGGAAAGGCTAGAAAAAAGTAAAATATATAGAGAGAGGGAAGAGGGAGACGAAATGAGAGAAGAGTTTTGGAAGGAATTAAGAGAAGAGCTAAAGAAAAAAGAAGAATAAGAACTAGAAGAAAATCTGGAAAAATCAAGATACATAAAGGATTGGAAAGAACTGAAAGAAGAAATGAAAAGGTATAGATTAAAGGAAATGCAAGGAGAGGTAAGAATAAAAGGCTTACAAATAAGGGAAAGGTTTAGGTTAGGTAATGAAACGAGAGGAAGTAGGTATTGGGAAAAAGAAGATAATAAGAGATACAGAATGTGTATGAGAGAGGAAGAAAATTGGAAGCATATAATAGAAAAATGTGAAAAAAGCAAAAAGGAAAGGGAAGAATGAGAAAAAATAATAATAGAAAACAAAGAAAAGCAAAGGCAGAGACACAAGACTCGCCGATACCTTTACATACGCACACATACACACAAAACACGTACATACACTCAAATATACACATGCACACACACATACAAAACACGCGTACTAGCAACTACATAAGCGAGAGCTAGCAGATATAGGATGATGGAGCTAAAATCAAAAAGAAGAAAAAACGCAGAGGAGAAAGAAAAAGAAAAACAAGAAGACGAAATTATAAGACCCTAAAGAAGACAAGTGAAGCTGAGGAAAAGAAAGATAGAGGGAAAAGTCGGAAGAAAGGTAGAACAGACGGGAACAGAAGACAGAGACACAAGAAAGAAGAAGAAGAAACGAAGAAGAGAAAAACAAGGAAAACAAGAAGACAAAATTATAAGACTCTAAGGAAAATAAGTGAGTGAGGAAATGAAAAACAGAGGGAGCAACAGGAAATGAGAAAAAAGGTGTCAAAGCCCTAATAAGGAGAAAGACAGCTGAGATGATTAGCAAGATAGAGAGCAAAAACAAAAGAAAGGTAAAGGTGAAAAGGTAAAAGAAAGTAGCAAAGAAAGAAGTCGAAAAGAAAATAAGCAAGAAAGAGAAAAACAGAAGAGTAGAAAAGGTACGAGTAGATCTCGGAGAGAGAGAGAGAGAGGAAGAGAAGATTAAGCAACTGAAAAAATGGGAAGAAAGACTTAGCAGACAGGCGCAGAAGACAGTGACACAAGATTTGCAGACACCTACATATGTACACATATACACAAAACACACTCACACACGCACATACACACACAAAACACATAGATTAGTAACTACACAGACTGGATACGAGACACAAATGGTGAAGTGGGAGGTGTAATATATATAGTTAAAGTTCTCTTGGCATAGGACGATCAATGTAAGGTTCCTTGGAAAACCCAATCACGCCACAAAATAGCATCCCACTTCTATTTAAGGATGAACTCACAAAAGCATGTGCAAAGGCGAGAGCTACTGCAGCACTCAGCCTAGATGGTGTCCCAAATCAAACCATCAAGCTGGCAATAAAAGTTAACCCTAGGGTATTCCTGAGAGTTCTTGAGGCTTGCTTTAAAGAAGACATTTTTCCTGACCGATGGAAGCTATAATAGCTAGTTATGCTCCCAAAAAGTGACAAACCACCAGAAGACCCATCGTCCTACAGGCCTGGTTGCTTGCTGGATACTCCAGGGAATATCCTCAAAAATTGGCTTCTGCAAAGCAAAGTCCACTACAGAAGCGATTAAGATAGTTGTTAACACAGCACGCGAGATAATTATCGGCAAGAGATGGAAGAGAGGATCTAAGAAGTATTACACTATCGTCACTCTGGACGTTAAAAACTTTTTTAATTCTGCACACTGGCCCTACATTGTTGTTTTCCTGGAAGATTTAAATATCCCAAGTTATCTACGGAAAATAGTGGCAAGCTACCTAAGCGAGAAGATATTCCAACACCACATGGAAGATTAAATGGTGACATACGGTGTTACTGCAGGTCTTGCCCAGAAGTCGGTAATGGGTCTAATACTCTGGAACATCATGTATGATGGTATACTAAGGATATCGGAACTTTGTAACATTGAAATTGTTGGATTCGCAAATGATATTGCAATAGTAGTGACCGCTAAAATAATTAAAGAGATCACTGAAGACGCTAACGACACCATCGGCAGCATCAAAAACTGAAATCATCATCTGGCTTACAACAATTGGCCTTCAACTAGTAAATCATAAAACGGAAGCGGTCCTGGTGATGACCTAGAAAAAGGTAGAAAGGTAGAGAAAATAACTCTCAGGGTAGCGACAATAGCTCTCGGTGTCCTCCATTCGATACCTAGAGGTATGTTACATATCTACGCACGACTAAGGTTTGACGAGCATCTTAAGATAATTGGTAAGAAAGCATCGCAGATGGCAAATGCTTTAACGGGCCTAGTGTAGGAGAACCGCGGCAAATACAGAGACGACTACTGGCATACGTCGTTGATTTAATTACGCTGTATGCGGCGCCGGTCTGGTATAAAGCAACAACGACGAAGGCGGACAGCAGGGAAATAACATCAGCGCGTCGTCGATCCAGTTTATGCATCACGCAAGAATCGTCACTCTGAACATTGCAGCGAAATAAAAAGCAAGGCTTTTTGAAAGGTTCCAAGAAAAAGAACTGACAAAGGTGCAAATTAAAAAGAAGGGTGTTAACGCAATGTAAAAGCCACCAAAAGGAAGATGGACACACTGGTTGGTGCCAAATATAGAAGTATAGATAGATAAACGACACGGTGATTTGGACTTCTACCTCACCCAGGTATTAACGGGGCATGGCTGTTTCTGATATTATCTGCACCGCTTCCAGTTGACAAAGAAACAACCTATTCAAAATGCTTAAATTCTCTCGAAGACGCCGAATACATCATCATAACGTGCCTCCGGTCTGCCGCGAAAACAATAAATCTAGTTGAGAAGCTTAGGGACGCCGTCTTGCCCGAAAATATCGTCGGATTGATGCTCAAGTTAAGCAATAACTGGCACACAGTGGCATCGTTTGCTGGTACCGTAATGAAGAAACTTAGAATTGACGATACGTTGAGACGCCAGCTTAATGTACTCAAAACAGACATAGAAGAACGTAGGTTGAGTTGCGCCTAAGCTCGCCTGCCTGAGGCAGAGGAACGTAGGGCTCGGGTCGAGAAGGTTAGAGATTGATCGGATGATTCTATGGGAAGTAGACGTCCGCGCGACTCAAAGAGAAGAAGGCGAGTCTGATCTGGAACCCCTCATCATACTAGTAGAAGGAGAACGTACGGGAGAGTAAAAAAATCCGAAGAAGTGAACCGGCTAGGAAACGGCCGCACCCGAAGTAATGTTTAACATTGGTTCTGGTGGGGTACGAATGTCGTAAGACCACTTGTGCAGAGCGTGCTATGCTTACGCCCATAAAATAAGAAGAAAAAAACAACATACATACATACATACATACATACGAGGAGGGGGTCAATAAGTCTTTGTAACGGAGAATCTCGGCTAGGCCGATCTCGTCCGTTTGGCTCTCGCAAATATCCGTGCGCCGCGTAGGCTCAGAGTGTGTGCGTTTGGTACAAACACTCATGCTTGGACCTTTTGTTCACGAGGTGCTGAACACGGGTTAAGCTGACGACTAGAGCGATGCAGATGGCGCAGAAGAAGAAAGAGAGAGAGCGCTCGAATTGGGGATCGCCGCGGAAAAGTTCGCGGAGTCTCTGCTAAGCTATAAGCAGAGAAAGTCGCGCGCGCGGATAACACCGACGATTACGGTTTTTCCAAGTTGGTCTCGTGACCTCGTCGACGATCGTTCGTTTCGGAGACACGTCCGGTGCGCGGACGAGTATTGGAGCGTAAGGCTGGGTCGCGCCCAGCCGTGTCCCGAGTATACCCGGCACCGGTGCGTGTGGGTAACCGGCGAGATGCGCGGGTGCGCGCGCGAGCAGTCTGGACGTGCTGTAGTACCGAACGATAAAGAGGCGGCGATGACAACAGCAACAACAATCAACGAGCGAGTTACGGGTTGAGGCAGCAGTATTGTGGAGCGAACGAGAGGACGAGAAGGAGGAAGATAGCGACGACAAAAGAAAATACCAGCGAGACGGTCAGCGAGGAGCACACTAGTGACGTCACGGTGCAGAGCGCTCTAGCTGTCGGAGAGGCTGAAGGTCGAGGACGGTGCCGTGGTTTTCTCTTGTTTCTCTCTCTTGCATGTTTGGGCGCCAGCTTATGGGTGGTAGCACGGTAGACCTGCTGGCTACCTGTTGGTAGACTATCGGCGGAAAGTGTTTGTCGGGCATATATTGTTATAACATTTAGTTTTTACAAGGGAATCAGCAGGCTGATCAGCCACCAATTCACATTCGCTTTCGCGTTTGTTATTGTGCCGCTCATAATGTATATTGTAATCGTTTGTTGACAATTAAAAGACTAGTGTATTAATCCGCTGTTGTGTTTATTCGCCGCTGTATCACTCCTCATCCCGACTTCGAATCTGTGCGTTTAACGTGTTTATGCTCCACGCGTTATTCAGTCGTGGAAACGTCTTTTGCTTCCCGAATCCCCGAATAAATAATTTGTGCGGACGGTCACGAGCAACTCAGACGGGCACGGCCGGAATTCCCCGTTACATCTTTACAAAATCTGTTTTTGGCAAGCAATACTACTAACTAGATATCGTACAAAGTTTCAGCTCGATTCATTAAGTCGTTTTTTTGTGAGCGTTGGTTAAACAAAAAGTTATTAGTTTATTTGAAAAATGGAAAAAACAGTTTCGAGTGGTGATAAAACATTTTCATTTGAAAGGCCTTACACCAAAAGAAATCACAGTCGAGTTGAACGCCGTTCATGGCAAGTCTGCCCCTGTATTTAAGACTTTATAATTGGGTAAATGAGTTTAAACGCGGCCGTACAACAACAAAAGATGAACCTCGTTCAGGACGCTCCGTAGAAGCGAGTATGTCCGAAATGGTCAACAAAATCCAAGATATGGTGTTGAGTGATAGAAGATTAAAATTGCGAGAATTAGTTGAGGCCACAGGGGTATCAATGGGTACAATCAATTCAATTTTGCATGAAAAATTGGGGATGAAAAAAATATCAGCAAGATGGGTGCCGCGTTAGCTGTTGAAAACAAACGAACCCGCGTGGTCACCTCTGAGGCTCTTTTGGGACGCATACGTCATAATCCGGAAGACTTTTGACGTCGACTCGTAACTGTAGATGAAACATGGGTACACTACTACACTGCTGAAACCAAAGAATAGTCCAAACAATGGATTACAGCAGGAGAACCAGCCCCTAAGAAGGCAAAGACAGTAAAGTCAGCTGGCAAGATTATGGCCACGGTTTTCTGGGATGCGTATGGAATCATCTACATCGACTATTTGGAAAAGAGCCAGACGATCACTGGACAATATTATGCGTCATTATTAGGTCAGCTGAAAGCAAAATCAGAGAAAAACGTCCTCACTTGAATAAAAAAAAATTCCTCTTACTTCAAGATAATGCTCGAGTTCACACGTATGCAGTTTCGATGGCAAAAATTAATGATTTAAAGTTCGAATTAATTGACCATCCACCATATTCACCTGATTTGGCTCCCAGTGACTTTTTCTTATTTCCTAACCTCAAAAAATAGCTTGCCGGACAACGATTCACGTCGAATGATGAAGTCATCGCCTAAATAAATGTCTATTTTGAGGGTGTTCAGAAATCATATTTTTCTGATGGCTGAAAAAAACTGGAAGGCCGTTTAATAAAATATATCGACCTTCAACGAGATTATGTTGCAAAATAAAAAAAAAATTTAATACGCGAAACTTTTTTTTCCTTCTTTTTGTAAAGACTTATTGACCCCCCCCCCCCACCCTCGTAGAATGCGGTTACCTCATCCGATGTAAAGGAACGTAGGCTCTAGGGTCACCTATATCCATAAAATAACAAAGTGCCAGGCTAAGTACTCCCCTGCCCTAGCGGGCGAGCAAAGGATATTGGGTTGAGCTCAGACTCCCTTGCTCGATGTAGAGGAATGTAGGTGTCAAGGCTGAGTCTGTCCAGAGAATGGCCGGATGATGGTGACAGAAGTAGACGACCGGACGATACCGTTAAATGGAGTCGAAATGAATGGTGCTGTAAGAAAATGACGAGGCTGATCAAGCCAAAGACGACAAAGATTAAAAAAATTGACAAAGCCGATAGGCAACGAAGAAGACAAGGCTAATATTGCAGAAGCTCCCCCCTCTCGCGAAGTATTGTCTAGCGGGAATACCCGGGGATACAGGCAGGACACAGAGAGGTGATAGTTTAGTGGGTATGCCATGCTTAGGAGAATCCCACACATGACGAGCCTGACAGCCGTTATAGTACATATAATATTCTCCAACTCTTTAATAAAAAAAGAACATACAAACAAACATACATACATACATACAATACGCTGAACCGGGAGGCGTGAGTAACCGAACCAACTGGTCACCCTGACACGCAGGGTCACGGTAGAAAGGTATTAAAACGGTGCCTCGGGAACTAGTTGGGTACTCAAGAAGGGAGCATACCTCTTTTAAAAAACGAGCGGCCACCCCACCTAAATGATGGCACCCTGTATAGGGTCCCGCCCAGGGTTACTTGGTATTACACTCGAAAGGATGGATAGAATGTGTGATTAAACGAAGAAACTACCTCAAGTAGGTACCGCTCAACTACGAATCCTACGGATGATTCCAATTTGATGCAAACCCGGGTGGCCGTCGCTAGCTTCACAGATTTTGAGGAGGGGGCGAATCACACAGTGATATAGACGCAGCAGACCGTCAAATCGCGCATATACACGACAGAGGAAAAACCCCGAGTATTCCAATAAGATAAACATGAGAAACATGGTATGGTTGGGCTTAGCCAACAGGAGTCATCTCTATTGAAGCCGTGGAAGAAAATGGTAGCCGCTCAAGAAACCGCTTGAGAAACGAATGATAATCTAAGGATCATAGACTAATTCTGAACCTCTAATCCCTGCAAAGGGGAAGGGGAAGTAAGCAGGAAATAGCATGCTTTGAGGGATCACTAAGATCAGAACGAGCCCCAATGAAGTAATACTAAAAAGGAGTGCCGGTGAGCAATCAGCATCGTACGACCAGTCTGATGGTTATTTAATATCCTGCTCAATAAAAAGGAAGCCACTGGCGCCCGTCAAAGAAAAATATACATACATACATTCACATATACATACACACATACATACATACATATATACATTGTAATGAGAGTCGTTCGTTATTGTCCTCCGTCGCAAGCATCACTCAGTGGGCCGCACTGCTTTACCATGCGAGACTACCTATTGCGCGCGCATCCGCGAAAGAGAGAGAGAGAATGCGCGAGCTGGCGAAAACAGGCGGAACATTCGTTTGTTGTCTTTCAATCAGAGCGAGAGAGCAAGCAGAATTTGTCTTTGAAAAGAATAAATAAATTGCACGATCAGCGACAAGCGCAACAAATTGAAAAAGCTACCAGCGGAGATATCTAGAGGAGAACTCGTAGTCATCCAGCATCGTCGGCCTCCTTGTGACAACTTACCCTCAAAGGTAACGTTCTAACCATCGACGATCATCATAGCTTAGGCAGAGTTTTTAGTCTTCATCAAGTCGCATGCGTCAAAATAGCGAAGCCGCACGGTCGCGTTGTTTTCATTGTAATTTTGTTCCGTGTAATCGCTTTAGCTGTGCATCTGTCTATGCCAACGATTGCTCTCTCTTTCTCTATCTCTCTCTCTCTCTCTCTCTCTCTCTCTCTCTCTCTCTCTCTCTCTCTCTCTCTTTCTACGGCGTTAGCAATAAATATGTGGCTCCCATTAAATGTGTAAATTCGTTTGTCAGAAATGAAGTGTCTAGAAGGTCGATTAATAATACTCTTACCTTATACGCTACAATTAAGTGACTGCTTAATTTTGATAGGGATTTCGAACCTGATTCCCCTTTGCGCGTACATTGCACGATTCACGCACGATCTTTCAGACTAGCCATACCGCTCCGAGGATACGTCTACACAAGCGCACAGACATTTTAACGGGGCACAGAGAAATAGCTAAGGTGAGTCGTCGATATAGGAATCGACGTCGAAATGCTTTAGTCTTATTCGCCATAATAAAAAGTATATCCCGTTACAACATACATGTATAAATATAGACTAATATATATAAATATAGAAGTCCAACAAAACTATCGTCTCTTCAATCGCGCCGTAGAGCACAAGTGTAATAACATACTACTTTGACAATTCGTAAAGCCGATACTATAAACTTTCACGTTTTAAGCCAATAGAAACTTTAGTTCTACGTATTATGAACATTCATTTCCATGAGTTACAACAAAATTGACCAAGAGTCACTTTTCATAAGAACTCTAAGGGGTTCTTATATAAAGATATTATAAAAGTAGATTGGGATTTTTATTACTCTTTCACTTTTTCAAACTGAAAAACGAAACCAATTGGAATAGCCAACTAGGAATTTTTAAAGGGTAAATCAAGTATAGAATTAGTAGGGGAATTAAGGACTTAATATGCGATGAATTTAACAGCGTTCCAGTGATTTCGCCATCTTGATTGACCACGGTACCTCGTAGAAGGTGATACTCTCCTAAGATCATACGAGGGTCGTTTGAAAAGTCCGTGCAAAGTCAGAGAGATGGCGCTACTAGTGCGTATCAAGGTTATTTTTAGTTAATAGGATATCTTGGAAGAGCACACAACAAGTTTCAGCCAGATCGGCCAATTACTTTGCGTTTTACATTCGTTTCAATCAAAGAAATCGAGTGGTTGTAAGAAAATGGACGAAAAAGAATTTCGTGTATTGATTAAACATTACTTTTTCAAAGGCAATACGCCTCAGAAGATTAAACAGAAGCTTGATAAACATTATGGTGAATGTGCATCTTCGATTAGAATGGTTTATAAGTGATTTCAAAATTTTCGGAGTGGCCATATGAGAACAAAAGACGCTGAACGTTCTGAATGCCCTGTTGAGGTGACTACTTCAGAAATTATTGATAAAATCCATGATATAGTGATGGCTGACAGAAGAGTGAAGATGCGTGAAAATATAAAGTAAAAGAAATTTTTATTTTTATCACAGATATTTTTAAGAGATAATATTTCCACGCCCCAAACTACTCTAATCAAGAAACCCACGAATTAGCCTTTTTTAACTTAGAAACAATAAAATTCTTACATAGCAAGCTCTTACACCCAAAGTCCACCACCCCGAAGTATCTTGCCATTTAATACTTTCGACAATATGAAATTCAAATGAGAGACTCGTCAGTTTTTGAGCGTACCAGAAAGCATAAATACAAAAATTACAAAATTTAATTTAATTTTCATTATTTACTCTTAATTATTGAGTTACAGCTTGTTTTGGTTAATTTTTTAAATATAAAGTATTTTGAAATATTCATAACTTTACCGAAATAACGATATCAAAACACTCTGGTTTAAAATCGAATGAGTGATAACAAGATTAACTAAATACAAATTTTAAATACAAATGTTAACTATTACATTGTTGAAAATAAGCAAGAATTGAATTTTCAATAATTTGTATTGAATTTTTAACTTAAGTTAAATTTCCAAGACACTAAGGTTTATTTGTTCTCATTAATTTAAAAATTAAATCTTTTTCAATTATCTCGTCTCTAAGTAAAATTATATCATGGTTTATATTATCCAGCTGATTCAAATGACATGATAATGGTTTTAGGGCAATGTAATGGTAATTATCATGCAGCAGCTAGGCAGTATGCTGAGTTGTATTCATAAAGGAAACATCCTACTGATATGACAATTAGAACTATAACTCGAAGAGCTCGCGGCAGCCACATTATTTTTCAGCGCAGGCACTATGAATATGACGAAAATGACGCTCGTGTCATGAATATTTTAGCAATTGTTTATCTCATAAATTCACCGCATATTACACACGCTAAATTGAAAGAGAAACTTGTATTATCCCTTCGACGGTTTCAAGGATTCTGAGAATTCTAAACTATTATACGTATCATATAACTTTAGTTCAGGAACTAAGGCAGATAACATTTAATTGCGTATTAAATTTTGCCTTTACGCTTTAAGAATAATAGAAATAATTCAGGCTTTTTTAAATACGTCCTTTTTTCAGATGAGGTAAAATTTTATAGCAATGGACGATTAAACAGGCAAGATTGCCATCATTGATAAGATGTGAACCTTCACTGGCACAGTGTGACGGATTATTAAAACCGGTGGACCATTATTATATAGTGTGAAATAGTTAATAGTTATTTAATAGATCTATATTACTCTGAGCGAAATGTCTATAGAAGCAGCTAGTTTAAGCTACTGTGAGATCACTTACCAGTACTTTTGGAAAACGTCAACCTAGCTACAATACAAATAATGAGGCTTCAGCCTGAATCGCAGTGAGTCCCTTTTACGTTAAACAAGCACCCCAAACCAAACAGATCTTACTACGTCTGCGTAGTTGTTTCAGGGTAACGCTAATAGTAAGAACCCAGTATAATCAGAAAGAGCTTCAAGACCATAGAAAAACATTGATGAAATTTCTGCAGATAAATTACTGCGAATAGTCCCAGGATAGTATTTTTAGCGATATTCATGGAAATTGGAAAATAGACTCTACTTAAAGCGATTCAGCCGCCATGCGATACCATTGCTTCGCACCTCATAAAAACCTAACATCAAATTCATAATTGGCGACCACAAAAATTTCTTAATTGATTGGTTGGGTTTATCAAGGTTTATTCTACTTAAGACAACTATGACGTTTCTAGTTCAGATCATTTTTTGAGCGTTTGACCTTGATTGAACCTTGTAGAGGCCATAAAAAAAAGTTTTAAGAACAGCTTTGAACGTAAAAGTTCCCATTCGATTCAACTTCGAAGTCAGAAATAGAGATTCCCATTTTTTATAATGAACTCAACTTTGAAATAACTTTGAAAACTTATCTCAAGGTAAAATTTAAGGTAACCAAAAGTTATAACGGGACGTTTTCTCGAGGTATTTCGAAAAGAAGCCGAAACAAAAATTAATTATTATTCTCGGATGAAAATTATATGTAGCGGATAGTAGGTAAACTAGAGGGGCATCAACTCAGAGGGGTACTAGCTCACTGAGTTGAAGCGTATTAGTTGAGGTGTGTGCATGTTCACCTCACCCCCCCCCCCCCCCCCGATCGGCCCGTGCGCTGTCGACTCACCTCCCCCCCCCTCCTACTGAGTTATACCGGTGCGTTCTACGCACTCCCCCTCCCCTACTGAGTTGATCTGATGTGGCTTGATCTGATGTGGCGTGCGTTCTCTGCATTTCCCCCTCTCCCACTGATTTGATTCCTATGCACTGCGCGCGCGTTCTGTGTTACGCGTTTTGATTGTTTTATTGTGTGTGTGTGTGTGTGTGTGTGTGTGTGCGCGCGCGCGCGTGTTAAAAATTTTTAGATTTATCTGAAAAAAAACGGACGGATCGGGGGATCGAACGCGCGACCTCCGGATCCGCAGGCCGATTCTCTACCGCTAGAGCTACAGCCACTGTTACCACGGGCAATACCGTATTGTGTATACTGGCTACACACGCGATTGATATGTGGGGGGCGGCGGCGCCGGCGGCTGCTGCTGCTGCTGCTGCTGCTGCTGCTGGGAAGGGCCCAAGCGCTAATACAATAAATTTTAATAAATGTTATAAATAGATATTTATTATATAGATATATTATCAATGTGTGTGTGTGTGTGTGTGTGTGTGTGTGTGTGTGTGTGTGTGTGTGTGTGTGTGTGTGTGTGTGTGTGTGTGTCTGATCGCTGAAATAAGAAAAGATATATTATTAATAATTATTTATAAGAAAAGACATTATTATTAATAATTATTTATTATATAACAAAATATAAAAAATCTACAAAAAAATACAAAAAATGTACAAAAAAAATACAAAAAAAATGTAAAAAAATGTATAAAAAAACTAACGCCTAGTTTTCGCCATCATCATTATCATCGGCGTCGTCGTCGTCGTCGTCGTCGTCGTCAGCGGTGAAAAATTTTGCTATTTTGTACCGCGGGGCGCCGTCGACGGTTTCGTCCGTGACGCGCAGGCGCTTTTTCCCCGCGATGCGGAGACTCTGCATGAGCGCCGTTGTGGATAATTCCGCGGGCGATCTAGAAGGCTGCCTACTCAACGGAGCTGGCGACGGCGACCGAGAAGGCTGGCGCACAGCGGGGAATCTTCGGGACTGCTCGACCGTGATGCGAATAATCTTCACACCACCTGTCTGACCGGCCCGTTCCGATCGACGTGCCGCCTGCTGCCGCGCTGCGGTGGTGATTCCACCCACTGCGGCTGCCGACTGCAGCGACCAGCGGCGCAGTGTGCGCACTCCCAGCCCCCGTATACTGGCATGGTGTTGTTGTGATCGCCGACCTGCAACAAAAAAAATGAAAAAAAACTTAGAACATACTACTGCCGATTAAAAAAAAAAGAAAAGAGAAAAAAAGAATCATACCTGTTCTCGTTGGCGGCAGGACGTCTCTTGTATCGCTGGTGGTGAAACTAAGTTCACCAAGAGCGGCTGTTGTGGCGTTGTGATGTCGATCATCATCACGGGTGCTCCTCGAGGCGTCACCAGGTCGACGCATGTCACGCGTCGTGATGGTGGTGGTGGTGGTGGTCGACGCGAGACAATCACCTCGCAGACCATCTCCACGTCGTCGTCGTCGTCATCAGACCTGCAAAAAAAAAAAAAAATAGATTCTTTATTTTGAAAAAAAAAATCGTTTCATATATCTATCTGTATAATAAATATTCAACTTACACATTCACCGTTGAAGACGATCGGGAGCATGGAGACGGTGTCGGTAATTCGAGTGGCGCTGTCCGATGCTTGCTGTAATCGGAAACACTTATATTTATATTATGCCGATAACGCGATTACGACGACGAAAACCGGACATCGCAAAATAAGAAATTTTAAGTACGCGAGAGAAAAGAATGTTAAATTTAAAATTGGAGTATAGACTCTCTCTCATATACACACGTACATACATATTATATAACGAATAATACTTTTACATTAATAAATTGATAAATTATCTATATAAAATTTTATCAATTTATTAATACAATATTATTAGATATATAATTGTGTTATTAGTATACAGAAAAAAAGAACAGAACCTCTTTTTTTTAATTTAAGAACATATATGCTCTTATTATTTTAAAAAAATTTATGTATAACTAATAACATTTTATTAGTATAATGGTATTAATTATAAAAAAAACAGAATGAGAGAGAGAGGGCAAAAGAGAATGAAAAAAAATGTACTTACAATATTGAAGGTGGAGGTGTCAGCGGCATCCGAATGGTTGCCGCTTCGTGGATGTCGTCGTCGTCGTTCCTCCTCCTCGGCGAAGGTGTTCGCGGCTGCTCGACGACGACTTCGTCCACCGCTGCTTCTTGCACCGGTAAATCGATCAATCCGAAGACTTCATCTTCGGAAAGATCGATGTCCTCGCCCAACGCCTCGATCGCTTCATTGAGTGCGTCTTGCCACGACGCATCGTCCAAGGAAAACAAATTTTCCACCCGTTCATCACTCATTTTACTAAACACTTCACTTAACTCCACGACAAAAAAATCACAATGACGTATCGTTGCAAGGCGTTCGAATTTTTATTCATCTTTTGAAACACTAGCCGCGTTTCGGTCATTGGTTGAAGATTTGGGAGTAGGGATGCGAGACTACGCGACAGCACTGATTTTGTCGCACGCATAAGACAATCATAATTAGTGGTGGGAGTAGCTAATGAAAATGTGATTAGTGCGGAGAAGAGACACCAATGTGTATTAATATAGGATCGCGATAGCGCGTACGCTCTTTATTTCTCACGCAACGGACGAAGAGTAGGTGGTGGCAAGCCGTTGGCAGTGACAAGTTGCAGCGAACGAACGATCGGCCCTTTTCTGGGCCACTTTTTTTTTTTTCAAGTTGACGAAGCTGTACAATCCCGACAGTTAATCGATATCATGATCAATTTAAAACAGCACTTTTCAGTGCTAAATTTTCAATAAAAAAAATTTATATTATTTTTTTTATAAAGCAGCACTTTTCAGTGCTATTCAAACGTATGGTTAAATATAACATAGACTAACTATTTGTTTAATAAAAAAACTTATAATTTTTTTAAAAAATCAGCACTTTTAAGTGCTATTCAAACGTATGTTCAAATATATCGTAGCCGCAAAGGTAAGTACTAAAACAATAACAATTTGAAATTACGAATAAATTCAACCTTGTGTTTTTCTTTATTCTTACCCCCCCCCCCCTCCATTTTCAGCGAAACGAGCAGGTAAGTATAAGGTAAGTATTTTTTCCCTTTTCTGGGCCACTTTTTTTTCAAGTTGACGAAGCTGTACAATCCCGACAGTTAATCGATATCATGATCAATTTAAAACAGCACTTTGCAGTGCTAAATTTTCAATAAAAAAAATTTATATTATTTTTCTATAAATCAGCACTTTTAAGTGCTATTCAAACGTATGTGCAAATATATCAGTGCTAAATTTTCAATAAAAATCTTATATTATTTTTTTATAAATCAGCACTTTTTAGTGCTATTCAAACGTATGGTTAAATATAACATAGACTAACTATTTGTTTAATAAAAAAACTTATATAATTTTTTTAAAAATCAGCACTTTTAAGTGCTATTCAAACGTATGTGCAAATATATCGTAGCCGCAAAGGTAAGTACTAAAACAATAACAATTTGAAATTACGAATAAATTCAACTTTGTGTTTTTCTTTATTCTTACCCCCCCCCCCCCCTCTATTTTCAGCGAAACAAGCAGGTAAGTATAAGGTAAGTATTTTTTCCCTTTTCTGGGCCACTTTTTTTTTCAAGTTGACGAAGCTGTACAATCCCGACAGTTAATCGATATCATGATCAATTTAAAACAGCACTTTGCAGTGCTAAATTTTCAATAAAAAAAATTTATATTATTTTTCTATAAATCAGCACTTTTAAGTGCTATTCAAACGTATGTGCAAATATATCAGTGCTAAATTTTCAATAAAAATCTTATATTATTTTTTTATAAATCAGCACTTTTTAGTGCTATTCAAACGTATGGTTAAATATAACATAGACTAACTATTTGTTTAATAAAAAAACTTATATAATTTTTTTAAAAATCAGCACTTTTAAGTGCTATTCAAACGTATGTGCAAATATATCGTAGCCGCAAAGGTAAGTACTAAAACAATAACAATTTGAAATTACGAATAAATTCAACCTTGTGTTTTTCTTTATTCTTACCCCCCCCCCCCTCCATTTTCAGCGAAACAAGCAGGTAAGTATAAGGTAAGTATTTTTTTAATTAGTTAAAAAATATACACAATAAAAATAGTTCGTTTAATTCAGTGTACAAAATAATACTAAAAAAAAAACGATAATTTTTTTCCTAAATCATAAAATAATATACAGTTAGTATGCACTATCTTTAGAAAGAGCGACAATAACTCAGACGGTAGAGCACTGTCGTATAGATGCAAAGGAGGCTAGGTTCGATTCTCCTGTATATCTATTACCGAAAGATTATTACGAGAAAAAAAATTCGATAAATAATTAAAAATAATTAAAATATCGTTATTAAAAATAACAACAACAAAAAAAATGTCTCTAAAAATCAGTGCGTATATGCGACAGTTTTAATATTACCGAAAGATTATTACGAGAAAAAAATTCGATAAATACTAATTTTTTCTTATAGAGTATTAGATGTAGACAATTAATTATTTATATGTAAATTGTCAACAATTAAATTCAACAGAAAGGATAGGTAATTTCTTCTCAATTAAAAATAATTAAAATATCGTTATTAAAAATCAGTGCGTATATGCGACAGTTTTAAATGACGTCACTCGCATAGGCCGTTGAGTTAATTCCCCACAAGTTGTATGCTTTACATACGCATACGCGTGCGCACGTGTACGTATAACTCATAAAAATTAAATGAATTTTTTTTATGCAATGTATGGCATGTATGGAATGAATGGAATGTATGGCACGTATGGCATGTATGGAATTTTTTAATGGAGGATGGAAGGGGAAATCTCAATCGTTCGTTATAAAAATGAGCTGCATCTCATCAGCAGTTGCATTCGCATCCAGAATGAACTAGTGTAAAGTGTGAAAGAAGAAAGGTTATACGAACATTTTACAATGAGCTCTAACAAGATTGACTATAGGTAATTATTTGTTTTATTGTTTATAGAACACACTTTATATATTTTTTTAAAATTTTTTTATTTGTGCAGATTTGAGCAAGCGAGGCTGGATAGCTTCACGTCTCAATGGACATGCGCACACGTACGACCAGCAGATCTTGCTGCGGCCGGCTTTTATTATACGGGGCAGATCGATCAAGTACGCTGTTTTGAATGTGGTATGGAAATCTGTCGTTGGGAAGAAGGTGACGACCCTATGACGGAACATAAGCGCTGGGATGGCGGCTGCCTTTTCATTCGTAACAGAAGTTGTGGCAATGTGCCGATCGGATTGAGCCCCTTACCGGTACCTCCTCCTCGAAGAAAAAGTAAAGATGTTTGTGGACCGTATAAGCTCGAGTATCGGGCAGCAACAGCGTGCGCAACAACTAGCCCACCTTCGAGTACAGACGAGCCTGCGTTATCGTTATCGATTGAGAGTCTTGTTACATAGCTTTTTTCCGATTTACATTTGACGGAGAAATGTGCTTCGAAAACCATAGCAAATGCAACTGTTGGTATGGTATCTGTTTGCGAAGAATTTGTACGCGGTTATAAGAAGAGAATCGATAAACAAAATGAAAAAATGAATAAAATTCGCGAAAGGGTTGAAAAGTCTCGGCGAGATATAGGCAATATTTTGCGTCAACTTGAAATTACCAGATGTAAGATATGTTTGGATGCTAGGATCGCTGTACTTTTTTTACCTTGTGGACATATCACTGTATGCATGGAATGTGCATCAAGAATTGACGATTGTCCAATATGTCGTCAAACTATTAGCAAACGCGTTCGTGCTTATTTTGCGTAAATTTGTTCTTGTTTGGTTTTAATAAAGTTCCTATTATTTTTAAAAAATGTTTGTGTACTTTTTTTCTCTTTTAATCTAATATTTTTTTTGTATTTTAATGTTATATTTTTTTGTTTCTAAAATTTATATATTATAAGTGAGTAAAAACAAGGATTGATCGATACGTTAATTTTTAAAATTTATTTTTCAAACTTAGATATAAAAAAATCAAATTACATATCACGACTTTTGCGAGCGAGCATCCATCTACTGATAGCCAGCGCGTTTTTAAAGGCACACGGTGGATTTGATAGATACGCGTTGTGGTTACTGCATACGGAAATGCTATCGTTTGAAATATTCTTGAGTGATGGACAACCCAAATCTTCAACGTTAACCACAGTCGTTCTGTAAAAAAAATCATTAGATATCATTTTTTTTCTCTTTAAGATGATACGCGACGAAAAGACACTTACTGTGCATTGATCAACAAATTTCTCAGCCATTTTGTTTTTTCAAGACCTTTGACAAAAATAGTTGCTCCAAAAAGTGTTTTTTTGATTATTTTTCCAAGATCGTCGTACGGTAAATCGCCAGATTCCTACGGAATACCATGAAAATTTCTCGCTAACCACCGGTTTTCACACTGATTTTTCTTTAATAACCACTCCCATGGGTAAGGCGGTTTAAACAGAAGCACCGATGGAGTTGGATCTTCTTCCAGAGGACAAACAGCAATCTCCTTGAATACGAATTCGTTTAAGCTAGTTTTGAAGCCCTGTACGTCTACAACAAAATCCATCGTAGTAACTGAGGAATCGACGTCGACGACTGCGTCAATACAGACGGATGAATGTCTTTTTATACTGAGCTTGCACTTGTTGATGCCCCACTATAATTTTTCGATCAATCACAATCGTTCACCCCCCTCTATACTTTTTCCAACAAATCAGCATTGACGAGTAATGAATATAACGCGATGGATTTGTCAAATCTGCTCAGTTGAGTAACTAGCATCATGGCTGAGTATTTCAAGAACACAGCTTTGTTGCTCTTGCGCGCACATCGTCTGGCGAATGCAGGTGATGCTAGTGTCGAAGACATGGAAAGATGGTTGACACTGGGTTCATTGGCTTTGCGCAAAGCCGATGAGCTTTCTCGTTCGCCTAGCTTGATCGTGTCTGGCAAACAGAAGCTGCAGGCAGCTATGTGCATGATTAGAAGCGTTTTACATCTGCTAAACGAATACAAGAGTAGGCTGTTGGCACAGCCCCCCATTGCCACCTCATCGATTGCCGAACCTGTGGTGAGCAAGCATAGCGAACAATCCATATACGAACCTCTCGTTATTTTAGATGTAGTTGGTGAAGGTCTCGAACCGGCTAGTACTACTACTACTACTACTACTACTACTACTACTACTACTACTACTACTACTACTACTACTACTACTACTACTACTACTACTACTACTTCTACTACTACCACTACACCGGCTGTTGTTAATCCAGCTCAAGACTCAACAGTTCACTGGAACGACATCAATAGTGCGTTCAAAGGCAGAATAAAGACTGGTGTGATAACCAATCTGAAACATCTGGATTTGAATGCGTTTTTGAGGCATGCCAAATCATTATTCCATGCTCAAATTAAGGAGACCTTGGAGAAACATAGTTCTTTAAAAGTTAATGCCGTACTGGATGCCGAGTATGCAGTCGAAAAGAATAATTGCGATGAAAAGCTCGATGTGAAGCATTTCAATACGAAGATGGCGCCGATATACCTAACCACAGACATAGACGAGTGGTTCGTCGAAAACGTTTTACAACCAATTAGTAAGAGCACGGAAGAATTTCAAGAGCAAGACTCAGGCTGGTCTCTTCGCGTTATATTAAACTTAACCGTAAATATCAGCAAGTACAATCCTATGAGAGTTGGTTCTTACGTTGAATTGCCCAAGCCTGTTAAAAATAAGAAAGCCTGTGTGAACGTGCGGAACAACGATAACGAATGCTTCAAATGGGCCATCCTTTCGGCGTTACATTCAGTCGCAAGGAATGCATGCCGTGTCACTGCCTATACTGCACATCAAGATAAATATAATTTCAAAAATCTATCATTTCCGAAAGAAATCGTGAAATTTGAAAAGCAAAACAACGTTTCAGTGAACGTGTACTTTTTAAATTTGAATAATGGATCCTACGATGTGTTGCCGCAACATTTGACCGATGAGAAAAAAGACAGGCATGTGAATCTTCTTCTATGGGAGGGGCGATACGGTGCCGAGGCTCTGATAGCTCGACCAAATTTCCACAGTAGCGACATTTTCGACGACGAACTGGTGGCGATTCAACTGTTGCGTACGGAAATCACCGTGAGAAAACCCATTTACATAGGTCTCGCTGTTCTCGACTTGTCCAAGACGCTCGTGTATAGATTCCACTACGACTACATGCGCGGTGCCGCCATTAGCGAGGAGCGTTGCAAGCTTCTGTACACCGATACGGACAGTCTCGTGTACGAGATCACCAATGTAGACATGTACGAGGTCATGCGTCGTGATATTCACGAATTCGATACGTCGGATTTTCCAGAGCCGAATGGCTTCGCGATTCCCAGAGCCAATAAGAGGGTGATCGGCAAGATCAAGGACAAGAACGCCGGAATGCTCATGCTCGAGTTCGTGGGACTCAGAAGCAAAATGTACAGCGTGAGAGTTCGGAATAGAGATGCGATAAAGAAGGCAAAGGGGATCAAGAATTCGGTGCTGAATACCACGATTACGTTCGCCGACTACGTCAAATGTCTCCGAGAAAATGTGATTATGAGCCGACAGCAAAAGTTCATCAGATCGCGTCATCATCAATTGTACAGCGAGAGACAAACAAAGATCGCGCTCAGCGCGCACGACGATAAACGCTTCTTGCTGCCCGGAACCACCGATACGCTTCCTTGGGGCCATTACGGCATTCCGTTGGTGGAGAGGGAGGGGCGGATAGAGGCGTTGGGAATGATCGCAGTCGAGCCAACGGTCGCTGCTGCCGCCGCCGCGGCCGCCGCGGCCGCCGCCGCCACCATCGAGCCGCCGGCCGACGCCGTCGAGCCGCCAACCGCCGCCGTCGAGCCGCCAACCGCCGCCGCCGCTGTCGAGCCGCCGTCGCCGAAAAAGAGCGGAGTGGGGGATGGGTTATATCAATCGACGCCCGAGGCTTCGCAGCTCATTCTCATCGAGACAAAGTTACCAGCAACGTTGACGACGACGAGTAGCGAGCAGCAGTCTTCGAATTTCATTCTTAGTCAACTTGCACCGAGGAAAAGAAAGTTACTGGAAGCTCGGTTCGTCGATAAAATTAGAAAAAAATAAAAAAAATTACACGAGGTAATTGTGATTTTGTGTGTGTGTGTGTTTTGTTTCAAGTCGACTAAGTTTAAATATCATTGTTTTTTTCTACAGATGGATCTCGCGCAGCTGAATAATTTAGCTTGTAATCAATTCAAACCCACTATGAAGATTCGTGAATTGGACACAGAATCCAAGTATATGATCACCAGACTCAAACAAGTTGAAACACGATACGGTGCAAAAATCGTAGCCGAAGTGAACGAGGAGTTTCAGCTGTTTCTACCAAACAAGGTATCGAGTGCGCTGATCGTGAATGAAAAGCTGTACAACGATATGTCGGATTACGCTAATAAACTGAAATTATTTCTCAGCCATAAGGGTAATGGTTGTATAGAATTTACAACTGCATAAATATATGTATATCAATGTACGCATAACAAGAAAAAAAAAAAAAAAAAAGAAGAGAATAAACTTCTTTTATATTTTTTTCAAATCAAAATATGTGTGTGTGTGTTTATTTATTAATTCTTCAATCTACATAGTTTTTCTTTTTTTTCTCTACAATACGGTTCTATTTATCCAACTATTGTGCGAATCATCAAATCCTAACCACTTTACGAAAACTCGATTACCACGCCTCTTAATAACCTTTTCCACTAGATAGATGTCGGGATATTTGGTTTTCTGAAGTTCCTGTTCGTAGAAGCCACCTAGGATAGGCTTATTTTGATAATCTTTCAAATGATAAGTAGTTGGATTTGTTGGTGCCACGCGCACAATTATAAATATTTCCGTTGACCAATTTGGTGTATATCCCTTTTCAAATACTTGCTTCGCTTTGCTCACTCTGACTTTGTCGCCAACTTTGAACTTTGGCTTTCTTCTTCCCGCGTATTGTATAAATTTTTTTAATACTTGAGCTTGATTCGCCGCTGTAACTTGGATAGGTTTTATACCAATAGTTTTGTGTTTGCGATTATTGTAAGCAGCTGTGAGCTCCGGTAGTACGTCGAACCATTTGTAGTTCCCACGGAGACTAAACTTTTTCCACATAGCGTTCTTCAACGTGCGATTAAATCGTTCGCATATCGAAGCTTTGAGCGAACTATTGGTAGAATACAGATTGATATTATATTTTTTCACGAGAGCTTGAAAATCTGTATTGTAGAATTCCTTGCCTCTATCCGTATGAAGATTCTTTGGCCGTCTACCTTTCGCTAAAATAGATTTCATGGCCGCTGTCACATCGCGACCGGTTTTCCTTTTCACTGGCACAGTCCACGCGTGCTTGGAAAAATTATCAATTATCGTGAGAAGCCAATTATAGCCGCGATTTTGTCTAGAATAGGCCTGCATATCGACGAGATCGGCTTGCCACATCTCATCGATACCTCGAACGTCGTACTTTCGTCTTGGATAATTACGTCTCGTTGGTTTGTGCAACTCCTCCACCACCGCTTCCATCTAATCGACTGTTTTCTAAATTTTCAACACTTGACTTTATTCGTGGTAATTCCTCTTTGATAATTGCATCCAAATCCTCAAGATCATTCCTTAATCGTGCGATCACGTCTCTCGTAGATTTGATTGCCATCTGAACAATGTTTTCCGCAGTTTCCCAATTTATAGCATCTTTAGCCTTCCGCGGAGGAGCAAGATTTTCCAATCTTTTATTCTCTAGATCGTAATGGTACTCGCTCGTGAGCTTGAACCCAATACCGGGCGGACCGCGAAGACCGTGAACTCCTTGCTCTTTATATTTACGTCCGAATACGTCGACGTTCATTTTGATAATGCTCGAACGATAGGTGTGCTCTTAGTATATATATATCCACCCTCGCGTAATTCTTCGATTATCGAATGAATTTCGTTGATGTGATTATTGTTACCAGCTGATTGCTCAGCCAATAACAATCGAAGACGATTAACGAGCTCATTCGGATCATCCCAGTATACGTAATCCATAGAAGTATTGTTTCGAGCAATCTTGTAGGTAGGCAAAGACGTATCAGTCGTCTGTAGCAGCCCCTCACCTCCTTTTGTATTTTTTTTAGTCAAACCAAATAACGGACCAATTATGTTATTGAATTTATTACTATTGTGCGCTCGTATAGCCTCGTTTGGATTATTTTTCTTCCTATGAATATTAGATATCTCCAAGATTTCTTTGTAGCTCTTGAGATCATTGGAAGTGATTAAACTTTGATCAGGTTGCTTTGCAACCAGTAACTCCATCAAACCCTGTGTTTTTGGATACTTGAAATCATCGACGTCTACGTTATCTTTGTCAAAAATCACCGTAGATTTACCAAGCGTGTATGATCCATTTCGTTCTTTACGTACTCCATAAATCAAGTCCACAAAATTCGAATCACTTTTATCCAATGCATTCGTGTACTTGTCGCCAGCTAAATGCTCATCCTCGCTCGGTTCATCGGATAAACTGTTATAAAATTGTGTAGTATTGTGCGTGACAGTAGCATCGCTATCTCCGCCACTAGACTGAGCGGTTTCGTACTTGTCGACATTATCAGCCGAATTGATTTCGTATTTTAATTTTTTTTTGTTTAGAAATTTCGGCTTTTTAATAACTGTAACGGGAGTTTCGGGGGGAAAATTTTTTTTTTGTTCCTTCTCACTTATTATGACTTTAAGAGGATCGACTATTGGTTTGAATGTCTTATTCAAGACTTTGTCGGTATACTCTCGGTTATGCTTCAATAAACTATATTTTCGTCTTATCGCGTCTTGCGCTTTTACGAGTTGAGAAAGCACATGTTTTTCCCTTTGATGATCAGCCATGTTAACGCTTCGACGATCATCGAGAGACTGTGTACCGCATTACTATCGTGATATATTTATAACAAAACAATCAAAGCCCTTTCAATATCTTCCACAATTTATAGTTCTGTCTTTGTCGATCACTAAAAACCCATATTTATCATCCAACCAGCATTTTGCACAAAGTTCTTTAAATTGATTGTAAGTCATATCTGAATTCACATGATCGTCGTATATATGTTTCATATTTGCTTCGTCTTGTCGAAAAATTGCCAATAAATTGACGTTATCTCTCACGAGATGCTTAGGAATACGCGCGTACGTTTGCGAGAGATAGAAACAGTCGACGCTCCTATGTCTGCCCATACAAAAGAAAGCGCGTACATTGTCCTATTTCTCACAGGCGATGTCGTCGAATATCATAATTGAATTAGGCAATGCATGCTCGGGATCGATCACGGATTCGTGCTCCTTGAACGGAAAATACTTCACTCCGTCTATCGGCTTTAACATCTCTTCCAATAATTTATACTTTGGCTGATCGAGCGATTTCGAGTACACGTAAACATTTTCGAATCTAACGCCATTGGGGTGAGTGATAAGCGCCAAAAGACTGTTGGTCTTGCCACAGTTGGACGGACCACAAAAAATAGCTCTGATGCTATTCGGCAGTAAATCTCCGTGACGCTTTGGTTGCTTATCCTCCCGCACGATGACGTCAAAATTTTCTACGGGAAGTTTCACAGTTTGTTTCTTGAAATTCATACTCACGAGACAGAGTTCGAACGATAACTGACCACATGGCTATATATATACCTGTTTTTATAGTTTAAAACGTTAGTCGTGTGTTGGACTTGGTCGAGGGATGATCATATGCAAACGTCAAAGAGCAAAGAAAGGACGAGGATTCGTCAATAATATCATTAATAAACTTCCGTTTGAACTCCATATTCCAGGCTATCAATATTGCGGACCAGGAACTAAGTTACAGACACGTTTAGCTCGCGGCGATCCAGGCATCAATCCTCTCGACGCAGCTTGCAAGCAACACGATATAGCGTACTCGAAAAATCAAGAAAATATCCAGGCTAGAAATATCGCAGACAAAATGTTAGCTGAAAAAGCGATCAAATGAGTCTTCGCTAAGGATTCTAGTTTTGATGAGAAAGCAGCTGCTTACGCTATATCTAACGCCATGAAATTAAAATCAAAGTTTGGTATGGGTTTCGCGAAGAGAAGAAAGAAAACCAAGACGAAAGGACGCAAGAAAACGAAAAAGTTAGTTAATTTGAAAAGCGTGATCAAAGCGGCCACATTCAAATGGTCCAAGGGTAAATGTGCGCGCAAAGTCATCGGTTCTGCTTTGAAAAAAGCTCGTACAACCGTTAAAAAAGCTGGTGGAAAAGCAAACATCAATGTTCCACGAATTCTGCCAATATCAACTAAGATGGGTGGAGCTTTGCCCTTCCTCATACCACTTTTTGCAGGCTTGAGTGCAACTGGCGCTCTAGCTGGTGGCGCCGCGGGAATCGCAAAAGCCGTGAACGATGCAAAGTCTGCAAAACAGCAATTGGAAAAGAACAAGAGACACAACAAAACGATGGAGACCATTACTCTGGGAAAAGGTCTGTATCTTAAACCTTATAAAAAAGGCTATGGACTTTATCTCAAACCTTATCTGGAATCAGGTTTGAAAAAAAAAAAAAAGTTCGAAATAAATTTACCAGATAGAGCCCTCACAAATGCCGACTTGATGAAGTATGCAAAAGTTTTGAGTATACCAAATTTTCGCGGAGTCTTCATGAGAAATGACTTACCGAGTTCTGGACCATATTATCACGAATCAGCTATAGTCAATCTTGACGGCGTCGAAGGAACAGGAACGCACTGGGTGGCTTATCGCAAAATCGGAAAAAACGTCACATATTTCGATAGCTTTGGAGATCTTAGACCACCTATTGATTTAATGATGTATCTTGGCGATATCGAGATCAAATATAATACGAAAAGATATCAAGATTTCAATACTCACGTATGCGGTCATCTTTGCTTACAGTTTTTGTGCGAGGGTATAAAAGTAAAGGCAACGTGAAAATATCGGTAGTCATGTTCACACAGTCATGGAGGATTCGTTAACTCTGACGCTCTCGGGTAATTCTTCACTGTTGGAAGCGCACTATTTCCCACCAATCGAACTATCACAGCATAAACATTACAAGTTGGGCTTAGTCGAGTTTCTAACGTTCAACTCGATACCTAATATCGACGTACATAATAATAAATTTTACGTCGCAAATCAAATTATCGACATACCTGTCGGGACCTACGAGATCGACGACATTGATAAATTTCTTCGCAAAGCTGTGCAGCCTCTCCGTACTGATAATAATAATAATATAATATTTAGTTTGAAACCAAACAACAACACCTTGCATTGTACAATCAAGTGTTCCGAACCTAAGGATTTTCGTCCGCAGAATTCTATCGGACGATTGTTGGGTTTTTCACAACGTACATTAGAGGCAAACGTTTCTCACAACTCTGATCTTCCCGTCAGTATTCTCAGAGTGAACGCTGTGAGAGTCGAGTGTAATATAACCGCTGGAGCTTACTTGAACGGAAACACCGTTCACGATATTCACGAATTTTTTCTAGCAGTACCGCCTGGATATAAAATTATTGAAATTCCCTCTCGCGTGATTTATCTTCCAGTTACGAAAAAGTCTATAGATTATTTACAATTACGCATCGTCGATCAAGACGGAAATTTAATTAATTTTCGCGGTGAAGTCATAACCATCAGATTACACCTCAAAAGCGTATAATGGGAATTGTTTACGATTCAAAGAGTGGTAGGGACTATATAAGCATTGAAAAATGCAAACCCATCATCAGTCGTTGACTGAAATTGAAAACGTCAACACGACGAACTCCAGTCATCAATCGTCATCGGAAAGCGTGTGACGGTGTAGGCCTGTCATGGCCTGCACCGTGTGCTTGCCTCCCTCTCCTTCCTAAGCAAAGGCGCACGGCCGGCATCAAGCGCACGTTGTTATCACGTGCCTGATGCCTGCACTTTTATTTTTCAGCTACGCACGAGAGCGGTGGAAGGAGAAGCCGTGGACGCGACGACGCGTTCGAGTATTGAGTGCGAGAGAGAGAGAAAGAGAGAGAAAAACTATAGTTTAAGTTGGGCTGGGCGCGCGGCACTTGTCGCGACGGGCATTGCCGCGTGCCGCCGATTAGGCGAGTGGTGGGAGAAAGCGTGAGAAGCCGGCTCTCACGTTCTCGCGACAGAGAGTGACGCGACGCGCGCGACAGCAATCAGTCGAGAGTTAGCTGGTGACCATCGCTGCCTGCCCTTTGTCCGGAAGAAGTCAGCATTCCTCAGTAGATCGGCCGGACGGGACTTCCTCTGCCAGCGACGCAGCAGTTGCCTTGCAAGAAGCCGTCATCGAGGCAGAACCCGACAGCCTTTTCTGCCAGATCGCCGGCCACGCAGCAGCGAGGGGTTTTCCAGCCTAGCCGCCGGTGGGACACCTTCAAGGCCGCCAGCAACAGCGACGTCCACCAATTTGGTCAGGTCACCGATTCCTCTCTCTCTTTGTATCTCTTCCTTTCCTCGGCGATTCTCACGGTTCGCGTTGCTACGCCAGGCTTTTCCGAGCCGGCGTAGTTTTCGGCAGTGTGTAAATTTAAGTAATTGTTTGAGCCGGTTAACGAGGTAACATGGCACTAACGTGCCGGTCATCTCGTTTAGAATAAGTTCGCGTGTTAATAGTAATAAGTGATTTGTGTTTTCGTCGGCACTCGTGGTAGTGCGTTTATAATAAACGTGTGTTAGCGAATTGTGTGTGAAGTTATTTTGCCCGCTGTTCTCCTTCCTGCTTTGCTTGGAGCGATACACCGCCTCCCTTGCCTTCCCCCTTTATAAATAATTGGTAATAGTAGTGAAGATATCGGCGTTGCACGCCGACGCTATTACATGGCATCCCTTGTGGGGAAGGGCAAAGCAGAGGTGAGAACAGTGTTTGTATGTGTGTGCGCGAATAGTTAATAAGTAGCATTAGTAATTACATTTTCTTTTTTTACGGTTAATTCGGTAGTATGGTTTGTGGAAGTGATTTTGTCGCGTTTTGTTAGCAAGGGCAAAGCGTGTTAAAAACAACGCGCCTTTGTTTGAGAGAAAACGTAGAAATTTGAAGCATCAGTGTATCAGGTCGCGACGCGCAAAGGTCGCTCGCGCCAACACGTGTTCGCTTCCGAGAATTTGAGCGTCCGTGTGTGTTTGCGTTCGAACGCTGCATTCCTTTCTCGTTCTAAGCAAGGCGATAACTTGCCGGCCTAGCACACTGAAGGAACATAGTTTTTTTGTATTCGTTTATTATTTATTTCTTTTTTTTGGTTGGTTACATAGTGTAGTTTTTCCGTTTATATTTTTCTTTTAATGTGTTAGCTGTCTGTTGGCAACTCGCGCGCGTCGTTGGATTTTAAAATAGTTTTTTTTTGTATTTATTTCATTTGAATTTTTTTTTTTTTTAAGCTAACGATTCGATCGCACCATGCCGCTTGCATGTAAGGATCGCGTAACCATGCGTAGAATTCTCCGCGATGCCCGCGTCAAGGAAGTCAAGCGCCGTATCGACTCAACGGAGCCGGTCGCATTGTTACGGTTAATGCGACATAGGAGACTTTCTTTACACGGCGAGATCGAGGAGTTGAGGGAACGCTACTTGCGCTTTACGCTTGCGATAGAAAGGCCAGAGTTAGGAGCGCCGCTTCAACCGAGCGATTTTAAAGAAGGTCGCGTGCCTGATCTTTCGCACCGCGAACCCACACACGCGGCGGTTAGCAGCGACGAAAGCCAGACTGGTCCGGTCGAATACGTTAGAGTTGCGTCACCAAGGGCAGTAGAGCCAGGCTTGCCAGGGCAGGCGACTTTGACACCACAAAGTGTTGCCGCTCTGCATCGGCCAGCTCAGCTGCAGGGCGCTAGGCTTACGACTCCTGAACGCGGGGAGGTAATTTTGCCAGCAACTGGCGCTGTCAGTACGGCTCAGCTTCAGAGTGCTAGAGCGATGACGCCCATTCGCGAGGAGGTTATCTCGCCGGAAGCCAGTCCAGTAAGAACTACCTCCCCAGAGCGAGGCGCGCGCGCGACGAATGCGCCCGAGACAGAGAGACGTAGTGCCGGCACCTTGAGCCAGGTATGGAATGCAATAACAGCTGTTCCGCGATGGATATACCGGCGGGAAGTGCAACAAGGCATTACTGACGGCACGAACACCGTGTATAGGGTAGAGAGAGAGGCAATGCAGGGTGGTGCGGATCAGGCTGCGCAACAGGCTCGACAGCCGTTGCAAGCCGATCCGACGACCGGCCGCACGGCGCTCAACGTGCCAGCGGCCGCCAGCCCTGTTTACCAGGTTCACTCAAGCGCCCAGCCAGTGAGTCAGATCCTCTTTCCTGAGTGCCCACCATCGGATAGAGAGTCATGGATCTCTGAATGGGAAAGAGCTGTGCGAGCGCCCGTTAGCGTAGGCGCGCGAGTGTTTAGGCAAGAAAAGGGAGACTCGGACTCGGAGTCCAGAGCTTCTACGAGAGCGTGGGAGTGCGAGCCGGTCAAAGCGAAAATTTTGCCGGACCATGGCAGCACCGTAGACCTCTCGAGCTCCTCCGAGTCAGAGATCGGAGAGCAAAGGAAAGGCGCGTCGCGTAGAAGCGACAAGACGACGAAAGCTGAAAGGAAAAAGAAAAGTCCAAAGCACGTCAAATATATCAATGGCGTGCCAGCCGATGGTGTTAGTGCGCTTAATGCTTCGTCGCTTCGTTTTTCGGATGATGGTAATACGAGCGCGATTAGCTATTTATCAGGACTAGAGGACTGTCAACGCTTTTATAGAATTCCGGATAAAGAGTTGCTAAACGCTGTAGGCACTAGTTTGCGTGGTAAGGCGCGTACTTGGTACGAGCTTAATCGAAAGCAATGGGCGACTTTATCGGAATTTAGAAAGAGCTTTTCAGCTAATTTCTGTCGTCGGCTTAGTAGGCAGCAGTTGTATAGGGAATTGATGCAGAGATCGCAAGGAGAACGCGAACGCATCTCTGAATATGTAGCGGCCTTCCAGTCGATCTTGAGACGTTTCGATCCGCCGGTTTCCGACAAAAAGCAAGTAGCTATTATTGTGGAAGGGTTACATCCGCAGTATAGGCGATATCTTGAGACGAAAGCGTTTAAAGATCTAAGCCAATTCAAGGAAGCCGGCCTAGCGTTAGAAGATCGTATGATAGGTTGGAGAAGGTGGCAACGTCCACCGAGCGCGGACGTTACGCTCGTATCAGAGTCTGCTTATATCGAGCCTAAGAAATTGGCCGGAAAGAAAGCAGTCGTCGCGGTAGAACAGGTCGCGAGCGAATTAGATGAGGTTTTAACAGTAGAACCGGCTAACGAAACGCGCGCTAGCAGAAAGAAGGCAAAGGCCAAGGGCAAAGGGCCGAAGAGCGAAGTTGCCGCGGCTAATGCCCAAGGCACGAAGCCGCAGGCGACGAACCGCTCTTCGCAGCAGGCTGCGCAACCGAATGTTGCAGCGCAACCGAACGTTGCGGCGCAGCCGCCGGCCGCCCAGGTGCCGATATTTTCTGCGCCGAGTTTGATTCCACAACAGCGTGGACAAGCTAATGGCGCTCAAACAGGTGCCGCGAGAGGACCACGTCCTTTCGCAGGCGCATGTTTCGCGTGTGGTCTGGTCGGCCATCAGAGGTCTCAGTGTCCGGCCGCGCAAAATGCGCAGCCGATTGTCTGCTACAAGTGCAGACAACCAGGGCATTATGCAAATAATTGCCCACCGAGACCGACGGAGGCCAAGCCAGAGTGTCAGGTTTGCGGGACCGTTGGATTTGTCTTCCGAAATTGTCCGACTTGTAGTCAAGTAAGACAGGGAAACTCGGGTGCAGGAGCCGCCGACCGCTCAGCGACTCCTGCTTAAAGCAAATCGAACGGGCGGTTTGGATAGACGAGTTGCTAAGAAAGAAGAGCAACTCGGTTGTTGCGTCGGAAATAAGGAATTTCGATCGCATCATTAATGTTAGGCTAGAAATAGAATCGGATACAGGCGAAAGAAAGCAAGTCGTCTGTAGGCCAGTAGTTTTAGATGTAGGTGAGAAGTTAGAGTCGGATGCAAACGAAAGAAAGCAAGTCGTTTGCAGGCCGGTAGTATTTGGTGTAGACGAGAAATTAGAGTCGGATGCAAACGAAAGTAAGCAAGTCGTTTGTAGGCCGGGTAGTGAGGTCGTTTACGATGTAGCTGACGAGAAGCTGGAGAAACCAAATCTCGTAGTTAATGGAGAGTCTATTTCCTCGGCGTTGGACGGGCCCCTAAAGCCAGAGAACCAAAAATCGAGCATTTCGCGCGGCGGAAAAGCCTCGATTCAACGTGTTAGTGCTAGGGCCGGTCATGAACAACGGGACGAGGCGACAAGCGGAACTTTGTTTAAGTACGATGCGTGGGATACGGTCGGAAAGAACAAAACTCAGCTGAACGTGGACTCTTCCACATCTGACGTCACGGCGGGCTCAACAAATTCGCGCATAGATAATGCGCACATATTTGACGAACCCGCCAACTCCGTGGTTTTGGGCAAGCGTCCGGTTGTCTGTACAGACGCACCGTCCGTTTCGGTGAGGGGGGAGACTGAGGATAGCTCAGTACCTTTGCTAAGAACGGAAGAGTCGGATCAAGCGTTAGAAGCCGTGACAGAAAATAGGTTTTTCTTGAAGGTGAAGATAGGCAATGAAGTCTATAACGCGCTGCTGGACTCAGGTGCTCAGGTGTCAGTTGTAGGACCGAGACTTGCACAAAGATTCGAGGAACGTTTGAGGCCGCCAACTATATTCGTGCAAGGTATTTCAGGTGAAAAGGCGCGAACATTAGGCGATCTCAGACTGTGTGTTGAGATAGGTGGTAGAATCGCCTGGCTGACCGTGACGGCCGTGTCAACTTTAAAACACGACCTGATATTGGGCGCGGATTTCTGTAAGAATTGGCAAATCAACATTGATTTCGGGAATCGTGCTTGGCGGTCAGGTGATCAGAGTGATTGGTGTCAATTTGCCGACGAAGGTAGTGAAGCAGTTGACGTGTTTGTGGAATGCGCAGGTTTGAATCGGTACGAAGAGACTCAGCGCGAGACGATCATGGCGCTCGTTCGCCGGATCGTCCCCGAGTCTGGCGATTCACCGGCAGTCACCAACGTTATCGAACATATTATCGATGTCGGTGACGCGCGCCCGATTAAAACGCCAATGCGTCGAATGTCGCCGAAAATCTTGGCCTTCCTGCAGGAAGAAACGATGCGCCTGTGGAAGGCAAAGATAATCAGGCCGTCGAACAGTCAATGGTGTAGCGCGCCGGTAGTCGTACGTAAGCAAGACGGCGGTTATAGATTTTGTCTAGATTTTAGGCCGGTTAATAAAGTGACAAAGATTGACGCTTATCCAATGCCAAGCATGGACTCAATCTTAGACAGGTTGCGCGGCGCGGTTCATCTTTCGAAAATCGACGTAAAGTCAGCATTCTGGCAGATTCCGCTCTCGGAACCGAGCAAACAGTATACAGCTTTTGCAGTACCGGGATTAGGTCTCTGGGAGTTCGAAAGGATGCCGTTCGGTTTGGTAAACGCGCCGGCAACGTTCATGAGAGTAATGGACGCACTTTTCGGGCCTGAATACGAACCGCACGTTTTCTGGTACCTTGACGATTTACTAGTGGTTAGCGCGGACTTTGAAAGTCATGTCTTTTGGTTAGAAAAGGTATTGAAAAGGTTAGGTAGCGTAGGTCTAGAAATCAATCTCGAGAAGTCGGATTTCTTCTGTACAGAAGTGACGTATTTGGGCTATCGCTTAGACAGTGAGGGTTTGCGTCCGGACGACAATAAGGTGCAACCGATTGTAGACTATCCGGCTCCAAGCAATGTAGCTCAGTTGCGTCGCTTTCTAGGGATGGTAGGCTGGTACGCTAGGTTTATCGAACACGAAAGTGATATTAAAGTTCCTCTAACAAAATTGATTCGTAAAGATCAACCGTGGGACTGGGGTGAAGCTCAGCAAGTCGCATTTGAAAGGTTGAAGCGCGCGTTAACTGAGGCGCCTGTTCTTGCGCGCCCGGACTTCGCGCCCCCTTTCTACTTGCACTGCGACGGTTCATCTTTTGCGGTAGGCGCGTGTTTAGTTCAAATATTCGACGATGGCGAGCATCCGATATGCTATGCCAGCCGAATGCTTAACACTCATGAGCGTAACTACACGGTTAGTGAGATAGAGTTTTTAGCCGTTCTATTCGTGGTAAAGAAATTTAGACCGTACATAGAGGGGTCACACTTTATAGTAGTTACTGATCACAGCGCGCTTACGAAAATTTTGAATAAGAGAGAACTTACAGGTCGGTTAGAGAGGTGGGTACTCGAGTTTCAGCAACACGATTGCGAGATAGTACATAGGAAAGGGGCATTACACCAAGTGCCAGACGCGCTATCTAGAGAATTCGAAGGCGAATATGAGGTATGCGCGTTTGAGGACACAAGCGATAAGTGGTATTTGCAACGGATACAGGACGTGTTATCTAGGCCGAAAAAGTATAGAACTTGGAGGGTAGAGGGTAGCACGCTCTATAAATTCATGCAGAATCACTTGCTCGATCCGATCACTAACAGAGAAGAGTGTTGGCGCATGGTAGTGCCGGTTGAGCATAGAGAACGCGTGTTGCGCGATGCTCATTGCGAGCCCTCCTCTGGACATTTAGGCCGGGAAAAGACTTACGATAGGATAGCACGTGAGTACTACTGGCCGGGCGTCTGGTACGACGTTAGTACCTTTATTGCCGAATGTAAAAAGTGCCAGGAGTACAAAACAGTACAACAGGCGCCGCTCGGCTTAATGGGAAAGCGTGCAGTAGAACGCCCCTGGGCCGTAGTAGCCACGGACGTAGTCGAGCTACCGCGTAGCAAAAACAGGATACGGTACATGGTCGTGTTTCAAGATCTATTCACCAAGTGGATAGAACTGAAACCGCTTAGGTAGGCAGACGGGCCTGCTCTCGCCGCTGCCTTGGAAGAATTAATTCTATTTAGATAGGAAACGCCAGAGTATTTGATAAGTGATAATGCGAAAGCATACAAGAGCGTGATCTTCCAAGGTATGTTGCGAGAGCATGGCATCGAGCACGTGTTGTGCCCCGCATATCATCAGCAGAGCGATCCGGTTGAACGCGTCAATAAGACGCTGAAAACTATGATTGCTATGTTTGTTGATAAAGACCACAGAAGCTGGGACCGTTATTTGCACGAGTTTAGGCACGCTCTAAATACCGCGACGCAATCGTCGACTAAGGTATCACCGGCGTTCTTAAACTTTTGTAGAGATCCTCGGCCGGTTAAAAGTCTTAGAAGAGAGTTGGAAAAGAAGTTGCCTATCACGAAGATTGATACGCAAGCGTGGACGGATCGGTTAACGCGATTGAATGCGCTTCGAGACCTAGTGGCGAAACATATTGAAGAAGCTCAAGAAAGGCAGAAGCGTCAATATGATAAAGGTAGAAAGCAAGTACTTTTCCAAGTAGGCGATCTAGTCTGGCGGAAAGTCCATACGCTTTCTAACGCTGCCGCGGGTAAGAACGCCAAATTAGATCCGAAGTACGACGGTCCGTTCAAGATTATTAGCGTAGTTTCATCCGAGATTTATGAGTTGCAAACAGATAGCAAACACCGTAGCACGAGAGTACATGTATCGGAACTGAAGCGATACATACCACCTCGTAGCGTTAAAGGTTGTGAGTAGACTGTATATCTGTTTATTTTAATTGTTTAACGTATGTGCTGTTTTATTTTGTTTGTAGGTTTTATATTATTAGTACTATGGAAGGTACGCCGATGGAGTCAGGAGCAGCCGCACCCGTCGAGCCTAATCGCTCTGCGCAATCCGTTGCCACGATCGAGTTGAGCGCCGCGCTTCGCGCCGAACAGTCGATGGCGCTGGAGCAGGTGGAGTCGAGCCAGGTTGACAAACCTGCCGCTCTTCTTTTCCAGGAAGAGCAGGCGGTCTCTCAAGCCGAGGCTCAACCACTGCCTCCAAGTGCCTCGACTGTCCAGCTTGGCAGTGCCGGTTCGGGCCGCGACGTGCCGATTCCTCCCCCGTTGCCGGCGGGACCGGTTCCGACCGAAGTGGGTAGCCAGGTACACCTCGCTAGGAAAGGCAAGGCTCCGCAAACGGTGCTCCGTTTAGCTAAGCCGGTGCAGACCTAGTCGGAGGCAGTGAGGAAGTGCGCTTCCTTCCGACTCACAACTCTCGCGATACGCGAAGCCGCGGAGAAATCTCGCGTGATGTCCGCCTCGGTAGGTTTGTTCCAGCCACCGGCTGGAGAGGTCTCCCGGAGTGATTCGTCGCCGGACCGACTCCCCGCGGCCAGTTGCGCCGTTAGACCGGTAATAGGGAGAGCCGCGAAGACGCGCGCGAACTCGCGAAGACGAGTTGGCCGTACGCCGTTGCCATCTCCGTCGGCACGTTCCACGGGCACCAACGGGGTACTTGAAATGCTCGACGAGGACGGTAGTTCGGCTGAGAAGAGTGCGCGGGCCGCTGATGCGCCTAAGGTGGCGCCTCAGAAGCACGTACACGAACCACTGCCGTGGAAGCCTCTCGAGCTTCAGAGGCTCGACCCGGCCTACCAGTTCGTAAGAACTGGTGGCCCGGGTGGCTCCGCACCGGCGGGTTATTCGGCCGACGAGAGAAGGCGCGAGCACGAGGAGCGCGTGAACGCGGGACGGAGGCGAAATCGAGGTCGGCTCAACCTATCCTCGTGTAACATAGAGTCGCCGCTGCACTCGCGGGACCCAATGCCTCCGTCTTCGGCTCGCCTGGTCGCGGACGTTGCGTTAATTGACCCCGACCTACGTACCGGGGCTTCGGCGAGTCGAGCGGCGAGTCACATTGTGGCTCGAAGGCTTGGGCCCTGCGGGAGTGGTGTCGGCGCTATGGAGGTGGACGGGCCGTCGGTGCCCTCGCCGTCTCCTCTGTCACCGTTGCCGGTCCTCCCCGTGCCGACTGTTGAGCGCGCCTCGACATCATCAGAGGCGTGCCCACCAGTAAGGCGCAAGGGTGCACGCGCGGAAAGGTCGTTGCCGATGAATACGCCGGCTAGAGTAGGCGCCTCGAACCCTGAGGTCAGGCTTGCGAGGGGAGTCTTCCTTTGCGGGTTGACTTCGGTGCCGTGGGATGATCAACTAGATCTCCCACCGTACCGGTGTTTTAACTGTCGGACGGGCTCCCACCGCAGGACTGACTGCACGAGATCACCACTCAGACGCGACTTTTGTCGGAATTGTGGCCGTTTGGACACAATTGTCGACAACTGTCCGCGTTGTAGCCAAGCGTATTCACGGGAGCAAGCGCAGTTGCGAGCGATTCGGGACGCCCCGGCCTCGGTCTCGAGTGAGCCGCTGGCGAGAGTGGTGTCTGTCCCACCAGACAGGCCCACGCCACAGCAGGCTCCTCGAGAACCGGAGCCCCAGGTTTCGGTTCCGTCGACAGTCGCGACGGCTACCTCGGGAGTGGCTAGGAAGAAACGCCATCGTTCGCGAAAGGCGTACCGCGAAAGGCTGGCCCGAAAAAGCGCTCGGCAGCAGACGAGCGACGTTGAGTCTCGGTCGCCCAACGGGTCGAGCTCGCTCCCGGCGGAAGTTGCCCCGATGGAAACATCGGAGGCGAACCCGCCGGTAGCAGCTGTCTCGAGCGGTCAACGGCTCAGTGGTGCTGGCTCCCTTACCCCAGTGGCGGAGGAATTAAGAGCCCTCCGCCTTAAGTATTTGGAGAGGAGAGATTAGTTTCCGAAAGAAAGGTATGGTATTCTTTATAAGGCGGATACGTGCGTGTGGCGTCCTGGTACGCCGTTGATTCGATCGGGTTGTGCGTTAATTAAAAGTTCTTTTTTTTTTGGATTGGATTCATTTTCTTTTGAAATAATCGTTTTGCTCTTGTGTTTGATGTTGTAAGACTTAGCGCGTATAGATCGGTCATTAATTTGAATCTTCGTTTAAATAATGAAACTTAGATTAAGCTAGTTTAAGTGTTATAAGTTTATGTATAAGCTATTTTTAGTTTGTAGCGTTTGACCGAGCCGTGAGCCATTTGCCGGAAAGAGAGAGAGAGCTTAAAGAGAGCTTAAAGAGAGGTAAGGCCTTGTCTCCAAGGGAGAGCTTCGGCCTTCGGAGGGGCTGTGACGGTGTAGGCCTGTCATGGCCTGCACCGTGTGCTTGCCTCCCTCTCCTTCCTAGGCAAAGGCGCACGAACGGCATCAAGCGCACGTTGTTATCACGTGCCTGATGCCCGCCCTTTTATTTTTCAGCTACGCACGAGAGCGGTGGAAGGAGAAGCCGTGGACGCGACGACGCGTTCGAGTATTGAGTGCGAGAGAGAGAGAAAAACTATAGTTTAAGTTGGGCTTGGCGCGCGGCACTTGTCGCGACGGGCATTGCCGCGTGACGCCGATTAGGCGAGTGGTGGGAGAAAGCGTGAGAAGCCGGCTCTCACGCACTCGCGACAGAGAGTGACGCGACGCGCGCGACAGCAATCAGTCGAGAGTTAGCTGGTGACCATCGCTGCCTGCCCTTTGTCCGGAAGAAGTCAGCATTCCTCAGCAGATCGGCCGGACGGGACTTCCTCTGCCAGCGACGCAGCAGTTGCCCTGCAAGAAGCCGTCATCGAGGCAGAACCCGACAGCCTTTTCTGCCAGATCGCCGGCCACGCAGCAGCGAGGGGTTTTCCAGCCTAGCCGCCGGTGGGACACCTTCAAGGCCGCCAGCAACAGCGACGTCCACCAATTTGGTCAGGTCACCGATTCTTCTCTCTCTTTGTATCTCTTCCTTTCCTCGGCGATTCTCACGGTTCTCGTTGCTACGCCAGGCTTTTCCGAGCCGGCGTAGTTTTCGGCAGTGTGTAAATTTAAGTAATTGTTTGAGCCGGTTAACGAGGTGACATGGCGCTAACGTGCCGGTCATCTCGTTTAGAATAAGTTCGCGTGTTAATAGTAATAAGTGATTTGTGTTTTCGTCGGCACTCGTGGTAGTGCGTTTATAATAAACGTGTGTTAGCGAATTGTGTGTGAAGTTATTTTGCCCGCTGTTCTCCTTCCTGCTTTGCTTGGAGCGATACACCGCCTTCCTTGCCTTCCCCCTTTATAAATAATTGGTAATAGTAGTGAAGATATCGGCGTTGCACGCCGACGCTATTACAAGCGAAAGCTTTAACACGTCAAAGCATAAAGTTCCTAAAAAGTCTTGGGTTAAGAGTAGTTCCAGGTGGAAAATAAATTGCCTAATATTTTCTTTTTGCTGCTGCTTTCAACGAAACAATGGAGAACATTCTCGAAATACAGTCACCTGTCGTCTTCGATGAATCTTTGGCTCATTACGAGATCCACGCTCATCAACCTTACACCAATTCATCGTTCAAAAATAGTGACGAGATTCGTATATCAATTCAACATCAAGACTTGTGCCTTTTACCATCTCGCAGCTCGTTACACATTTGTGGACGATTACGCAGCAACAATAACACTTTGTTAACGAATACTGATTTTGTTAATAATGCGATTTGTCACATGTTTGAAGAAATTAGGTATGAGCTGAATGCTATAGAAATAGATAAATGTAAGAACGTTGGTCTCACAACCGTTATGAAGAACTGGTTATCTCTCACTCCAAGTCAAACCTTGATTGCCGAAAATGCCGGATGGATACTAATACCTTAGAACAAGAGGACCGTAAAATAACTAATGCGAATGGCGACTTTGACATTTTGATTCCTCTGAGCTTCATACTTGGATTCGCTGAGGACTATCGCAAAGTGCTAGTGAATATGAAACATGAATTAATTCTCGTAAGATCGAGTACTGATTTAAATGCAGTTTATCAAACGAAGAAGACCGTGGCCAACGTTGAAGCTTACGGAGAATTCAAGATTAATGTAACACGTCTCGAATGGCTTATGCCCTATGTGACTGCATCGAATGCAAAGAAAATACGTCTACTCGACTTTCTAAAAAGCGAACGAAGTATTTCAATGAATTTTCGTAGTTGGGAACTATACAAATATCCAGCGCTGCCTGCAAACACAAATCACGTCTGGACAGTTAAAACGACAAATCAGTTGGAGAAACCACGCTACGTCATCTTAGCCTTCCAAATCAATCGAAAAAATGAACCAAACTCTAACGCTAGTATATTTGATCATTGTAACATCAGAAATGTAAAACTGTACCTCAACTCTCAGTGCTATTCATACGGTAATCTCAACATTGATTTCAGTAAAAACCAGTACGCAATGTTGTACGATATGTATGCCAATTTTCAAAACGTATACTACGGTAAGGATGCCGAACCGATGCTCAAAAAACTCGAATATAAAAATTACATGCCACTCGTAGTGATTGACTGTTCGAAACAAAACGAATCATTAAAGACTGCTCCAGTAGATGTGCGCTTGGAGTTCGAAACCAGAGAAAATATTCCCGAAGGAACTACAGCGTATTGTCTTATTCTACACGATCGCATCGTTCAGTATAATCCGATAAATGGAGATGTGAAGAAACTTATTTAGGAGAGGGGGGGGGGGGTATTAAAGAATTGACTCTTTCCTTAAGCAGCTCAGTAGTAGCTTTCTATCGCAATGGAGTACGTAGTGGATATGCAAGGCTTCATGATGCCTGGCAAAACTTATGCCGTGAAAGAGTTAGCGATACTCCCACTAAACTACAACGAAGAACCGCTCGTACGCTTGTTCAAACCTCCCTTTCCATGGCGAAGGCTAACGGAGAAATATAAGCGAGAAAATCTCTGGTTAGAACTCTACTATCATGGATTAACATGGAACTCTGGCGATTATAAATACAAAGAGCATAAATTCATCATCACAGATACACTCAAAGATGCCACAAAAATTTTCGTTTCCGGAGATTTGAAAAAAGAGTGGTTAGAACGATATGGCCTCAAAGTTTTCGATTTGAATGATTGGGGCTATTCGCCTTTAGAAAAATTAAAATCAGTTACCGTGTGCCCTAATCATAACGGCAAATACGTAACGACATGTGCACATCAAAACGTTAAAATAATGAATAAGTTTTATATTGATGGCTGTTGTATGGATTGGGAAGAGAGCGATGAAGTCGTTGAAGGATTTCTATAGTGATTTTGTTTTTAAGTAAATACTTTGTAGAATAATATGTATTTTTTTAAGAACATGTAGAATAAGATATATTTTTTATCAATAAAAAAATTTTGTTTCAATTGATACAAAAAAATATTCTTTTATTTTTTATTAAACCATCCAACAAAAAAAAAAAGCGAAATTCTTCGCTGACTCTGACGATGACAGCAGCAGCAGCAGCAGCAGCAGCAGTTCATCTTTTTTATAATAAATTTTGTATTTTTTATCAACAAAAAAATTTATACAACATAGAATTTAGACAAAAAAAATGTTTATTTATTAGTTGAGGTGGTGTACAATGATGACATGTATAAATATGATTATTTCTTCTTTTCGTTATTGAACTGCTGATAGCCTTTTTGTCCAGGAAAATTTTTAGTATTGCTCGAAAATTTGGAAATACTTTGTTTCCATGTCGATGATTCTTTGTTCTTCTTTTCGTCCGGGTCTTCCTGTGGAAGACGAGAGTACTTTACTTTAGAGTAGCGATCCATTTTATTGGAATGCTGGTTGATGAAAGATTCGATAATTCTTACACTGTGCTATTTATAGTAGCTTACAACCACGAAGTCTACAAATAAAAGAAAGTAAGCAGGTACTTGCACGTTTTTTTTTCTATTAAACCATCTTCGGTAGATGAGACACGCATGCACGCACACACGCGCGCCCGCGCGCACACATCGAACATAAAAAATTATTATTCGTTATATACCAATTATAATAAATATTTATTAAAATTTATTATCATTTGTATGTATTAGCGCTTGGGCCCTCCCCAGCAGCAGCAGCAGCAGCAGCAGCAGCCGCCGGCGCCGCCGCCCCCCACATATCAATCGCGTGTGTAGCCAGTATACTCAATACGGTATTGCCCGTGGTAACAGTGGCTGTAGCTCTAGCGGTAGAGCATCGGCCTGCGGATCCGGAGGTCGCGCGTTCGATCCCCCGATCCGTCCGTTTTTTTTCAGATAAATCTAAAAATTTTTAACACGCGCGCGCGCGCACACACACACACACACACACACAATAAAACAATCAAAACGCGTAACACAGAACGCGCGCGCAGTGCATAGGAATCAAATCAGTGGGAGAGGGGGAAATGCAGAGAACGCACGCCACATCAGATCAAGCCACATCAGATCAACTCAGTAGGGGAGGGGGAGTGCGTAGAACGCACCGGTATAACTCAGTAGGAGGGGGGGGGAGGTGAGTCGACAGCGCACGGGCCGATCGGGGGGGGGGGGGGTGAGGTGAACATGCACACACCTCAACTAATACGCTTCAACTCAGTGAGCTAGTACCCCTCTGAGTTGATGCCCCTCTAGTTTACCTACTGCGGATGTTGTCGCTATCCTGTACAACCCTATGCTCCTGCATAGGCGCGTCCAGGGTCCAGCTGCTTGAGATTGCCTCCTTCATCGAGAGAGAGAAATCAGCCACCGGAGTGTCGTCAGCTACGCAAAAATCAACCAGTGAATAACCGAAAGGGAACGGGGCGCGAATCAAGAAAGCGACTGACTATTATAAGTAGAGCGGGACTTGTTAGGTTAATAACTCGGCACAAATTTCAGGTAAATATTAGTTTATATTAGCAATAAGGAATTTGATACAAATTTTAGAGTTGTGGAACGCAAACGCGACGCAAATCGGACTGCCCGTTTGCATCACATAGGCCAGTGCAACACAAACACTCGTAAACATGCATCCGAAATAAATGAGTATAGCGCACGCTAATGTAAGTGAACCGAACGCGGGCTCACGTCACGTTATGAGCCGCCGCCGATAGAAAGCGAACCGGCGCTCCGTATACAAATCTGTAATCTAATACGCTTACTAAGTCGAAATCATAGGTGAACGACAGTTGGCGCGACAATGCATCAATTCGCAGCACAAAGAAATGATAGTGCGCCCGACGCACTAGACGCAAGTGGATCAAACCAAAAATTATTCAAGGCGAGCGTGAGGAGAGAGAGAGCGCAAAGGAGAGAGAAAGCCAAATGACAAGCCAGTACTTACATTGCTGATCGCTCGCTCAATCCTTCAGGATTCGATAGCGCACTCGCTTCGCGGATCTATTTTGCATATCCGCTTCTCACTAGTAGGCGATCGTCTTAAAGTTCTCGTTCGGGTCCTAGCTTATCGCTTCTGATCCTGCTAGTTGTGCACGTGGCTGCCTACTTTTCTCCTTACTACAATTTTCCTTGTTGCATTCGTATCTTTCATTCTTCTCACGAGGTGTGCATTGGTCGCCGGTTCGAAACTAATTGTTCTGATCGCGCCTATTCTCTCTTTCTCTCCTCTCGATAATAATCGCATCTCCACGAGATCCGCATCGCGCGCTTACTATCAACTATCAAAGGGTTGGCGCGTCACTTAACAGTTCACTGACATCTGCGCTGCAAACATCTCATGTAAATAAATACATAATAATATTACAAATATATTTATTACTGGCTTTGTGGAGGGAGAGACATAACGAACTACAAGCCTTTCGTTATAAAGTTGACCCTCATTGGCACGAACAATTTTCGTCTCAATCATTTTTTTGCATCTGGCTTGTATTAAGAGATTTTTAGCTAAAAAAGTTTTGTACCTCGATAAGATGATGTCATGGAATTTATTACTAAATACTAAACATTTTGTTTAAATCAATTAACTAATTAGGCTAAAATACGTACCCTTTCTTCTATAGCAATTTTTCTGCTTTTCCAGAGGAATTCGCATACTGCTATCACACAAGCAACTCCCATTCCGCCCATTAAAACAACAAAAACTCCACCTACATTTGCTAAGCCCAGTTCACTAGCCGTAGAGCTACTTTTAGATGCATCATCCTGAAAATATGTGTTTTTATATATTACAAAAATATTCAATTGAGCTTCTCGTGTGCTTCGTCATAAAATGTTATAAGATCAATAAAAATCTTATAATTGACCAATTATAAATGAGACACAATGACTTCATGAATTATCACTTGTTATATAAATCAATGATCACACTTTTTCATATCTAGTATATCATTGACAAATTTTTAATAGCAATTTATGTGTCGTGGAGTGTTATCATTAAAATCATTATTCTTGCTTATTATGGATATGTGTTCAAAATTTTTATCCTCGGTATTACAAACCATTCAAATCACATAATGCAAAAACAAATTTCATTACAACTTGTATAAGCTTGTGGGTTTGTTAAGATCAAAGACAAGTTTTTAAAACGTTTTTCGAAGAGCACCAGATTGGACTCTTCAGTAATGATATCACGATTAATTTTATATACTTAGTTAAAAAATGAATTTAGATGTGGACCATCTAGTCTTCTAATCTTGTAGATCCGCATCCATAGACAAATCTTAATGAATTTTCATTACGTTATTTTGAATAGCTCGCAGTACTAAAAATAGAATTTCTGACCAAAGGTATTATACATCACGATAAATTCATCAAATTATCACAACATTTTAATTAATAAGTTCTTGTTTCTACATCTTCTATTTCTTCTTCACTATTTACTGTTTAATTGTGGAATTTAATATCATAACATATCATAGATTATTCAGATTACTAGATAAATCACCTAATCAGGCCAATCAAACAAGAAAAATAAGTATGAAAATTAAGGAATTGATGAAACCTTTCTAGAAGTCTTTAGAGTTATATAGTTATGTATCATAGATAAAGTATAACTTGTAAAATTATATTACTTTTTTATTAGAGTTCAAAGATGGAAAAAAAATCGTTATATCTTTCAATGAGCGGCGGTATGTATTTTAGATAAAAACGAGTAAAAGATAAAAATTGTTCTGCTATTATTTTTTTTCATTAGTTATTATAGAAAGTACCAATGACCCCAGAAAATTGCTATTTTTTTAACTTATAGCATATTTATTACAATCTCAAGAATTTTTAAGTTTACATCAGATATAATATTTTATGATTAAGATAGATATACATGAAAATGCAAAAACAAACGATAACTACTATACATAATGCAAAAAAGTAGTTACTGCGACTCAAGGAGCACAGTACGAAAGTTGAAACTGGAATGTTTAGTAGCATATTCTTCCTACTACTACTCCTCTTTCACTCAATCGCTCTCTTTCTTAGTCCATTCGTTTATATTTATCGTGTAGAATTGTGTTGAATGAATTTACAATAATTCCATTTGTAAATATTATGCTCTGAACCTAGCTAAATTTTTTGTGTTTCCAACTAAACCAGTTGCAGTTGATACAGACTAAGTGAAAAAAAACGAAAATAAACACATAAAAGATGGCATAATGGACTATGCTAATATTAATAGTTCAAATGAAGCTACTAACAATAATATAAGTGATCCTTGTGGCACAAATAAGAGAAATACTATCCTGGAAAAGATTCATTGGTACCAAAAAGACATGTAAAAATATAGATTCTAATATATATGAATATTATAAAATTAATAATTGTTGATTGTTATCCGTTGTAAGTTATCTTATTATGATAGTATTTACAAAAGCGTAAGAATGAAAATATGTTAGTGAATATTCATTAAATTGTGATTAAAATTCGTATTAATGATGAAATTACAATTTTTTTTTTACTTTTTTTAATGAATTCTCCTCACACGCGCACCGTCAAGTGAAAACTAATCACGAATACTCATGACAATTGAGGGAGAAGAACGAGGAGAGGTTGATAAATAAATTATACACAGACAAGAATCAAATCTCACTTACAACCTATTATTATTAATAATTATTCACACAGAACATACGCGCGCATAACATAATCTAAATTACCGACCAACAAACTACAAATCGAACAATAAACTACTTAAAATAATCACAAATGAACATTTCGTATTTTATCCTAATACCAAATCGTATACTTAACCTATTACAAACTTACTTATAACTACGCGAACTAATACCGGGTAAATTGCCCGGCACGTGGGCGCCTGGACAATTCACCGGTCGCAACTTACGTCACTATGAATTAAACCTAGCGTGAACCTTCAGATAGCCGGCACGTGAGTGCCAGGCTATCTCTTTCCACGCGCACCGGTCGTTGCATAAGCAGAGAGAGAGAGAGAGAGTGTAGAGAGAAAGAAGAAAAGGAAGGCTTGACCTTTATTCTCCTGTTCCTCGCAACGTCGGGAATCCTGAGCGATGTGCTGCCGCAGGAAATACCGGGTGTCGTCGCTGGTCAGATCGTCGCTAACCGCTGTCGCTGACCAGGTATCCGTAGGCGACGTTGACTCTCTTGGCAGGTGGGCTGGCTGCAGATGCTGGCAAAGCCGTTGCCGGAAGGGTTGATCTTCCTTCCTCCCGGCTATCCCAAACTGCTCTCTCTGCTGGGCTCGGACTTCCGCACTCTCGTAGGACTAGGCTTAGACTCCCTCACTCTAGTAGGACTCGGCTGCGACTCTCCTCACGCACTAATTCTTACGCGCATCTTGCAACCGCTCAGCGGCGCTCGCTCCTCTCCCTACCTTGACCTATTAGTTAGGCGGCACGCGACGCGTCGCTTATCGGTCACGCGTTGCGCGCCTGCCAATCTCTGCATAGGCCTAATACTCTCTCTCTCTCTTTCTCTCTCTTTCTCACTCTCTCTCCGCGCTCTTCAACTTTTCTTGCGCTCAACTGCGCTGGCTCGTCCTTGGCGCTGAAACAAAAGGCCAAGTGTTAGACGCATACTTTAATGCGCCTAACGTTGGCCACCGCGCCTAGCCGAGTGGGGGAGGGAGAAACGCGGACGAGAGACCGGCGCACGGCCTGCTCTCGTCACACCCCCTTCCAAGGCCAAAGTTCGCACCCGCGAACGGCCTGACTCCGTTTCTCCCTCTCTCTCTCCCTGTCGACCGGCAGTGGCAACCAACGATAGACGCTAAATTATATAATAATACCTTAGATTTAGCTTAAATCATAATTAATTCGAAGTTGGTAACAACCATATCAACTAAGAGCAAAACCTAACAAACCGAATAGTTTAATCCGAGTGATATGCCTAACCTTTCGTCATAGCAAGTCGACTAATCCACTGCGCCAAGATCGCGACTATCTCAGTACTCAATTAAACCAAGAATATTACCATTTACTGCCGCTCCAACGACTCCAAGTACCGGAGCCTGAGCGTTCGAAGTTCCTCCGCCGAAGGAAACGAGGCACTTGCCGGCATCATCAGTCGCCTCGGACCCAATCACCTCGGCGCTCCGATCGCTCGGCTCACCCGCGGGGACCAACGCCTGCTCCGTCCGCGACGCGACTTCCATCCCCGTATTTTCGGCCGAACCGGCTTCAGTCCCGGCTCCCTCTGCAGCAAGCGCCTGTGACCTACGCGCGAGCTTAGCGCGAAAACGCTTGCCGCATCGGTGCCTGGGTTTTTTCGCCTTGGGCTCCCCGACGGAGGATTCAGGGCTGGCTACCTCGGGCATTGACCTAGAAGCTTCGAGCTCCGGCTCCACAGTCTTTGGCTGCGTCGATGGGAGCTCTACTGGTTCGCCCGGGCGAGCCCGAACCCTTACCTCCTCCACCGATCGTGCGCGCGCCTGGTCTGCCATAAAGGCGTCGCGGCAACGCGGACAATCTTGCACGCGGACATCGAGTCGCCCACAGTTTCTACAAACCGGACGCGAGAGAGGCGGGTTCCTGCAGGCCGATCTGGGATGTGACCCCGTTCTGCAATTAAAACAGCGGAACGAGGGCACGTCCAATTCCTCATCCCAGAAGACCGGAGCCAGGTTTTGCAGGAAGCTACCTCTTACCAACCGAAACCCTGTTTCATCGACCAAACACGGCGACGCAGAGGACGAGGCCGGGCTCGCCTCCTGAGGAGCCGGGACAGGTCGTACCGGCCTAAGGGTTGGTCGCTCCGGCACAACCGGCTCCACTCTTCGTGGAGTTGGCGGCACCACCACTTCCATCCTTGTGCCTGCCTCTCCCGTCTTCTCAGTGACCGTACTCGCACTAACTCCCGAGGCTCTCCCTTTGCCGACAGCCAACGAAACCGATGGCTGGAGGGCGCCTGTTGCCTCAGCAACGGCTCCCTTCGCCATCTCAGGTAGAGTTGGCGTCGAACCGGAGGATGGCCTCTCAAAATTACACGCGGATAGGTTGAAACGCATCGTGCGCTTCCTCCTATCCAAATTCTGGCGAGCCTCAGCCTTCTTCCTTCTCTCGTCCTCCATATACCCCGCTGGGTAGAATTGCGCGGGCCCACCCCTGCGGACGAATTGGTACGCGGGGTCTAACCTCTGTAACGCGAGCGGTTTGAAAGGGAGGTTAGGATGGATGTGTGGCTGCGGAGCCACTCGAGGCAGCTCCTGCACCGGCATCGCCTCATCCTCGGAGTCGCTCGAGCTTAGCACCACCTCCAGTATACCGTTGGTGGCGCCTCGCTTTGTGGGACTCCAGTTTCCCCTTCCAATACAAGCCCTTGCGGTACGGCTCCGATTTGCCGCCCTACCCGCGAGATATCCTCCCGCGGCAGCTCGAGAGCCCGGCGATTTCTCGCCTTGGCTACTCGTGCCCGCCTGCGAGAAGACAATTCCCTCTTTTGAGGCGATAACTCTCGACTTCTCGGATGCTTCGCGTATGCAAAGCGTCGTGAGCCGAAACGCTGCGCTGCGACGTACCGCCTCATCCCAGGTACGCGTAAGCACAGCCAGACGAATTATCGAACCCGCACGGCGATTTCCCGTTAGCAAACGGACCCCTCGCCGGTCGCTCACGAACGGCGTCGGGGGCGAAGGCAAAGGCGGCGGCAAAGGGAACCCCTTCGCCTGCCCGTCACTGTCCCCGCCAACCGACGCCTGTGCCAACCGTGAAACACAGGAGGCAACCTCGACGTCAAAGGAGGCCGCCTGCCCAAGGCCTGAAAACCGGGCGGCAGACTCCGACGCTCGGTCTACCTCCATAGCCTCAGCAATTCCCGCCGAGTTCACCGATGCGGTCACGTCGCCTGTAGGTGTTTGAGCCTCGGCGACTTGAGCGATACGGCCCGACTCCTCGGTTTCAGCCATCATCACCTGACGTCGATGAACCTCTTGTACCTTTAAAACAGAACAATTCAGTTATTACACCTGTCCTATTTCGCACACTTTTTATTTACCTTACGCGGTCGTATATATCGCTTAATTTCCGAGACGTGTACCCTAGCGGTACGATGCTTACTGTTCGTCGTTAGCTCGTAGATCTCGGGCGAAATTACTGAAATAATTTCAAACGGTCCGTCAAATTTTGGATCAAGTTTCGCGTTTTTACCATCCGCTGCGCTCGAAAGTGTGTGCACTTTGCGCAAAACCAAATCACCTACCTGAAAAAGTACCTGACGCCTACCCTGATCGTAGTCTTTCTTTTGCCTTTCCTGAGCTTTATCAATGTGCCTAGCTACCAAGTCGCGTAATGCATTTAAACGTGATAGCCTATCTTCCCACGCCTTCGTATCTATCTTAACAATAGGGGCCTTTGTCTCGATCTCGCGCCTTAAACTCTTTACCGGACGCGGATCCCTACCAAAGTTTAGAAACGCCGGCGATACCTTCGTAGACGCCTGAGTCGCCGTATTGATAGCATGACGAAATTCATGCAAATACCTATCCCAGCTCCTGTGATCGGCATCTACAAACATCGCTATCATCGTCTTTAGCGTTCGATTTACGCGCTCGACCGGGTCACTTTGCTGATGATACGCAGGACAAAATATATGTTCGATACCATATTCTCGCAACCTGTCTTGAAATACTTTGCTCCTATATGCCTTCGCATTATCACTAATGATATTCCGGAGTTTCCCACCTGAACAGGATTAACTCCTCAAGCGCGGCAACAAGAGCAGGGCCGTCCGCCGATCGTAGTGGTTTCAGCTCGACCCACTTAGTAAATAAGTCTTGAAAAACCACCAGGTATTTAAACCTATTTTTGCTACGGGGCAGTTCTACGACGTCAGTCGCTACTACGGCCCATGGTCTTTCTACCACGCGCTTACCCATTAGACCTTGGGGTGCCTGCTGGACTACCTTGTACTTCTGACATTGAGAGCACTCACTTACGAACGTCCTCACATCATACCATACTCCTGGCCAGTAATACTCACGAGCAATTCGATCGTAAGTCTTTTCACGGCCGAAATGTCCAGCGAATGGCTCGCAATGAGCGTCTCTCAACACCCTTTCTCGGTACTCCAGCGGCACCACCATGCGCCAACATTCCTCGCGATTAGTTATCGGATCGAGCAGGTGATCGCGCATGAACCGATACAGGACGTTATTCTCTACTCTCCAATTCTCGAATTTCTTCGGTCTTTGAAGAACGTCTTTCACGCGTTGTAGATACCAAGCATCCTGTATCTTATCAAATGCGCAAATCTCGAGTTCGTCCTCAAATTCTCGCGAAAGTGCGTCCGGCACATGGTGTAGCGCTCCCTTTCTGTGTACTATCTCGCAATCCAACTGCTGAAATTCTAATACCCATCTTTCCAATCTACCTGTAAGTTCGCGTTTATTAAGAATCCTAGTGAGCGCACTATGATCCGTAACGATGACAAAGTGTGAGCCTTCTATATAAGGCCTAAACTTTTTTACCGCAAAAACTATGTAGAAACTTTAAAAAAGACCATAGATCTAGCTAAAGAAAAATATGAAAAAAATCAAATCAAAACAAATCAACACAATCCACGAAAATTATGGAAAATAATCAACAACAAAATTGGGACGAAAACCAATAAAAACAATAACATAAATCATCTACTAATAGGTAATAATAAAATTACAAACTCAAACGACATTGCAGAACAAATGAATACATTTTTCAGTACAGTAGGCAAACAGATATGTGATAATATTAGACAACCAATAAATAGTAACATTACTCTACCATCTATGAACAACAACAGTATTTTTCTACATTTAACAAATAGAATAGAAGTTCAACAAACAATAAGAAAAATGGGCAACAAAAATGGAGGATCTGACGGCATCAACACTCAGGTACTAAAAATAATAATAAATCACATAAGTGATCCGTTGACCTATATCTTTAATTTATGCTTACAAAAAGAAATATGGCCTGATGAATTAAAAAGTGCTGAAATAATTCCTATCTATAAAACTAAAGAGAAGTATCTACCAACAAATTATAGACCTATATCTTTAATATCAAATATTGCCCAAATTTTTGAAAAATTAATACAAATCAGGATTACAAGTTTTTTCAACAAACATAATTTATTTTCTAATAAACAATTTCGTTTTAGAAAAGGTCTTAGCACCAAAAATGCCCTATACTACCTAACCAACTCAATATACAATCAACTAGACAAAAGTAAATCAATAGCAGCAACTTTCTTGGATCTAGCGAAAGCTTTTGACACTGTGGACCACAAAATTCTACTCAAAAAACTTTATAGATATGGAATTAGAGGAAGTGCGTATGAACTTATCAAAAGCTATCTAAGTAATAGGAAACAAAGAGTTAAAATCAATGGTGAATATAGTCAATATCAACAAGTCAACATTGGCGTACCACAAGGTACAATATTGGGACCTTTATTTTTCATAATCTATATAAATGATATGTTACAATTGCTACCAAATGATAGTGTGTCGGCTTTTGCTGATGACACGGTAATTATCGTGAAAGGCGAAACATGGCATGAAGTCGAAAGAAATATGAATTTCTACTTAAACAAAATATCCATTTGGCTAGCATTGAATAAACTGTCACTAAACATTGACAAAACAGTTTATATGGCTTTTGGAAATAACTGCAATAGCAACTCAACATATCTACATATAAATATAAAGGGTGCACCCATTCGAAAAGTTGATAATACTAAGTACCTTGGAGTGCATTTCGATAGCCATATGAGATGGGACCTGCATACAAACATGCTATACAATAGACTAAAATATCTAACTTATATTTTCCACAAATTATCTAGGATAATGAGCACAGATAACCTACGTATGATTTACTATGCACTTTTCCATAGCATAACAACCTATGGTATTATAGCATGGGGTGGAGCATACATTGGAAGACTCAAATATATACAAACTCTACAAACGCGACTATTACAAATAATAAATAAAAACAAGTTTATAAATGAAAAAAATCCACTAAACATAGATCAAACATTCACCATGGAATCTCTAGTGTATCACTATGTCAACCTGCAAGATATGTTCCTAAAGAAAAATTCCGTAACAAGGAAAAAAACTATACAGCCCCTTAAAAGAAAATTAACAATCAGCATTAAAGATAGCTATACAAGAGCTTTAGCCACCTTCAATCAACTACCTTCTCACCTCAAAACTTTAAACAGCAATATAAAAACAATAAAGGACAAAATAAAAAAATGGATCAAAGGCCATCCATACTAGATTCTAGATACAGGAATACAATGAACCACAAAACAATTTACAACAAATCTATTACAAACTAAAGCAACAAGGGAACTTTGATAGTCTAAATTCAGCATTGGAAGTCCATGTGGATGAGGATAAGGATAAGTTTCTCTTGGATGTAAGGACATATTTGTGTTCACAAGGCACTTGTACACTTCATCAAAATCGTTCTCATCGTCGAATGTCTGAATATAACATGAAAAAAATGAAAGCATCAGATAACTACAGAAAAATAATTGAAACAATTGCAAATGTGATTGACATAGCATGGAACTCACAACGGATAACTATTAATACCAAAACAAAAAACGGATTCAAAGAGGGAAAAAGAAACGAAACTTACATTCTAACAAAAACAGATACAACCAACATACATTTCATTAATAAATGTGAATACTGCACATACAAACAATTAATTGGTAAAAAACATATACATTTCATAAAAGAAGAAAACAAAGAAGTTCTCAAAGAACGAAATATAGATAAAGTAAGATATAAACCCATAGAAACAGTATTTAAACAAATAGATGACATTGCAGACAACAATAGTATGCAAATAGAAACAAGTAAACCAAAAAATACATCAGGAAAACCGATTCAACAAACAAATAATATTCGAATGACCTATGGAGACATCAATTATCTTGGAAACAATAAAGCATTATTATACTTTTATAGAGGTATCAGAGGATATCAAACTTTCACTAATTCATTGCACTCACTGGAACAACAACCTAAATATAAAGATTTGATAGTCTTAGATGACATAGTATTCACAGCAACATGTAAATGCGATTCACATAAACAACATACTGAATTATTCCCTCATTATAGAGTCACGTGTGCTACAGGACTTACTTGTCCAGCTAGACTAAATACATATGAAAGAATATCATATGCAAGAAAAATGAAAGCATCAATGACGACAATCGTAACGGCCAGACAAATGTTAATCAGATATTGGAGATAGAAGAACAAAATTTAAGATATTAGTGAAGTAAGCTTTTATTGGAAGCATTCTTGCTACCAATATTAAGCCATACTTCATTTGTGAAATAGTATAACCTATTATACAAACCAACTCTTAGTTTTAAGTTTTTTGTTTTTTTTTCTTAATTTTCTTTAAGTGTTTAGTAGTTTTAAAATACCAGACCAGCGAACAGGTTTATCCTCTGCCGGGTTACAAATTTGTAATGTATAATTGTATAATTATTACTACTTGTTGTAATATTTTGTACTATACTCTGGTTAATAATAATAATAATAATAATAATAATAGTGAGCGCACTATGATCCGTAACGATGACAAAGTGTGAGCCTTCTATATAAGGCCTAAACTTTTTTACCGCAAAAAGTACTGCCAAAAACTCGATTTCGCTCACCGTGTAATTTTGCTCGTGCGCGTTCAGCATCCGACTGGCGTAGCATATGGGATGCTCGCCGTCGTCGAATACCTGGACCAAACACGCGCCAACCGCGAAGGAAGAGCCATCGCAGTGCAAGTAACAGGGGCGCGTAAAATCAGGGCGCGCGAGTACCGGCGCCTCCGTTAATGCGCGCTTTAGCCTCTCAAATGCAACTTGCTGTTCTTCCTTCTATTCCCATGGCTGGTCCTTTCGGATGAGCTTGGTCAACGGGACCTTTATCTCACTCTCGTGTTCGATAAAACGCGCATACCATCCTACCATACCTAGGAATCGGCGTAATTGAGCTACGTTATTCGGCGCAGGATAATCCACTATCGGTTTCACCTTGTCATCGTCCGGACGCAGACCCTCACTATCTAATCTGTACCCTAAGTAAGTTACCTCGGTACAGAAGAAATCGGACTTTTCTAAGTTGATTTCTAAGCTAACGCTTACTAAACGCTACATAACTTTCTCTAGCCAGATCACGTGGCTATTAAAATCTGCGCTAACTACTAGCAGATCGTCCAAATACCAGAAAACGTGCGGCTCATACTCTGGACCGAAAAGTGCGTCCATGAGGCGCGTGAAAGTAACCGGCGCATTTACCAAACCAAACGGCATTCGCTCAAACTCCCATAAACCAAGACCTGGGACCGCGAACGCCGTATATTGTTTGCTATTCTCTAAAAGCAGAATTTGCCAAAACGCCGCTAGCAGATCTATTCTCGACAGGTAGACTGCTCCGCGCAACCTATCTAAAATAGCGTCAATGCTAGGCATCGGATACGCGTCTACTTTCGTCACCTTATTTACTGGTCTAAAATCGAGACAGAACCTATAGTCGCCGTCCTGTTTACGTACGATTACTGGCGCACTACTCCACTGACTATTCGATGGCCTAATTATTTTCGCCTTCCATAGCCGCATCGTTTCTTCCTGCGTGAATGCTAATATAGGAGGCGACATTCGGCGTATCGGCGTCTTTATCGGGCGCGCATCGCCTACATCTATGACGTGCTCGATAACTTTTGTAACCGCCGGAGATTCACCAGGCTCCGGGACAATCCGGCGAACGAGCGCCATGATTGTCTCTCGTTGAGCCTCCTCGTAGCTGCTTAAACCTGCGCATTCTGCAAAAACAACTATCTCGTTACTATTCTGCTCTGCTAATGGATACCAATCGCCTTGGTCACCTGCCCGCCAAGCGCGATTACCGTAGCTAATATTTATATTCCACGCTATCCAAAAGTCGGCTCCTAAAATCAAGTCGTGCTTCAGCGTAGATACTACCGTCGCAATTAACCAGTTCGTCCTACCGCCAATTTCAATACTTAACCTCAAGTCGCCCCACGTTTGCGGCTTCTCGCCTGAGATGCCCTGTACAAAAATCGTAGGCGGCTTTAACCGGTCCTTAAACCGTAAACCAAGATTCGGCCCTACTACCGATACCTGAGCACCTGAATCTAGTAGCACTGTATAGACTTGCCCGCCTATGTCGACCTTAATAAAGAACCTATTCTCTACTACTGCGACTAACGCTGCATCTGATTCATCTGCCGTTTTCTTCGGGATTTCTGAGTTCCACTCAGACCCTCCCCTCACCAAAACGGAAGGTGCGTCGGCACCGACGACCGAACGTCCAAACAACAAAACCCTAGTATCAGCAAGCTCACTTCTATCGCGCGTGACCATGACCTTTGTCGCAGCCCGCTCCGACGGGAACGCAGCGCCTGAGCTCGCTTCCTTACCAACAGATTCATTCACAGGTTCACCCTGATTTCCTAAAGTAACGGCCTTTTTCGAAGCCTGCCCAACCGTGGGCGAAATACTTGAACCTGCCTCATTCGTGTTTGTGCGCGACGATGGCAATTCATTTTGCCTCGCTGGGCACTTCTCAGGCGAGCTAGCTATTGCGCAAAATTTATTAAACCCTATCGGATCACGCATATCCTTATCGGGCAAAGTTTTTCGCGCGATAGTGTGTCGATCTTTTTGAAGACTTTCCGCGTCCTGCTGTAACGAGTCACGTTTATTTGCCTCTTCGGGTTCATTGCTGATCCTACTAGGGAAACTTACGCCCTCGTCACTCTGCGCCTGAACTTCTTTCAATGTCGAACGACTAAACTCGCCTTTAAACACGTTTTTAAACTCAACGATTTCCTTACTTCCTTTTTCCGGATCCTCATATTCTACAAATACTGTACGCTTGACCTTAGCCTTGACTTTCAGATATTCTCCTATTACCTCGTTTAAGAGAGGTGGCGCAGAACTGGCAGTTCCCGCCTTGTTCTCGCCTTCCCTTTTTACTAAATTCATAAAAGGAGGTGCAGAACTGGCGGTTTCTGCCTTGTTCTCGCCTTCCCTTTTTACCTCAACTCTATTCCCTTCTTCTACGGTGCTTTCGCTCCTTGCGCGAAGCACTTTCTCTACCTCAATAGCCCGCTCAATCCATCTTAGGCAGGAGTCGTCGAGCGGTCGACGGCTCCCGCGCTGAGGTTTCCCTGCTTCACCTGATTACAAGTAGGGCATTCTCTAAACACGTAACCGATTGTCTCACAAACCTGACAATATAATGTCGACTCTGAAGTTCGCGTTGGACAGTTATTAGCGTAATGCCCCGGTTGTCGGCATTTATAACAAACTACCCGCGGATTGACCTGAGCTATCGGGCATTGCGCCCTCCTATGTCCCACCGCGTTACAATTGAAGCAAGCCCCCGTGAATGGCCTATTTAAATTGCTACCTCCCTGATTGCGCTGCTACGGGACCAGACTAGGGGCTACACCTGCAGCCGGGGCCAACGAAGCCTGCGCGCTCTGACGAGCAGGCGCGGCTTCGTTCGCAGGCTGGTTTCTTGCCTGTGGCTGTTGCCTATCGGCAATAGCCACGGCAATTTCACCGTTCTGCTTCTTGCTCTTTTTACCTAGTTTTTTGTTCTGCTGCTGCGCTTTCTTTTTAGGAGATTCGACTATTAAGACCTCGTCAATCGCGTCGTTTAAACCGTCAATAGTTTCGACCGATTTTTGCTTACCGGGTGACTTCGTCTCTGTGTACGCGGATTCCGGAATTAGCGTTACGTCAGCCGTGGGCGGCTTTTGCCACCTTTTTCAACCGGCCATGCGATCTTCGAGCGCCATACCCGCTTCTTTAAAACTATTTAGATTTGAGAAGGTCTTAGTTTCAAAATATCGCTTATATCTTGGATGTAGACCCTCTATGATCATAGCTAACTGGCGTCTCACCGAAACGGGCGGATCAAAACGGCGTAAAATCGTCTGAAAAGCCGCGACATAGTCCGTAATGTTCTCATTCTCGCCCTGTGTTCTTTGACGCAATTCACCGTAAAGTTGTTCTCTGTTCAATCGTCGACAGAATTCGCTAAAAAAACTCTTTTTAAAGTCTTTCAGCGTCCTCCACATACCGCGATTAACCTTGTACCACGGACGCGCCTTATCGCGGAATGCGGTGCCTATTGCTATCAGCATTTCTTCGTCCGAGATGCCATAATAGCGCTGGCAATCACTCAAACCTAATAGAAAACTTAGTGCGTTTGTACTATCCTTACCGGAAAAACGGAGAGACCAGGCATTGAGCGCGCTTACTCCATCCGCAGGTATACCGTTTATATACTTGATTCTTGGAGGAGCACTCTTTTTGCTCGGTCTTTCCGCTCTTACTTGCTCAGTTTTCCGCGGCGATTTAACTTTATAGGTGTTGCAGCTATCAGTATCCGATAGACTCGAGCTAGTGTCGCTTCCACTGATATTTTCTACCTGTCTCACCTGCTTTTGTTTAGGTCGCCTTATGCTCATTACGCTTTTCTCACTAATAATTGAACCTTCACCTAATGGAGCTGGTATTTCCATTTCCTCTCTTGTAGCTACAAGTACCTCGCGCTCTCAGTCTTCAACCCATGAACTTACTCTAGGCGCGTGATATTTCGTGCTCGCCGATCTATTTGAATCGGCATAGCGGAATGTACTACCTGCTCTATTGTTTGGTGCGTTCGCGTGGGCCGATGGCTCAGTCGCAACCGCTGGCGCGTTTAGCGTCTCGCGATCGCCGAGCGGCTTGGCCTGAGGCGGCAATGAAGCCTGCTGTTCGGCCTGAGCCGCTCTACTGTGCATCGCCTCTCTTTCAACTCTAAAAACTGCATTCGCACCATCCGTGATGCCCTGTCTAACCTCGCGCCTATAAATCCAACGCGGAACAGCAGTTAAAGCTCCCCAGATTTGGCTTATCGCGCTAGTGCTACGCTCGCCTTGGTTTTCCGCGATTTGTCCGCGTGCGCGTTCGGTCCTGTTGTCCGACGGCGAGCGAGCCGCCATCGGTAACATGTCGTTATCACCGAGCGCGACTGCATTTTCGCCCGGCGGTCGAACTTGTTCGCAAGGAGCGGCAACACTTGCTCTTGCCTGTGTCGCCTACTCTTGCTCACATGATAATTCGGCCAACAAAGGTGCTGCAGCTGCCGCGAATTCATCGCCCAGGTTCGCGTTCCGCGCACTGCTTACCGTTGTTTCTTGCTGTTCGTCATACAGCTTTTCCGGGATTCGGCCTGACGCAAAATCGCTCGAGCGCAACGGTGGCTGCAAATCTGGCCGCTCTCTTAACAGCATATATCGAAAGTACCGGGTTTGTAATTCCTCAAGATCGCCGTGTAGACTAAGCTCGCGATAGCGCATTAATTCCAACAGAACAGCCGGTTCTGTGGAATCAATTTTGCGTTTTAATTTTTTCGCATGCGCATCGCGTAATATTCTGCGCAAGACTATTTTATCTCTACACGCTAGCGACATTGTTATTTCTAAAAGTGAAAATCCGTAACTTGACTACGACGCGAGCTTATGGGGCTAAGCAAGTCTCGACCGGTCCGTGTAACCTGATACCTACTAACTAATTTCTTTCCGAGCTATAAGCCGGCAAGAAATCGCCTTGCTTACGCCTAAGGAAAGAAAATATAATTTATCAAAATTTACTTACCGTAATTTTTGAATAGGCAGTTTAGTAAAATTCTTAAAACAATGAAAAACTAAAGCGAGGAAAGAACGCAGTCGTCTAGCGTCAAAGCGACTCAATGACGCACCGTTGTCATCCGACACCGCTATTAAGAAAGGTCACTGGCAAGCACTAACAAGGAATTCAAAATACCGAGAACTCGAAATTCTTTTACGCGCACTCTTTTGCCCTTAGTTCACAAAGAAAATCATTTAACCGTTATTTCCAAGTTTATTATCAAACCATTTCTCTCATTTATCTCTCAATTGCCAGACTCACAAGGGATGCCATGTAACAAAACTTATTCCTTTGTTACCAATTCTTTTGCGGGGTAAGTGAGGCACTTTCGCTCATCACAATTGAGGGAGAAGAACGAGGAGAGGTTGATAAATAAATTATACACAGACAAGAATCAAATCTCACTTACAACCTATTATTATTAATAATTATTCACACAGAACATACGCGCGCATAACATAATCTAAATTACCGACCAACAAACTACAAATCGAACAATAAACTACTTAAAATAATCACAAATGAACATTTCGCATTTTATTCTAATACCAAATCGCATACTTAACCTATTACAAACTTACTTAAAACTACGCGAACTAATACCGGGTAAATTGCCCGGCACGTGGGCGCCTGGACAATTCACCGGTCGCAACTTACGTCACTATGAATTAAACCTAGCGCGAACCTTCAGATAGCCGGCACGTGAGTGCCAGGCTATCTCTTTCCACGCGCACCGGTCGTCGCATCAACAGAGAGAGAGAGTGTAGAGGGAAAGAAGAAAAGGAAGGCTTGACCTTTGTTCTCCTGTTCCTCGCAACGTCGGGAATCCTGAGCGATGTGCTGCCGCAGGAAGTACCAGGTGTCGTCGCTGGTCAGATCGTCGCTAACCGCTGTCGCTGACCAGGTATCCGTAGGCGACGTTGACTCTCTTGGCAGGTGGGCTGGCTGCAGATGCTGGCAAAGCCGTTGCCGGAAGGGTTGATCTTCCTTCCTCCCGGCTATCCCAAACTGCTCTCTCTGCTGGGCTCGGACTTCCGCACTCTCGTAGGACTAGGCTTAGACTCCCTCACTCTAGTAGGGCTCGGCTGCGACTCTCCTCACGCACTAATTCTTACGCGCATCTTGCAACCGCTCAGCGGCGCTCGCTCCTCTCCCTACCTTGACCTATTAGTTAGGCGGCACGCGACGCGTCGCTTATCGGTCACGCGTTGCGCGCCTGCGAATCCCTGCATAGGCCTAATACTCTCTCTCTCTCTCTTTCTCACTCTCTCTCCGCGCTCTTTAACTTTTCTTGCGCTCAACTGCGCTGGCTCGTCCTTGGCGCTGAAACAAAAGGCCAAGTGTTAGACGCATACTTTAATGCGCCTAACGTTGGCCACCGCGCCTAGCCGAGTGGGGGAGGGATAAACGCGGACGAGAGACCGGCGCACGGCCTGCTCTCGTCACATATGTATTGAGGCAAAAGTAAAAATTCAATCTTTAACAATTTATAACACATAATTTAATCTAAGACCTATCATAAGATGATTACAAATATAAATAAATAAAGTATTGTATAGAGATTCTCTCAGTCAATAACAAACAGTTAGAAGGTCATGAAGATACGTCGAACACATAAATAAAGAAAACCAGAAATAGATACTTTATCGCAGTTCAGCAAGCCTAGTACCATTTATTTTAATCTATAGAGATTAGTAATGCAGTTATAAATAGTATAAAATACAAAAAAGTCAAGTACTCCCTCAATTTGCAACAAAAATCAAAGAAAATCAAAGAATACAAGCCACTTATGAAATAGGCTCGAGGACAAGAAAGTATCTCCGCGTACCATTCATGAAGGCAGCAAGTGACGGCAAATTACGAAGAGAGAAAGGAAGCTTCATAGACAAGTACGAGAGATCTTTAAAGATTTAGATCCAAACTCATTACTCACCGTAGAAATGTTGAGTACCGGCTGTTCTGCATTTCTAGTAAAGTCGGGCTTATGTGCAAAGAAGAACTAGAGTTCTTCTACTAAATACTTGAACTACTATATATAAGTAATTTTATATAAAAAGCAGAACTGTAAAATAGCTCGTCAGAATGAATACGAAGCCAACATCAAAATCCGTAGTCTGTAATGAATTGATTTTATACGAATAACAGTCAAACTGTAATAATAATTTTTATACTGAGGTGGGTTTCGACTCGTGGAAGAGAGTGGATGTATTTTGGGTGTGAGTGCGAGTTTTGGTGAAAGAGTTAGAGAGAAAAAGTGTTTTAGGAGAGAGATAGAGGTGAAAAGAGGGTGGAGGCGGAAGAGAAATGGAGTAGAGAGAGAGAGAGAGAGGTTTGGAGAAGAGCAGGAAAAAAGCAGAGAGAGAGAGGAATAAAGAAAAAAGAAAAGTTGAGATTAAGAAAGAAAATCAGGAAGCGGGAAAGGCAGGTAGAGAGGAGGGGCGGTAAGAAGTAAAGGCGGAGACAGAAAAGGTAAGACAGTGAATAAAGGTGGGATCACGAGCAGAACTAGAGAGGCGAATGAAGGCGTACGAGTCAGAGATGGAAAGATTTGTGACAACAGAAAAATTAAGACAGAAGAGTCGAAAGATGGATAAGAAAGGCCCAGAGGAGGAAAAGAAGAAAAGAGTAAAGGTGGTGAGGGGGAGAGAGAGCGGAGAGGGGCTGAGGGAGTATACGAGGTGTGATCAAAAAGTAAGGTGAATTTTCAAATTTAGCGGGCTACGTCAGTTCGATCTTCGACTTTTTTATTTGGTTATGTCGGTACACTCGTCTAGAACATACGTTCCAAATTTCAGCTTTGTAGTATGTTTGGTTTGTTTGTGAGAGGCATCAAGGTTAGAAGTGTTTTGCGTGCTCCACGATTTGCTGCTGTCTAAAAACATGGATCAAAGAGTTTGCATTAAATTTTGTGTGAAAAATGGAATCAAATGTTCCAAAACACTTGAAATGCTGAAAGTGGCATACGGTGAGTCTACTTTAAGCCAAAAAAATGTTTACAAGTGGTATAAACTCTTCCAAGAAGGCCGAGAAGACACCGACGACGAACCTCGTTCTGGACGCCCCAGCACATCAACAACGGATGAGAATGTTGAAGAAGTGAAGAAAATAGTGTTGGGAAATCGTGGAATTACCATTAGAGAAATTGCTGATGATATTGGCCTCTCATTTGGTTCGTGCCAATCAATTTTAACGAGTGTTTTAGACATGAAGACATGTGTGTCAGCGAAGTTTGTTCCAAAATTGCTCAATTTCGACCAAAAAAACGTCGCATGAGCATCGCCCAAGAGCTACTGAATGACGTCAACGATGATCCAGATTTACTCAACAGGGTTATAACAGGTGACGAAACATGGGTATACGGTTATGACGTCGAGACTAAGACTCAATCGTCCCAGTGGAGGCATTCTGGATCACCAAGACCAAAAAAAGCACGCCAAGTTCGATCAAATGTAAAGGTTTGGCTTACAGTTTTCTTTGACTGCAGGGGCGTGGTGCATCATGAGTTCTTGCCACAGGGTAGAACAGTAAATAAGGAATATTACCTGCAAGTTATGCGCAATTTGCGCGAAGCAATCCGCCAGAAACGTCCGAATTTGTGGAAAAATAAAAATTGGCTTTTGCACCATGATAACGCCCCTGCTCACACATCGTTGCTTGTGCGCGAATTTTTGGCTAAAATCAACACAGTAACGATGCCACAGGCACCGTATTCCTCAGATCTGGCCCCCTGTGACTTCTTCTTGTTCCAAAAACTGAAGAGGCCCATGAAAGGACGGCGTTTTGCCACGATTGAGTAGATAAAGACGGCATCGAAGGATGAACTAAACAAGATCACAAAAAATGATTTTTTGAAATGCTTTGAGGATTGGAAAAAGCGTTGGCACAAGTGCATTATATCCGAGGAGGATTACTTTGAAGGAAATAAAATAAAAATTTATGAATAAATAAATATTTTTTGAGAAAAATAAATATTCACCTTACTTTTTGATCACACCTCGTATTAGAGGAGAAATGAGAGAGGCAAAAAGATGCAAGAGTGAAAGTGAGGGGAGCGAGATGGAAGGGGAGGGGCGAGAGGGGTAGGTCAAAACGATAAGAGAAGTGAGATGAAGTAGTGGTGCAGAAGATATAATGGAAAAGATACGGTCAGATATAAGGGATTTAAGAAAGGAATGGGAGGAAGAAAGAAGAGAATGGACTGTGACAACTCAAGCTCGCACCGAACTTCTAGCAAACAGATATATTTAATTTAGTTCTCGTCCCCACTGACTGAGAATCGCGCGCCTGTGTCGCACTTGTCTAAGACCCCTCTTTCCACTGTCGCGCTAGAGAAGTAGTCATGTATATCTAATAAGTAATCAATGTACAAAGAATAAAGGCACCACGACAGGGAGCCCACCACAAGGACTCGGAAACCGACGCCCACCGCCAGCACATGGCTCGCGACCGGTGATCAGGTGTATTCGAGACCTTTCCTCATTTCCTGACTCCCCCGTCATATCCTACCTAACACAACTTCCTCAGACAACCCCCTCGCCGCCCTGGTTAGGTATCGAGGATGGCCGTCCTTCCATAAAACCTAAAATTTGTCCCTCCTCCGCTACCCCTTGGTGGCACCCTCGGTTCGCACGGCAAGGCGTCCGTGTGCACTACGGATAACCTCGGGGTTGTACTCCCTTCCCTCATAGAAGGTAATGCCCGTGATGATCTCGCGTTGTCTGACTCTGACGTGTTACTATTTCCTCATAAGAGAGAACAATCTCACAGGACAGAAATGTTTAAAGAAATAATGGAAAAAATGGAAAGAATGGAGGCAGAGGGGAAAAGAAGAGATGAAAGATGGAGGACAGAGATAGAAAAAGTTAGGAGAGAATAAGACATAGAGAGAGAGAGAGAAGAAAGTAAAAAAGAGACGAAAGAAAAAATGGGGAAAAGCAGAATTTAGAGAAAAGAAACTGCAGGAAAAATGAGGAGAGAGGATGAACTAGTTGGAAGATGAGTGCATGAAACTGAAAGAAAGTATAGAAGTAGGAAACGAGAAGCAAAGAGGAACAAAAGTAGGCAATAAGGAAGAAATAGAGTATATGTGAGAAAAAATGGATAGAGAAAGTAGGATAAACAATATAATAGTGACAGACTTAGAGGGTGGATTAATATGGGAAAAGAAGGGAGAGGCAGAGAACTGGTTAAGGGAGGAAATAGAAATGAAAGGGGAGATAGTGAATCTGAGAAGAATAGCAAGGATAGCGGGGAGAAAGAGGAAAAAAGATGTGGAAAATTAGATGAGTTTCATGGGAACAAAAAGAAGGAATTATGAAGAGGAAAAAGAAGCTGGGACAGAAAAAAATCTACATAGATCAGGACTGGACGTGCAAGCAGAGAACGATAAGAGACGAAGTAAGAAGGAAAGTGAGAGAAATAAAAAGTAAAGGTAAAGAGGTAAAGATGTGGCATAACGGGGTGAAGTCAGAAGAAGAAAAATGGTGTTGAAGCGAGAAAGAGGGAAAAATGGTAGGAAAAAGGGCGTACGGGTTTCGAAAACAATAGGGAAAAAAGAGAGGGGGGGAAGAGAGGGAAGAGAGGCAGTAAAGATACTATTCTGGAACCTGGCTGGGATTAGGAGCATGGAGGAAAACGAATGGAAATATGTTAGGGAATTCAATATAATAGGGCTAACAGAAACTTGGGTGAAGAGGCAAGGGATAGAAACTGGGGTGGAGAAGTAATTGAAAAGGTAAAATATTGGAGAGAGAGAGATTGGAGAGACTCAAGAAGTGAAGGAAGAAACGGGACAGAAATAGGGGAGGAATAATGGCGGTAAGAGAGAGGAAAGGCATGAGGAAGGTTGAATGGAAGAAAGAAAGGACAAGTGAGGTAATAGCAGGAGAAATAAAGATCGGAGGGAGGAAATACATGATAGCAACGGTGTATATGCAACATGAGAAAAAGGAAAACTATGAATACCTAAGCGAAGAGATTGAGAAAAACAAAGAAAAAACAGTAATTCTAGGAGGAGACTTCAATGCAAGAACAGGAAATGAAGGGAGAGAATGGGACACAGAAGAAAACCTAGACGAAATAAACGCAGAGGTAGAGGAAATGATAAAATGGTTAGGAGAAATGGTTTAGTGATAAAAGAAGGAGATGAAGAGGGAGAAATAACATATAGGAGCGAGAGGAATGTCAACGATAGACTATGCAGTAGGTAACGAGGAAGGTGATAAGGTAATAAAAAGGGTTTAAGTAAAAGAGAGGGTAAAGTCGGACCACTTACCTGTAGAAGTGGAATTAGAAACAAAATAACAGAAGAAAGAAAAGAAGAATGAATGAAGACAGAAGGAAGAATGATAGACGACTGGAGCAATGAAGGTATAAGACAGTATCGGAGATGGATAGACGCAATAGAGGGAATAGAAAAATGGAAAGAGATAAAAAATAGAGTGAGGAACGCAGTCGAAAAAAAGAAGTTAAAGGAAAAAAAAGGATCGAAAAAAACTGGAGGAAAGAAGACTGTAGGATAAAAAGGGCTAGGGTGATGGCAGAGTTAAATAAGGTAAGAAAAGGGGAAGGAGACTGAGGCAAATACTTAGAAGCAAAGAGAGAATACAGAGAGGAAATAAGAAATGCGAAAAAAGCTGAGGGGAAAAAAGAGGCAGAAGAAATAAGAAAAGATAAGACGAGAAGAAAATTCTGGAATAAAGTGAATTGCAATAGGAAGAAAAGAATTGGAATAGATCAAAATATAAGAAAAGAAGAATGGTTAAAGCACTTCAAGGGACAACTGAGAGAGAAAGAAAAGGAAGAAAGCAAAGGGGAAGAAACCGAAGATAGCGACGGAGAGAAAGGTGAAAAAATCAAAGTAAAAGAAGTAGAAGAGGTAATAAGAAGAATGAAAAAAAAGGCGACAGGAGAAGATGGTATAGCAAATGAAGCGTGGATAGAAGGCACGGAGGGCTTGTTAAAAGATATGACAAAATGCTTAAATGGAATATGGAACGGAGAACGATACCCGGAAGAATCGAGGAAGGGAATAATAGTATCAATATATAAGAAAGGGAGGAAAGAAGAAGTAAAAAGTTACAGAGGAATAACGCTGATGGATACGGGATATAAAATAAACGCGGAAATTTTGAGGAAAAAGTCTGAAAGAGAACTAGAAGCAAAAGAGACGCTAAGCAATACGCAGATGGGATTCAGGAAGAAAAGAGGAACAATGGACACAATATATATATTAAAAACAATAATAGGGAAGGAAATAAAGGAAAAAGAAAGAAAACTATACGTCCTCTTTACCGATATGAAGGCCGCTTTTGACAAGATAAAGACGCACATGAAAAATCTTAGACGCGAAATTGAGTTGCGAGTAAATTAAAGCCAATAGTGGATTATCCCGCGCCGAGTAACGTAGCTCAATTGCACCGTTTCCTAGGTATGGTAGGATGGTACGCGCCTTTTATCGAACACGAAAGGGAGATAAAAGTCCCGTTGACCAAGCTTATTTATCCAAGGAATTAACTGAGGCGCCGGTACTCGTGCGCGCTGATTTTATGCGCCCTTTTTACTTGCACTGCGATAGCTCTTCCTTCGCCGTTGGCGCGTGTTTGGTCCAGGTATTCGACGAAGTCAAACATCCGATATGCTATGCCAGTCGGATGCTAAATGCGCACGAGCGAAATTATACGGTAGCGAAATCGAGAATTTGGCAGTACATTTTGCGGTAAAAAAGTTTAGGCCTTACATAGAAGGCTCACACTGTGTCATAATTACGGATCATAGTGCGCCCACTAGGATCTTTAATAAACGCGAGCTAACAGGTCGATTGGAAAAATGAGTACTAGAATTTCAGCAGTTCGATTGCGAAATAGTACATAGGAAGGGAGCGCTACATAATGTGCCGAAAACACTTTCGTGAAAATTTGAGGACGAGCTCAAGGTTTACGTATTCGATAAGATATAGGATGCTTGGTATCTGCAACGTGTGAAAGACGTCCTTCAATGACCGAAGAAATTCGAGAATTGGAGGGTAGAAAACAACATCCTGTATTGCTTCATGCGCGATCACTTGCTCGAACCGGTAACTAATCGCGAGGAATGCTGGCGCATGGTAATGCTGCTAGAGTACCGGGAAAGGTGTTGAGAGACACTCATTGCGAACCGCTCTCCGGACACTTTGGCCATCTAAAGACTTACGATCGAATAGCTCGTGAGTATTACTGACTAGTAGTGTGGTATGATGTGAGGACGTTCGTAGATGAGCGCTCTCAATGTCAGTACTACAAGGTAGTCCAGCAGGTGCCTCAAGGTCTAATGGGTAAACGCGTAGTAGAAAGACCCTGGGCCCGTGGTAGCGACTGACATGGTAGAACTGTCCTGTAGCAAGAATAGATTCAAATACCTGGTAGTTTTTCAAGACTTATTTACCGCGTGGGTCGAGTTAAAACTTCTATGGTCGGCGGACGGTCCTGCTCTTGCTGCCGCGCTCGAGAAGTTGATCTTGTTTAGATGGGAAATTCCGGAATATATCGTTAGTGATAATGCGAAGGCGTATAGGATCAAAGTGTTTCAGGACAGGTTGCGAGAATATGGTATCGAGCATGTATTTTGCCCTGCGTATCATCAGCAAAGCAATCCGGTTAAGCGTGTGAATCGAACCCTAAAAACGATGATAACGATGTTTATAGATGCCGATCACAGGAGCTGAGATAGGTATTTGCATGACTTTCGTCATGCTATCAATACGGCGACTCAGCCATTTACAAAGGTATCACCGGCGTTTCTCAACTGTGGAAGGGATCCGCGCCCGGTAAAGAGCTTAAGGCGCGAGATTGAGGTAAAAACCCCTATTTTGAAGGCGTGGGAATTCGGGCTATCACGTTTAAATGCGTTACGGGACTTGGTAGCTAGATGTATCGATGAAGCTCAGGAAAGGCAAAAGAAACACTACGATAAGGGTAGTAGGCATCAAGCGCTTTTCCAGGTAGGCGATTTGGTTTGACGCAAAGTACATATGCTTTCGAGCGCTGCGGATGGTAAAAACGCGAAACTCGATCCGAAATACGACCGTTTAAAATTATTTTAGTAATTTCGCCCGAGATCTACGAGTTAGTAACGAAAAGTAAACATCGTACTCCTCGAGTGTATGTCTCTGAAATCAAGTGTTATGTGCCTCCGCGTAAGGTCAATAAATAGGTTCATGGGACGATTCAGGTATGATAATTTTTTATGTTTGTTTCTTTATTTTTTTTAAAGGTTCAACGAATGTAACAATGCAAAGTGGTAATGGCTGAGACTGGAGATTCGGGCTGCATTCCTCACGTCACCGAGGTCCAAGTATCTTCAGGTGTCACGTTCACACGGATAGATTCGCTGGAAGCTGCTGAGGTTATGGATTTTAACTAGGCGTCGAGGTCTGCTGCCCCGCTTTCGGGCTTAGGGCAGGCGGCCTCTTATGATGCTGAGGTTACCTCCTGCACCTCGTAGTTGGCCAGGACGTCGGTTGGTGGAGGCGATGACGAAAAAGCGAAGGAGATTCTTTTGCCGCTGACTTTGCGCTCGCCTCCGACGGCGTTCGTGGGCGATCGACGAGGGGTATGGTTACTAACGGGTAATCGGAAGGCAGGCTCGATAATCCGGCTGGCGGCGCTAATGCGCACCTGGGACGAAGTAGTACGTCGGAGCGCAGCATTTAGCCTTACGATGCTTTGCATCCGCGAAGCGTCGGAGAAATCTCGGGTTATCGCATCGAAAGGGGGAATTGTCTTTCCCCAGGCGAAATCAAGTAGCAAACGTGAGAAATTGCAGGGCACTCGAGCTGCCGCGACTAACTACCTCGCTGGTAGGGCGGTGAACAAGAGCCGTAGCACGACGGTTTCGATTGGAAGAGGGAGCAGGAGTCCTTTGATGCGAGGTGCCATCAACGGTATTTTGGAAGTGGTGCTGTGCTCGAGCTACTTCGAGGAGGAGACGATGCTGGCTCGGGAGCTGCCTCGAGTAGCTCCACAGCCGCACGTCCACGCTCCTCTCCCATATAAGCCGCTCGCGTATCAGAGGTCGGATTCCACGTACCAGATTATTCGCAGGGGTGGGCTCACGCAATTCCCTCCAGTCGGTAATTTAAAGGACGAGCGGAAGAGAGAGGCTGAGGTATGACAAAATTCGGGAAGGAGGAACCGCTCCATAAGTTTCAACCTTTCCATATGGAATTTCGAGAGGCCGTCCTTCAGTCAGACGTCGACGGTATCCCAGGCGACGGAAGGAGCTATTGTTGAGGCAACGAGCACTGTCTAGCCGCCGGTTTCTTCGGGGGCTGATGAAAAAAGGGCCTCGGGAATAGATACTAGCACCGCCGCCGGAAAGACGAAAGTGAAGCCGGTGGCACCGGTATGACCAGCCCTTAGACCGGTACGATCCCTTTCGTCTTCTCAGCCGGCAAGTACAACCTCGCTCTCCCCGTCTCCGTGTTGGATAGACAAGATTGGGTTTGACCTTGTTCGGGATAGCTTCCTGCAGGGTCTGGCCCCGGTTCCTTGGGACCCGGAGCTAGACGTGCCCTCGTTCCGTTTCTTCAATTGCAGAACGGGGTCCCATCCAATGTCGGCCTGCAGGGATCCGCCTTTTTCATGTCCGGTATGCCGTGATTGCGGGAGGCTCGGCGTCCTCGTCTACGAGTGTTTGCGCTGCCGCACACTAGGACTTTTTAAAACACTTTTGTTCAAAAACGGATATCTCATGAAGGAATATAGATAGCGAGACAAATTCAACGGAATTTTATAGCTTAACTAATGTAGAATAGGAGAAAACTATCCCGGAATTAATTATTTGATCCTTTTCCCCTTAAATTCAAGGTCAAATTTATACTTTTTCCGAAAAATTGCAGTTTTTTCTATTTCTTCACTTAAAATATTCAATTTTTTGACAATGACGTAACGTATTTTTGTAGTATTGTGACGAGAGCAGGCCGTCTGCCCGTCTCTCGTCCGCATTTCTCCCTCCCCCACTCGGCTAAGCGTGGTGGCCAACGTTGAGCGCATTAGTTAGCGCAACGTATGCGCCTAACACTTGGTCTTTTGTTTCAGCGCCAAGGACGAGCCAGCGCAGTTGAGCGCTAGAAAAGTTGAAGAGCGCGGAGAGAGAGTGAGAGAAAGAGAGAGAGAGAAAGAGAGTATTAGGCCTATGCAGGGATTGGCAGGCGCGCAACGCGTGACCGATAAGCGACGCGTCGCGTGCCGCCTAACTAATAGGTCAAGGTAGGGAGAGGAGCGAGCGCCGCTGAGCGACTGCAAGATGCGCGCAAGAATTACAAGAATTAGTGCGTGAGAGAGTCGCAGCCGAGCCTTACTAGAGTGAGGGAGTAGAAGCCTAGTCCTACTACAGTGCGGAAGTCCGAGCCCAGCAGAGAGAGCAGTTTGGGATAGCCGGAAGGAAACACGATCAACCCTACCGGCAACGGCTTTGCCAGCAACAGCAGCCAGCCCACCTGCCAAGAGAGTCAACGTCGCCGACGGAGACCTGGTCAGCGACAGCGGTTAGCGACGATCTGACCAGCGACGACACCCGGTACTTCCTGCGGCAGCACATCGCTCAGGATTCCCGAAGTTGCGAGGAACAGGAGAACAAAGGTCAAGCCTTCCTTTTCTTCTTTCTCTCTACACTCTCTCTCAATCTGTTGTTGCGACGGCCGGTGCGCGTGAAAGAGATAGCCTGGCACTCACGTGCCGGCTATCTGAAGGTTCGCGCTAAGATTAATTTGTAGTGACGTAAGTTGCGACCGGTAAATTGTCCAGGCGCCCACGTGCCGGGCATTTTACCCGGTATTAGTTCGCGTAGTTTTAAGTAAGTTTGTAATAGGTTAAGTATGCGATTTGGTATTAGGATAAAATGCGAAATGTTCATTTGTGATTATCTTAAGTAGTTTATTGTTCGATTCGTAGTTTGTTGGTCGGTAATTTAGATTATGTTATGCGCGCGTATGTTCTGTATGATAATTAATAATAATAATAGGTTGTAAATGAGATTTGATTCTTGTCTGTGTATAATTTATTTATCAACCTCCCCTCGTTCTTCTCTCTCATGAGCGAAAGTGCCTCACTTACCCCGCAAAAGAATTGGTAACAAAGGATTAAGTTTTGTTACAGTATTTAGAACGAGGAATCCGAATCCCTCATTAGAATTTCGATAAAGTCATTGAAAAAAACACCCTTAAATTCGAGGAAAGCTTGATTTTGCCTTAATTTGGTAGTTTTCCGAACTGCGAACTGCGGAAATCATCTTATCTTGTAAAAAAAAAATATATTTCCATAGGATTTTGAACGAGGAATTCTAATCCGTCATTATAATTTTGATAAATAATATTGGTCATTAAAATGGGAATCAACAAATGTCTGCTCGCTGGGAACAGGTGCTATAAACAAGCTAATAAAATCACAATTGATACTATTATTATGAAAATGATATCAAATTAATGAAGTTTAAATCAAGTTAAATTTTCACAACATTTTTCACTATTTAAATCTTTTTCTTAGCGTATGAATTACAGGCAGCTATTTGAATTGGAACACAAATGATGTTTGATAAAAAATAAATATAGATTCATTATAGTTTAAATATACCGCTTAAAAATACGATCAACAAACTCACGTCGTAAACTACTATTAATAATAATAAAATTAACTCATCGGTCTGGTTACAAATACTCGTACTTGATATCCGTGTCGAATATATGATATGCTGTTTTCTAAAACCATGTAACTTTCTGTTCCATTAATTTTTATAGGAGCCTTAACTAATTTGACGTGAGGATTCATTGGGACCGTTTCTACCTCATCATCATCTTCCTCGATAATCGGGCTAGATAACAATTAAATTTTATAAATCTTTTTGGACTACTATAGAGGGTGTCCCATTTTAATTTACCACCCCCTAAAACAGGTTAATAATTTGCTCTGAGAAAAAAATGTTTCAAATAAAATTTGTTGGGTTCGAAGGGGAGCATCTTTTGGCTATTTCAGCTGCGACCTTGAACATGACCTTTAAGGTCATTTGAAAGTCAAGACCAAATTTTCATATGAAATGTGCATATTTTATGGCGGATTCGGATTCTACTAAAAAAGAAAAACACTTTTTGTATGAATCATTTTTTGAAAAAATCCCAAATTTTTGTTGTAAACGGCTTTAAAAAAGTAGAAAAAATCACTAGATATCTCTACCTTAAACTAAGGTTAGAATTTTTCCCACAGTTAAGAATGATTTTGATGAATGTTACTAGATTCAATGAGGGACATACTGTAGTGACCTTCACCACGAACTTGCTTAAGAGCCATCAATGTCATTTGAAGGTCATCAAGATTTTTTGAAGGTCAAATGTTTATTTACAGGTAACCATTACATTTTATCCGAGGAATTAGAATATTAGAATTAGAATATTTTTCTCGTAAATGCTTTATTTCTCGCTAAAAGACATTTTTTTGCTTCGTTATCGTTCTATTGGTAAGGCTTGTAAATTCTTACAGCTCCTCAAAGCTTCTCATCATTAGATTTTCATTGACTTTCTGAATTTCAGATTAAATAAAAATTAAATTATTAATTTAAGATTAAATATTCCCTAAAAAATCTACCTACAACAGATAATGGCTGACTACACGCCTGTAGAGATAGTCAACATGATCAAGATTCTGGGAGAATGTCACGACAATTACAAGGCTGCAGCGAGGCTGTACGCTGAAAGGTATCCGGACGCTCGTCATCTTACTAGGAGGAATATTAAACTTCTAACGATAAGAACTCAAGAAGGTAACTTAAGAAGGAAGAGGCGACGGACGGGCCCAAGAGAGCATATTGCGCTTTGGGTTCGTGCTGTAATTGCCGAGGATCCTCATATTTCGACGCGACAAATTCAGTGAATGCATGGAGTACCCAGATCAACAGTTTCCCGTGTATTGCGTCATTTTAGATTTCATTCATATCACTTGCACCTTACACATGCCATTGAGCCTGGTGATCCTGCCAGGCGACTTAGATTCTGTCAATGGGCGGAAACACGAATGCGCATAGATCCATTTTTCTTTGATCGGACTCTCTTTACAGACGAGGCAAAGTTCGACAATATGGGAGGAGTTAATCTTCATAACGCGCATTATTATGCAGAAGAAAATCAACATTGGCAGCGAGATCACCGTACACAAAGACGGTGGTTAATTAATGTTTGGGCGGGCATAGTTGGGGAATACGTTGTGGGTCCAATTTTTTATGACCGTAATTTAAACGGCGAGCTTTATTTAGATATTCTCGAGAACCAAATTCCACCTCTTCTAGAAAAGATTCCGCTAGATATAAGGCGAGACATGTGGTTCCAGCAAGATGGTGCTCCCGCTCATCGTCGACTACTTGTCAGGAGATTTCTGAACGCGACATACCCAAATAGTTGGATTGGAATTGGTAGTCCAATCTGTGAATTCCCTGCGCGATCGCCAGATTTGACCCCATTGGACTTCTTTCTGTGGGGGGCCGTGAAGCAGAGAGTTTACGCGGAAGCCCCGACGACGGCACAAAATATGATGGAGAGAATTGTTGCAGCATTCCAGGCGTTAACCCCACAAACATTAATAGATGTCCAAAGAAGTTTTCGGCAGAGAATACAAATGTGCATTCAACAAAATGGGCAATTGATAGAGCACTTGAGACATTGAAATTTCCGTGACTAGCTGAACGAAGGGGTCTTGCCTTAAGTGGTTGGACATGAAGATCTTGCCTTAAGTGATCCAAAGGATACCTCTGTCTTTGTTTGAAGCTAGTAACATTCATCTAAAACATCTTATTTCTAGAACAAATTCTCTTTTCAGTTAAAGGGAGAGCTACCTACCTATTGATGATCAAAAAATGATTCAGACAAAAAGTGTTTCTCTTTTTTAGTAGAATCCGAATCCGCCATGAAATATGCACAGTTCATATGAAAATTTGGTCTTGACTTTCAAATGACCTTGAAGGTCATGTTCAAGGTCGCAGCTGAAAAAGCCAAAAGATGCTCCCCTTCGAACTCAACAAATTTTATTTGAAACATTTTTTTCTCAGAGCAAATTATTAACCTGTTTTAGGGGGTGGTAAATTAAAATGTGACACCCTGTATAGTACAGAATAAAATAGGACATGTTTCTTACCTGATTTGACAAAAATGAGCAATTTCAGGGGCTGTTTCTTGTATCTTGTGCAATTTCATGCGTTTTTTAATAAATAATAGAGATATCTTAGGATCTGACAAATAAACTGCTCTATTGAATACGTCGAGCAATCTTGCTTTCTTACTTATTTGTCGCGCATGTTCTATCATATTTTTCCGGTACAACTTGTGCCATGACTCACTCGCATCTTCAGAGTAAAATGCAATTGGCAATGGAAATTTTCGCGCGATCTGACAACCATGTCTCAACAATTTATGAGTAGACGGATTTAATCTACTCTATGGATATAACTGATAATATAATTTGTATGTTTCAAAGCAGAAACGCTCCAAATCGTCTATATCTAATTTGTCCTTGCTTTTAAATGCCAGTATAATGGTTGTTAATTTTTCGACAAGTGCAACATTAATTTCTAAACATTTTGCAAATAACGTCGGATTGTTAAAACATCTCCGTACTGTGTTACCAGTATTGTTTGTTCCATGTCCTTGTAAGACTAAATGAACTTTCACTCCGATTTCCTTGTAAATATTTTTCTGAACTTTCAATTTTCTTTCATTGAATTTATCTGAAAATAAATACCTAAATTGAGCTATGATATTTATAAATATTAGTCAACAGATGTTCATTGTAAGTGTTGTTTACCAACTATATTTTTACGAATATCCCAAACCTTCAGTTCTAAGCGATATGACAGATGTAATAAATGTTCAAAAGTTTTTATTTCAGCATGTAAAAGACTCAGTCCAAAATATAATGAAGAATTATTTGGTTCGAAATCATCATTCAAGTTGCCAAACTGATGCGATGTTCGCAAGCACATGGGACACCTACGTGTTGTTGTATTGCCTACAAGCGTATTCACGCATTTCCCATCAAATAAGGTCTTTGTTACAATATATTTGACTTGTACTAGCTTATTATTTTCCATTTTGAATTGATGTACTTTAAGATGTTTTATTTCGTCGGTCAATCTCTTGTGTTCTGTTTCAATTACATCATTAGTTTCTTTTTCAAATGACAGCCTAGAGGTCGCGTGAACCGAATGCTTTGGGGTGTTGGATTGATCCAAATATGCTTCTTCCTCGATTCTTCATCGCAGCAGCTTTCAAGTTGAATGGTGTTAATTGATGTCACGAAAAGTGATTGTTGAGCATTTAAAACTATATCTTCTATGAGTGTCTTTGATTCTTCAGATCTTTGATGAGGATCTAAATGGCCTGATGAACTATCAAAACCTAAATTCATGGTTAATTCCAAGTTTCGAAGACAGTTTTCACTCCAATCATTTGCTACTGCATCACATAGACGTTCAGCAGTTTTATCAAGCATAACTTGCTATGGGACATACATTTCACTGTCAGTAGAAAATATCGTTTTCACGCTACATTCTTTTTTAGACTTGCTAATGTTGTTATAAGACGGGTATATTGAGCATCCTCTTGACCGCGAGTCTGATACTAATCCATTGTATCCATGTTTAGAATAACCATATTCCATAAAAAATCCTAATGCTGAATCATTGTCGTGTTTTTCAAATCGATCATTCTTTTCAAATTTACCATGACGCTCAACTTTTTTATAGATATCTTGTCTTTTTTTTGCTATTTGTAAAGCTAGAATTAGATTACGACGTGTCTTTGCTCTAGCAAAGACACGTCGTAATCAACACTTAGAGCAAGTTCGGCAACTCTCCTCTTCTTAGTAAAATAGAAGCTACTTTTACAGGTATACGTTTCCTGCCACCGTTAACAGCTTTAGCACTTTTTTTACGCGGTCTTCCACCTTTGGTTTTAGATCTTCTTCTCATGTACGATGCTGCCATGGTAAGCCTTGACATGAAATAATTAGCACAAAATAATAGATTTAATCAATATTATGATTAATTAAATAAAAAAATTTTGATATATTTTTTATTTTGTTCTTAATAGTTTTGTTAAAAATTAAGGGGGCTAAGTGGAGTTAAAAAAGGGTTATTGACAATCTTAATTATTGACCTATAGAAATTGCCTTAATGAAGATTCATGCCGTAATTCCGCCCTATTGAAAAAATCCAGCTGGAAATCCATGCTGGATTTCCATATGGATTTGACCTGGATTTCCAGGATGGATATCCAGCTTGAATCCAGATGGATTTCTCGACAAATCCTGGTGGATTTCTCGGCATATCCAGGTGGATTCCTCGGCAAATCCAGGTGGAATTCTCGACAAATCCAGGTGGATTTCTCGGCAAATCCAGATGGATTTCCCTTCAAATCCAAGTGGATTTTACGGTAAATCCAGGTGGATTTCTCGGCAAATGCAGGTGGATTTCTCGGCAAACCCAGGTGGATTTCTCGACAAATCCAGGTGGATTTTTCGGCAAATCCAGATGGATTTCCCTTCAAATCCAAGTGGATTTTACGGTAAATCCAGATGGATTTCTCGACAAATCCAAGTGGATTTCTCGGCAAATCCAGGTGGATTCCTCGGCAAATCCAGGTGGATTTCTCGGCAAATTCAGGTGGATTTCTCGACAAATCCAGGTGGATTTCTCGGCAAATCCAGATGGATTTCCCTTCAAATCCAGGTGGATTTCTCGGCAAATCCAGGTGGATTCCTCGGCAAATGCAGGTGGATTTCTCGGCAAACCCAGGTGGATTTCTCGGCAAATCCAGGTGGATTTCTCGACAAATCCAGGTGGATTTTTCGGCAAATCCAGATGGATTTCCCTTCAAATCCAAATGGATTTTACGGTAAATCCAGATGGATTTCTCGACAAATCCAGGTGGATTTCTCGGCAAATCCAGGTGGATTCCTCGGCAAATCCAGGTGGATTTCTCGGCAAATCCAGGTGGATTTCTCGACAAATCCAGGTGGATTTTTCGGCAAATCCAGATGGATTTCCCTTCAAATCCAGGTGGATTTCTCGGCAAATGCAGGTGGATTTCTCGGCAAACCCAGGTGGATTTCTCGGC